>NC_056746.1:1304237519-1304537519 GCF_019279795.1 Protopterus annectens | reverse complement strand
CCCTACTGTTTGGTATATACTTCTCAGACATTCAGGCCATAACTAAGGGGCTGTGACCGACCAAGTTTGTGGATGACTGCAAACTGGGTGCAATTATTGAATCCCCAAATGGTGTCAGTATAGTTCAGGAAGATCTTAACGCAGACCAATGACTGGTGTCTTAGTCACTGTCTCAAACTAAATACAAAGAAATGTATCATTATTCCCTTTCGTAAAAACAGTGTTCTGTCATACTATCAAATTAACAAGAATACCCTATGTACCTACGAAGTAGTAAGAGATCTGGGATCACAAGTAGACTGCGACCTTAACTTTGACCACTATGTGTCTACTGTAGTAAGGAAGACTTTCTATGTAGCACACCTGATTAGCAAAGGCATCGCCTCTAGAGCAAAGGAAGTTATAACCCCTCTATACCAGTCACTAATCAGGCCCATAATTGAGTATAATGCCCCTTTTGGCATGTACCATACAAAGCACCTGTAGCAACTGGAGAGAACTCAGAGGTTTCTAAGAAGATCAAGGGACTCCAGCACGTGCCTTACACAGACTGACAAAATGTATTTATTTATATATTTATTGACATTTATTAACTGGGTTAGTCCAGCTGGGTTAGAAACCCATTTTCAGTGGAGACCTGAGGAGAAAAGCTCCAGTCAGAGATATACAATATAAATCTAGTTACATCCAGTGTAAGTTTTACAGAGATAAACAATTTACAGTTGGTTACATTCATTTAACATTTTGCAGCAAAAAAGATCTGTGTCACTATACTCAGTATCATATAGACTTTTTAGGGGAGACTTATGCCTGGCTTACAGAGCAATCTCCGACCCAAAGGTATGAATTTGCTGCACATTTGTAAATCCAGTGGCACTATTGCTACCTGTTCCAGGGACGTAAATATGGCCTGCAGCTTGAATAGGACATGCTGGAGGGACAGATTTGTATCCCAGTAACTGCTGCATCTTTGGAATAGGCTGCCAATTCATGTGAAGCAGAGCACCTCTATAACATTGTTCAAAAGGAAGCTGGATGAGTTTATGGGGCACCATAAATTCTTACCGGGGATAGTGCCCACAACCCTCCTGAACATGGGCAGTCATTACTAAATACAGTTCTGGGTATTGACTAGAGTATCAATGGTATTATGTTGGGATGAAATGGCTAGGCTTGAAATGACTTCCAGGTCGATAGCCTAGTGACCTTCTGTGATTCTATGAATGAACATCTAACCAAGGTCAATTAAAAAGCACGCGTATAACATGGCTAGGCTTGTAAAGGCAGTAGGACCATTAGCCTAGTAACCTCCTAGGAATCTGTGAACTATATTAAAACATATTTAAGAGAAAACTTTCCTTGGCAGTCAGAGCATGTGCTGCTTTCAACACCTCTAGTTAAATGACTGGAGACTGACATGTAAGATCTGAGGATGGTTACCTCTTGCAACATATCTCAGCTGCATGACCTACATAGTAACAAGAGACAAGAGATGGATTGTGTTTTTACTATGTTAGAGGATAGCAGTTAGAAGTCACGCTAATGAATAACTTTACATCTCACTTTGGGTTCCATTTCTCATGCCTTTAAATGAGAAGCTGCAGGATAATTATTTTGTTGGTAGAATTACCGTACAAGTGAAATAACTTTCTTGGTAGTGTTCCAGACAAGAGAAATACGTTTTTCCTTTTCCGATCTAAAAATAATAAAAAAATATGCTAAATCCAAGTTATCTCAGGATATAGGATCATAGGAAGTTACTAGGCTAATGGCCCTAGGGCCTTTACAAGCCTAGCCAAGTTATATCCTTATTTCCACAATCAGCACCTATTACCCCTGTCCAAGAGGGACACAGGTGGAGCCCCCGGGGTGAATTTATGGTTATTCATCTAATTGTGTAGATTGCTTATGAAGAGGGCCAATGAGGTGCTCTGTTTGACATGATGTGGGAGTCTGTTCCAAAGGCTTGGTAACGTCTGGGAGATAAATTTGTCCCTCCAACAGGTTCTATTAATGTCACATACCAGGTTAAGGTCCTTAGAGGAAGTAACATGTGTTTGACTTATGGAGATGCAGCATTTCCAGTAAAGCAGGGTCAGAGATTGCCCTGTATTCAAGGCAGAGATCGCCTCTGAGCAGTCTGTACAAAACAGAATAAAGTGACAGTGATTCCACATGATCCACATAGGACAGATGCTCTAGACTTTGAATTTTCTTTGTGAGGAACCTTTGTGGTTCCTCCAACTGCTGCAGGTGCTTGGAAAGGTACATACCAAAAGGGGCGTTGCACTCAGTTATTGGCCTGATGAGGGAAGAGTACATAGAGGTTATAAGTTCTTTGGCATACTTATGAGATGAGCCATATAAAATGCCCTTCTTGCCCTTGTGGAGACATGGTGGTCAAAAGTAAGGTTGCCGTCAACCTGTGTGCCCAGATCTCTCATCACTGAGTGCATACTTAAGGTGTTGCTATTGATGTGGTAGTTAGCAGGAACATTGCCCTTACTGAAAGGGATGATAATACATTTTTTGCAGAGTTTAAGCCCATGATTTTGGCACCAATCATTTGTTTGTGTAAGACCTTCTTGCAGGATGTTGACATCATTAGGAGATTCTCTCGCCACTCACAGTTTGCAGTCATCAGCAAACATTTTCAGCCACAGATGTTTAGTTTTTGCTTGTACTTCAAAGAAGTAGATTCCAAACAGTAGAGGTCCAATGACTGATCCCTGTGGAATACCACTGGTTACAGGTTTGCTGTTGGAGGAGTATTCCCCCATTTTGACTATATGGGTTCTATCAGTGAGCCAGTTAGCAACTCCTCTAAAGATATAAGGATTGGTAGCTAGCTGGGTGAGTTTGTCAATGATGCCTGAGTGGGGGATATTGTCAAATGCCTTGGCTAAGTCTAGGTAGGCTGTATGCACAGATTTCCCCTCATCCAGGGCCTTGGTGACTGTTTCGAAGTCCACCAGGTTTAACAGATATGATCTCCCTTTGACAAATCCAAATGGAGTAGGTTAAAGTGTTTGGAGATTACCTATATATTTGTTGATAAGGTCCATGATGATTTGCTCCATGGCCTTGCAAATAAGGCTAGTCAGGCTAATAGGTCTATAGTTCTCAGGGTCAGTGGAAGCACCACCTTTGTGCTAGGGAATAACGGTGGCTGTTTTCCATTCAGCCAGGATAAAGCCAGTGCTTAGACTTTGACTGAAAAGAGTACCCAATGATGTTGCTAATTCTTGTTGGTGCCCATGCAGGACGCAGCCTGGGATGTTATCAGGTCCCATAGATGCTGTGTTTTTGGCCTTAGAGAGGTAATTTACAACCTGCTCTTTAGAGATACAAGGTAGAAGACAGGTGGTAGAGATAGGTTCATAGGTTCATACTAGGCTATCTGCCCTGGGGCAATTATAAGCCTAGCCCGATTCTGTATGGCTTATGCCACCCCTTGATTTGAGTATACTGTGCCCCTTTTAAGGTTTAGTTTACTGTGCCTCTGTCTAATAGTGACACGGGAGTAATCCCTGGGACAAACCTACGATCCCCCATCCACCTATCGAGATTTTTCTTGAAGAGATTCAGTGAGGTGCTCTGCCTCACATGAACTGGAATTCTATTCCAGAGCGAAGGGAGCCTCTGGGTTATGAACCTGTCCCTCCAGCAAGTTCTATTTATTTCTGTGCTGAGGTTCAAGTCCCTCGAGCATGTGGCTCTAAGGGATTTAGATTTACTGAGGTGGAGCATGTCCATTAATTCTGGATTTGACATAGCTTTGTATGTTAGGCATAGATCGCCTCAAAGTAGGCGGTATGCAACTGAGTAGAGCTGGAGTTTTTTTAACCGAGCAGCATATGGCATCTGTTTGAGACCCTTGATCCTCTTGGTGAGATACTTTTGGGGTCTTTCTAATTGCTGCAGGTGTCGGGTAAGGTACATCCCAAAAGGGGCATTGTATTATATGATGGGCCTGATGAGGGATGAATAAAGGGGCACGATTACCTCTCTTGATCTAGATGTGAAACCCTTCGTGATAAGGTGGGCTATGTAGAAGGTCTTTCTAACCACTTTGGCAATGTGGTTTTCAAAGGAGAGATTGCTATCAACTTGGGTCCCCTGTTGGCCAACAGGTTAGCTTTGTTCACAGGCTCAGTATATGTTGTATCATTAACTACCAGTTTGGCACAAATCTGAGCCTTTCCTTTTAGGTTACAGATGTAAGTAAAGACTGCTTTGTGGCTGTCTTTAGTTGAGGAAGCTAATTTGGATTCATAGTTTGCTTTGGAGGATTTCACAAGAAGTCTTATTCACTAGTTTAAGTCGAGGAGGGAGTGTTTCCAATTTAGGGCTTGCTCCCTCTTACTCTTAGATAGCAATTTCTTCCTCTTATTGTAAAGCCTGTTAATGGCAGTTGTTCACCAGGCAGGTTTGTTCTTCCTTAAGGAGCTTGTTTTGTTCCTGTCAGGTATGGCCGAATCAATGCAGTTATACAGGTGATTGTATAAAGCAATGGTGTAGAACTCGGCATAGTTGCCAGTTCCCTCTGAGGGGGGAGGTGCAGTGAAGCTATTTATACCATTCCATAAGAGGTTATAATCTGCTTTGGGGAAATTTTTTAGTTTAGTTTCCACTGGGGAGTGTCAAGTGTGATAGTTACTTCAAATGAGACTGATTTGTGGTCAGATGTCACCAGGGAAGACTTCACAGTGAGGGTGCTACAGTGGTCCCCCATATTGGTAAGCACCAGATCCAGGATATTTGCACCTCTTGTGGAGGTGTCAACCAGCTGGTCCAAGGCATTGGAGTTAACAATGTTGAGGAACCTTTGGGCAAGTGAGTTTGAGTATGAGTAATTGCCCAGTGTCTATTGTAGGGTAGTTAAAGTCACATAAAACTATGGTGATCCGATCCATCTTGATAGACTCAAGTAGATCCAAATAGGCAGAGTCAGTGTACTGATTCATGGAGGGGGTCCTGTAGCTGGCAGTAACTTGAATAGGTGTCCTACCAACAGTTAATTACACCTGAAGTATCTCCAGAGAATCATACTGTTTAACCAGTCTGGAGGTGTATTTATCTTTAATGAATATTGATACGCCGCCTCCTTTAGTTTTCATGCCTTCAGTTTGTGGTCTGAATGTGTGGAAGGAGGTGTAACCTAGTATGGCTGGGGTGCTCTCCACAGCCTTGAACCAGGTCTCCGTGATTGCATAATTGTCTGCATCTTCCAAGGTGAGGACTGCTTCCATTGAGTGCAGTTTTGTGTTAAGACTCCTAGCAGTTAGCAGCATAACCTTGAGGTTGTTTTTAGATGGAGTGTTTATGCCGAGAATTTTGTCCTTGAAACACTGCCTAAAAAATGGTCCATGGGGGTAGCTAGAGCCTTATCCAGTAGCTGAAATCCCAGGAGTGACAGATGAAGACCATCTCTGGCAAAGCATCAAGGTCTGTCAGTCATGTCATCCCAGCCTGACAGATACTGGATCCCCTTAGAATGACACCAGAAGCTAATCCAATTATTGAAGTCAATCATTTTCTGTTTGTATTGAGGCATCATCCTAGGTGAAGGTAAAATGCTGCTTAAGGCTAGGTACATACCTGCCTGAGAAACATAGTCTGAGAGCTCAGTCATGTCTCTGTTCATATACTCCAGAGAGGTATGTCTCAAGTTGTTCACACCAACATAGACTATGACGGTGTCATAACAGTACCTGTTGTTGAGAGACTTGAGTGCTTGTGTGATATGGTGTATCCTGTCACCTGACAGACAGCTGACCATGACCTTTTCCTTATCCAGCCTGGTGAGAGGGACATCTATGTGTCTCACGATGGAATCACCTATGACTAATATGCTTGGTTTTGTGGTTTGCCTTAAGTGCTTGGCAGGTGAGACACTGGTGCATGAGCTATTATGTGTATTGTGTTCTGCAGAGGAAGTATTATGTATAGCATACTTGTGTTTGTGTTTGGGAGGTCTTTGGTGTTTACGTATGTTTTTGGTGAGGACCTCCGTATTTGTAGTTATGTGTGATATGGGTTTGGGTGAAGTAGGAGGTGAGGTGTGCATGCTGACAATCCGCTAATTGTCATACATACTGACTGGTGTGTGAAAGAGCATAGATTCAAGGTTCTTGCTGTAGTTGCATCTCTTAAATGTTGAGTTTGTGAGGACTAGGAGTAGTGGGTTGTTGGTAAACATCAGGCAGTTGCTACACTGCCTCAGGATTCCCATGTCGACCAAGATGGTTGGAGATAATGTGGGAAATTGTCCGTTCATAGTGTTAGGTAAATTTATATGGTCAGGAAAATATGAAACACTTAGGAATGGCTAGTGGGTGAGAGGTGTGTTGGTACCTCTGAGGCTAGGCTTAGTATTCCAACTGACAGTAGAGCAGGGCCATGAAAAACCTCTGGAGGACCACAAGCAAAGTGCTAAGGGAAAATTTAACAAGCAAAACGTTTGTGTCTGTAACCACCAACAGTAACCACTGCTATGTGGCAGTGCACGATAGTGTGCTACACGCAAACAAGTGCAAATGCAGGGCTTAAATAAAACAAGAAATAACCCTTTTAGCTCAAACTAGCTAATAAGGATGCTCTCTCTGAGCTCTAGTCCAACCACGCTTGTTTAGATGGGACCCAGACAGCACTCTTTTCACACAAGGGTGCAGAAGGGCCTTCACCAACAAAGTTGGCTTGCATTTGATGCGTAGACATTCTTTAATTTCCTGTGGTGCTGCAATAACTCAGCACCTGTTGTTAGTGGGTTAGTCCTGTCTGTCATCTGTCTGCCTGCCTTGTAGATTCTTCCAAGTCCTATGAGAGATTGATTTCCTTGTCTTTGGCCACCATACAAATCTTTGTGTTATCAATGGCTTGATTTTGTTCTTAAATTGATGAAACATATCTGATATTGAGTCATGGACTATATCACTTCACTGTTTTTCCTGCTTTGATGTAGGCATTGTCCTCTAATAGATGTCTTATACTTCTAATCCGTTAGATGACTGGCATTCTATCTCACCTGTTTGCACCCATCCTCTCATACTATTTAACTCCTAGGAGAAGATATCAGAGGTAATTTTGAAATTCAGATATCTTTCACTCACAAAAGTTTCCTCTGTCCATCTTATGAGTGATCCTGTCAGTACACTGGCTCATACTGAACTGGCAAGTTCTCAGGGGCCTGTCTGATATTTTGCTATTGACCATCACCGGAGCAATTTAGTATTAAAGATTTCTAGAAACCAGCCCTATGTGTCTTTCTTTCTATAACCTTCCCTGAAATAGAAGTACAGCTAACAAGGGAAATGCTGTTGCCATCATATTGTCCTGTACAAGTGCTCCAATTTTTTTTAGGAAAGACTATGCAGGTTTGCCAGTGGTCCACTAGCACTACTGCAAGCTATTTTTGACACTGAAACCAAACTGGAGAAAGTTGCTGCAAAGGCAAAGATATAAAACCAAGAAATAAAAGTACAGTGCCACGGAAAACAGCAGTTCAAATTAGTCACCACAGCACCCAGCAAATTAAAATATCCACTTTATTAAGGTAGCTGAGCACTTTCGTTCAAACAGAACTTCATCAGAAGTAAAGTAAATTCATTGTTGGTTCTTTATGTATACAAATTCAACCAATGGAAAAGAAAAATCAATTAAAATGTCATTAATAAAATACCAAGTTTTAAAAGGCATTATGGATTAAAAGCTTACTTACAAGTACATATATTACACTAAAGAAACAGTCCATTACCAAAACCTTGCAATACAAAAAGCCTTTTTAACATGTGAAACACAAGTTTAAGAACAGTGTATACAAGGAAAGAAGTTTTTTTAGGGAAAGTACAATTTTGCTGACCTCAGTTTCAACACAGGGACAATGGACAAGACCTCATTTAAGCCAAGTAGCCTGCTAGCTTGTAAATACAATTGCCAATATAATTCACAATATTCAAGAATGTCTTCCCATTGTCCCTGTCTTGGATTTTTGCGCACCTGCTCCAAAACTGAAAATTTAAAATTGCTGTTTTTACATTCTCTAGATTGCTTTATTAAGGAATTTGTATCAACATCATGCAGTATGTCATATGTATGTTCATATATACACTTTTGAGCACACTTTTGTTTTTTCCTATATAGAAAGCACCACAATGGCATACACAGATATAGACAACCCCAGCAGAATTACAGTTGTAATAATGTGATTTTCTCTCTTTCCCATGACTAGTCAAATATATTGTTTCCATGTTGCTGATATAAGCACATTGTCTGCAACTACCACATTTAAAAGTACCTACTCTTTTTGTATCACATCTCTTTCTTTTTATTTACTTTATTGAATTTGTAATAATTTTTTAAAACAAACCCCTTTCTTATAAGTAAACTTCAAGTTATTTTTAAAAAATATATAAAATACCAGGAATCTGTCTAAAAAGATTACAATATTTATAATTAATACTCTTAATCATGGGATATTCCTTGTTATATTCTAAACAGAGAGCGGCACAATAATTGTTCTGACCCCAATCCCTGCTGCTACTATTGATAAAACCCCTGAAGATGTTTCTGATAGTTTTAACCAATTCGTGTGAAGTTGTTCGATCTCGCCGTTTGTTCTTACACACGGGTTCGGAGCCAAACCCTCGGCTCCAAGTCGGCCACATTCCAAGCTCTGCGTCTAAGAGAAGCTCGAGGCACAGTCCCTATCCCATGATCCCCTGCTGCTAACCCTCAGATCTAGTTTGCCGCTGCAACAGGTCTCGTCGAGTGAGAGCTCGGGCCAGTATACTCTATATTTTTTCTACTTATATATACATATATTTAGCTAAAATTCTTAGATTGTTGAAGTTTTTTATTGGATAGCATAGTTAGTATAGTATAGTTGTGTGTGTGTGTGTTTTAATTAGCGTTAGCTTGTTTGGGAGTGGCTGCCCCTAGACCTTAGGCCATTTTCCCTTTTTTTTGTCAGGGCTCTGGCAGAAACTGTTACTGATAATTCCCTAGTTAATCGATAGTTTCCTTACTAGTTGTGTGTTTTCTTAGTGACAGTACATTTTATATATTTATCTTACTTATATAAATACATACATATATATATATATATATATATATATATATATATATATATATATATATATGGTTCTACCTGACATAGTCAAAACCACACAACACCGACAACGACATCACCGACACCACATAATCGACAGTGCATTAACACGAAATCTCACATACCCGACAACGAAATAACCGACGGTACACAAACACGAAACCCCATACACTGCACACACCACAATAACAACAATAAAAAACAAAACACATCCCCATTCCACAAACCACACACACAACACAAGCACACCAAAATCCTTACAAACCCACACTAAACCTTACATACACAACTATCGACAACCCTAACCCTAAGGTCCGTCACTATCGCATTACCTAACCTGCTCCTAACCCTAACTCACTTAACCCGCCTAACCCAAAGTCTATCCCTACCGCACACTTACCTAACCCGCTCCTAACCCTAACTCACTTAACCCGCCTATCCCAAAGTCTATCCCTACCGACACTTACCTAACCCGCTCCCTAACCCTAACTCACTTAACCCGCCCCTATCCCAAAGTCTATCCCTACCGCACTTACCTAACCTGCTCCCTAACCCTAACTCACTTAACCCACCCCTATCCCCACAGACCGTCAATATCCACACTTACCTGACTCGCACCCTAACGTCCGTCACTACCGCATACTCACACAGCCTTTTCCCATGTCGGCATCCTCGGCGTCGGTGTTGTCATCCGTCGCGTCGGTCTTCTGCATTGTCGATGTTCTGGCACTCGCGATTCACGTCGGTCTTCTTCATTGTCGATCTTCTGGAGCTCGGAATTCCGTTGTCGGTGTTCTACGCTGTCGACTAAGTCAGGTAGAACCATATATATATATATATATATATATATATATATATATATATATATATATATATATATATATATCTAGCCTAACATACTTAGACCGCTGTTAGTATTATTAGGATTAGTGTGGTCTGCTTTTTACATATACAGTTGCATTTGCTTTTCTTTGAGAAAAAAATGTCAGAAAAAGCGAAATCTGGCTTTAAACGTTGCCAGTGTGGACAGAAAATGTCCATTACTGACAACCATGTTTCCTGCGTATACTGTCTGGGTCCTCTCCGTCTTCAAGAGGATTGTTCCATCTGCCACTCGTTTAGTGGCAGAGTGATGATGGAGAGACACAGGAAACTAGTTGAGAGAGGTTTCCTGAAGCCGGAGTTTCAGGAGACATTGGACAAGGCAGACCAGTTATCGAAGTCTTCGAAGGGGTCGAAGTCTTTGAAGGTATCGGAGCCCAGGTCGTCGGCTCCGAGTACCTCGTCTAAGATTCGGTTGCTGGCTCCACAGACCTTGAAGCCGAGCACCCAGATACTGCCTCGAGTCGAGGTCCAGGTCTTGGAGCAAGTATCAGAGGTACCCCCTTCATCGATCCTTCGCTCGGTGACATCTTCGGCCCCTTCGACCCATTCCTCCAGACTGTCTGACACTGATGTGGATTGAGTGGTGCAGAAACTGATGGAGAACACGGCCTTATCCAAACTGATTGCGGTTTCGTCCCAGTTGGTTTCGAAGCTTGAGACCCTTCCTGTCCCATCTCTTGATCCTCCTTCGAGACCCGTCGAGTCATCGGAGCCGGGAGTCGAGGATCTGATGATCGTTGATCCACCTGGGCCGAAGCCTTCTTTAGTGCTTTCGGCTCCACTGACCTCGACACCCTCGGTACCCTTCGAGGGGTCTCGGAGCCGACAATCTCTCCTCGGTTCTGTGGGGGGGAGAGTCGAACCGAACTTTCAGTTCCGACTCTTCCCCTCGTTGCCTCGGCGCAGATTAGTTTGGCTCCATCCTCTGGATCGGAGCCCATGGTTCTGGGCCTGGGGAGGCCACCGTCTTCTTCGGAACCGGTGGAGCCCTCGGCCCGGGGCTCCGGTGCTTTCGAGGCCATGAGGAAGGTCTTGTCTGGTAAGACTTTCACATCATCAGACTCTCTTCTCCCTCCCCAAAGGGTCCATGTTCTGTCTCTGCACCACTGATCCCGGCCAAGCGTAGAGACCAAAGGCCTCAGTCAACCCCAGAGGGTGAACCCTGCTCCTCGGAAGCTTCACCAGATGCCCCCTCTGATGATGTCCCGAGGAAGAGGTTGTGCAAGAGGAGGCACATTGATTCCCCACAGGAATCTCTGACATCGGATACAGACTTGGATGAGTCAGAGGAATCCCCACGGTCCTCCTCGGAGGAGTTCTCGTTTGCCGACATCCTTGAAATACTCAAGCAGAGGGGTGACTGGCAGTCCCTTGCCCCCAGTGAGGACGAGTCGGTGTTACTGAAGGCTTTTGGGGCTCAACCTTCCACCTCCTGGGTGACTCCGCCCTTCGACGAGCTAATGGAGTTAATAGCTCGAAGGGCGTGGGAGTCCCCTGACACATTGGAACCAGTCCCTCGGTGGCCCAATAAGTACATCACTGCTCCCACAGGATAAGGTGTACCTCACGAAAGGGGTCCCAGTTGACGCTATGGTGGTGGCGGCGGCCACCAAGAAGGAAATGTCTGAAGCATCTTCCTCTGTTCATCCTCCTAATAAGGACTCCAGGACAATGGACAGGTACGGGAAGCGCATTTTTAGTTCAGCGACGTTTTCCATGCGATCACTGAACTACCTCACTCATTTTACCCGTCTTCAGAGAGATCTCCTCAAGGAGTTGGGAGATACTCTTCAGGGTACCACAGATGCTGCGGTCTCAGACAAGGTGACAGCACAGCTCAATACCCTAAACTCTATCGTGAACTCATCCATGCGGCTCATTTCATATGCAGCCGAAGGATCGAGTAGGGCTGCAGCTTCAGCGATCGCTCTGAGGAGACAATCCTGGATGCGCCTATGCTCCTTTGCGGAACCCTTTAAGTCTTCCTTTACTAATGCCCCTTTTGATGGCTCCTCCTTGTTTGGGACCAAAGTGAAGGAGACGCTCACTAGGTGTGAGCAAGAAAGAAAGACCCTGTCTGCCGTAGGGGTCCGTTTTTCCGCCCCTTCTAGACCATACCCCAAAGGGCAAAGAGGTGGAAAAATGTGGTTTCGGAGGACTCAGGGAGCTTTCCAATCCACACCTAGTGAAACCCCCTCCAGAGGCAGAGGAGGGGGAAGGAATGGAAGACGCCGCCCAGGTGGCAGAGGGGGTCCGCAGAACCAGGGCGACAGGGATAGCGTCACTGGCAAGCCCTTCCAGCACTCCTGAGTGGAGGCCCGGCTGTCCTGCTCTGGAGGCAGTCGGGGTTCGCTTGGCTTTATACCCAGAGGCCTGGCTAAATTTCACTTCAAATTCCTGGGTAAAAAGCATAATAACCAGAGGATACAACATCCCATTCTTAAACAATCCTCCTATCCAAAAAGATTCCCAGATGTTCCACCCAATCTGAGGGATCAGGCAGCCATAGAAATACAAAGGCTGTTAGAAAAAAGAGTCATCCAGCCAGTCCCGGTGGACCAAATAGGATCCAGAACTTACTCAAGGTTCTTTTTAGTTCCAAAGAAAACAGGGGACTGGAGGCCAATACTGGACCTTAGCAAACTCAATACCTTCGTGAAGAAGGAAAAATTCCTGATGGTCATGCTACAATTGATCCTTCCGTTTCTTCAAATGAATGATTGGATGTGCTCCATAGATCTCAAGGATGCGTACTACCACGTCAAAATGGCCAGGCCATCCAGAGATCACCTGCGCTTCCGGCTGGGAGCCAGTCATTTTCAGTTTCGAACTCTGCCCTTTGGCCTCACCTCAGCCCCCAGGGTGTTCACCAAGTGCATGGCAGTAGTGGCGTCCCACCTGAGACTACTAGAATTCCGGGTGTTTCCATACTTAAATGACTGGCTCCTAACCGCCACCACCAGGCATTACCTATTGCAAGCCAGGGACTATACAATCAATCTCTGTTCGCACTTAGGCATAACTCTAAACTTCGAAAAATCTGTCTTATCGCCCTCACAGCATATATCATTCATAGGAGCAGAATTGGACACTACCTTATCCCTGATCAGACTTCCCGATTCAAGGGTCTCAACCCTGAGGGAACAGGTTTCTGTTCTCCTAGAAAACAAAAGGGTCCCAGCCGCACAGGTTTTGAAAGTTTTAGGTATGATGGCAGCAGCCCTTATCGCGGTCCCCCTAGGGAGAATGCACATGGGGATCCTCCAATGGCTACTCTTCGCACAGTGGTCTTACCAACAGCTACTGTTGTCACGCAACATCCTACTCACGGAATCGTGCCAACGGGATCTTCGTTGGTGGATGAACAGTCAGGAACTTACGATAGGCCGCCTGTTTGTTCTTCCTCCCCCTTTAGCCACAGTGACCACGGATGCTTCCCTGATAGGGTGGTGGGGACTTTTTCAGGGGAGAACAGTTCAAGGCCAGTGGTCGGAAATGGAGTACAAACTGCACATCAATGTCCTAGAGTTAAGAGCAGTGTTCCTAGCGTTGCAACACTTTCACGACTACTTACCTCAGGGAACAGTTGCAATTCAGACAGACAACATGTCAGTGGTCTGGTACATAAACAAGCAAGGAGGAACCAGGTCTTACCCCCTATGCAGAGAGGCCCTGAGGATCTGGCAATGGGCTGTGTCCACCGGACACTTTCTCATAGCAACGCACATCCCGGGGATGTCCAAAGTAATAGCGGACAGGTTGAGCAGAGCCATCCTGCTGCCTCACGAGTGGTCCCTCAAAAATCCGGTAGCGGAGAGAATTTTCCGCAGATGGGGCCAGCCTTGCTGCGACCTTTTTGCTTCCCCCTTGAATGCCAAATGCAGAAGCTATTTTGCCCTACTTCCCCCTCCTGGGGTTGCCCCATTCTGGCCTCGACAAATCTGGTTCCCCTTCCTCCAAGCTCACCAAATAGAAGAACCTTGGACTCTGGACCCAGTGCCAGACCTGCTGACCCACTCGTCAGGAGTTCTTCACCCCTCTCTCTCGTCCCTCAAACTGACAGCATGGCTGCTCCACTTCCCAGCTTAGCCAGGTCGGATCTTTTATCTCCAGCAGTACAACATATTGTGATTTCTTCCCACAAATCCTCCACTAGAAAATTGTATAAGAGCAAGTGGAAACGTTTCGCATGTTGGGCCTCCAAACAAGGTTTAGATCCCTTGGTTGCTCCTATTCACAAGATTCTGGAATTTCTATCTACTCTTTTTCACCAGGGGGCTTCAACATCCACCATAAGGGTACAGCTGGCTGCCATATCTAATTTTCATGTGGGAGAAGGAGGCGCGACTATTATGTCGCACAGGCTTTGTAGGGCTTTCATGAAGGGAACTTATCATCTCCGACCACCTATTCGAAGCCCAGTCTTTCCTTGGAATTTAAATCTGATGCTATCCCAACTCATGCTACCGCCGTTTGAACCAGCTTCGTCATGCCCACTGAAATACCTTTCTTGGAAAACTCTATTTCTGGTGGCAATCACCTCGGCCTGCAAAGTGTCGAAGCTGCAGGCACTGTCAATTAGACCACCATATCTGATATTTCACCCAGACAGGGTCACCTTACGTACTAATCCATCTTTTCTACCAAAAGTCTGCTCAGAATCGAGTCTTAATCAATCCATAGAGCTTCCCACCTTTTTCAGGAACCATACCAATAAGCTGGAATACATGCTTCACAAATTGGACGTACACAGACAACTGAGATTTTACCTAGACAGAACAAAAGAATTCAGGAAATCGGACCAACTGTTTGTGTCTCATGCAGACAGTAAGAAAGGACTTGCAGTCACAAAAATCACGCTATCCAAATGGCTCTCAGACTGCATAAACTTTGTTTATTCATCTTCAAATCAGCCTACTCCCCTCAAAATTAAAGCTCACTCTACTAGAGCCATTTCTACTTCTCTGGCACATGCGGCTCGCTTGCCTATAGATACCATTTGTGCTGCAGCTACCTGGGCCAAACCTCATACGTTTATTACAAAGTGGACATGGCCTCCAGGGACAGGGCTTCCTTTGGTTCCACTGTTCTCAGGAATGTTCTCCCGTGAGCCACCCGGGGTTTAGAGTGCTGGGTACGCTACCCGTGTGTAAGAACAAACGGCGAGATCGAACAACTTCACATAAAGAAGTTATGTTCTTACCATAACGTTCCATGTGAGTTGTTCATCTCGCCGTTGTTCTTACATTCCCACCCTCCTTCCCCCCTCCATCTTCTGGAGGAATAGGTACAACTCATGGCTGGTCGTCTTCTCATGGTTCCCTGTGACTGCCTGTGCCCATGTATGCATGCGTAGTCAGACAGGTATAACATAGTTACCTGTTTGTATATTTACCTTCTAGGTATATATGTGTATAGGTAAATTTGGTGCGTATGCATGTGTAGGCAGGTATGTTGTTACCTGGTTTCTTTGCAAACTAGATCTGAGGGTTAGCAGCAGGGGATCATGGGATATGGACTGTGCCTCGAGCTTCTCTTAGACGCAGAGCTTGGAATGTGGCCAACTCGGAGCCGAGGGTTCGGCTCCGAACCCGTGTGTAAGAACAAAGGCGAGATGAACAACTCACATGGAACGTTATGGTAAGAACATAACTTCTTTTTTATTGAGACAATTCAAGCCCTAGCTAGCCAACTACCTCCTAGCTCCCCTGGTCCTGAAAGTAGCACCCCTAGAATACCTACTCGCGTTCAGCTTCCAACCAGTCGCCACTTCACTTATCCATACCTTGATCAAAAAATTAAAACCCACTACACTTTCTGCTGATCAACACCCTGCCGAGTACCTACAAAAATCAGCTGATGCTATTCCTTACCCCATCTCAATACTAATCAATCGAACCATAGTAGAAGCTAAAATTCCCACCATCTGGAAAATATCCTATGTAATCCCACTTCACAAAGGAGGCAGCTCTACTGAATTCTCCAATTATAAGCCAATAGCTATACTCTCTCCACTTGCAAAGATTATGGAAAAATGTATTCATAGACAACTCATGCACCACCTAATCCAGAATCGCCTTATGGCAGACACTCAGCATGGCTTCCGTCCTCATCACAGCACTACTTCAGCCCTCCTAGCCTTTACCAACACCATAAACCATAATCGCAACAATAATTATATATCCTCAGCCCTCTTTTTGGATCTTTCCAAGGCATTCAATATGGTTGATCACTAACTTTTAATCCACACCCTGCAAACATTCTGTCTAGATACTGGAGCCCTCCAATGGTTTCAATCCTACCTGAATGGTCGACAGCAGGCTGTCCTCTGGCAGAACAAACTCTCTAACCTTCTACCTAACACCCTTGGAGTACCACAAGGCTCTATACTAGGGCCCTTGCTGTTCTCCATCTTCATTAACGACCTTTATACTGTCATCCCAAAAGTCAGCTGTATCCAATATGCTGATGACTCTACTCTGATTTGCACAGCCACATCTCCAGTAGAGTTATGGTCAGCTACCCAGACCACCTTTAATACAATAGAAAACTGGCTTTCTGAACATTGTCTGATCCTAAATCCCAAAAAACTAAAATGCTGTTATTTTCACCAACACTTAGGTCTACCGCTTTCACCTTTACCATAAAATCAAATGATGGCACAATAATCTCCCCTGACCCATCTACAAAACTATTGGGTGTCATCATAGACAATAATCTAAAATTTGACCTACATGTTAATCAAATTATCAAAACCATCAATAAAAAACTAGGGTCACTTTACAGAATAAAAGCCTTCCTAACCCCTCCAGCTAAAATTGCCATAGCTCGCTCTCACCTTCTTTCATCCCTTCTGTATGCATCCCCTCTACTCTCGAATTTAAACAAGACTGTCCTTAACAAACTCTCAATTTGCTACAACCACATTGCCAGGTTTGCCACTGGGCTGCCTTTTAGGACACATCATTGCATCAATCTAAATCAGCTTGGGTGGCTTGAACTACCCAGCCTAATCCAGTATAACCAACTGATTATGGCCTATAAAATCCTCTATAATCAGGACAATACTCCTGCACTTAAAAATATTATCACCCCCTATAACAATCCTAGACCGCTTCGATCCTCTAACAAACTACTAATTCAGACTAGCAAAATTAATAACACAGCCGGTGATTCTCTCTTTGCAAACTCTGTAAGTAGATCCTGGAACTCTCTTCCAGCTGATATTACCTTACTTTCCACCTTAGGTCAATTTAAAACTAGACACAAACAACATTTGTCACTTAACTGGCTATGTCAATGTATCAAGCCTGGCTAACACTCTCTAGAATGTGTAAAAATCTGTTAACCAGTTTACTGTGTAATTTAATTTAATCCTGACTTGTGCTCAGGATTAACTGTAACCTGTGGAACTTGTTTAACTTGCTTACTTATGTAATCTCTGTAAATAGTCTGTTTGTAATATGTAATGCTGGTATTATGTAATGCTGTATCTGCTTACCCTTGGAGCTTTTCTCCCCGGTCCTCCGCTGAAAATGGACCTGCATCCAGTCGGACTATCCCGGTCAACAAATGTAAAATAAAAAATAAAAAAATATCGTTTGTGTATATTAGTGTCCCCATTCTGGTTGGGATTGTCACTTGAGTCTGTCCCTAAACTGGGTTTGTACCTAGCGCCCCATCCACTCAACTTCTGAAATAATTCTGGATATAAAACTATTAGGTAGCCCCCCATAAGAAAAAAGTTCTCAGATTTTCACATTCAAACACAAAATCTTCATACTGTGTGTTAATGCGGGCTGCCCTAACTAATTGGCCCTTTACAGTGTTTCTTTTTTGGGAATGTGGGTGCTCAGTAGTGAAGTGAAGAAAGGAATTACAGTAAGTAGGTTTTCGATAGATTATAGATGAAAATCTCTTCAAACTTGTATCTTTAAACACTGTGACGTCAACGTAATTAAATTCATCTGTAGTAATACTGGACGTGAATCTCAAAAATTCAGTAGTAGTGGCTGTTTTTCATAGCATTGTACTTTTATTTCTTATTTTTGACACTGGGGAAATAGCTTGTCTGGTCTTTGTTCTTTATCTGTTTGAAGTCCTTTTATGTTTCTTCTCAGCTACTGTTGTAGTCACAGATCTATGTCTAGCCATTTCTATCCATACCCATTATACCATACCATGCTGGCACCATGCATTTCCTTTTCCCTTGTAAATTTAAAAATGAATAAATCTTGTCCAGTCTTCAGAATCCCCAAACTACTTTCCACTCTCTTTTCCAGTAAATCATTGTCTGACCAAGTCCTCCTTATATTCAACAGTGTATCCAAAGTGCCCATTGTTTACTTTTGGATATATTTCCGTCTTTAGGGCTGTATGAGCTTCGTTACTTTTTGCTGGCATTTAGACTCCCCATCTCACTTTTTTATCCTATGTAGCGCTCATTTTCACTTGTAACTCTCAATGTGAGAGTGTTCGATCTCGCCGTTTGTTCTTACACCTGGGTTCGGAGCCGATCCTCGGCTCCGTGTCGGCCGCTTGCAAGCTCTGCATCGAGAAGAAGCTCGAGACTAACCTAACTCCCACAATCCCCCTCTGCCTTTACCTCAGATCTAGTTTGCCGCTGCAGCGTTCGCATCACTTGATCGAGCTCGAGCACCTAAAGCTAAGATTTAAATATTTTTTCTTGTATTTCTTAAGAATTATTTTTCCAAAAGTTATTTAGTGACTGTGTGTGTGTGTGATACTGTTTCGAGGAATTCTCGGTTCCGTTTAAAGTTATTTTAAACTTTATTAGAGTTTCCCTCGGGGCCTATCCCCACCCTTTACTGGATTGACTACCGGATAGACATTCTTTTTACTGGATTTGACAAAATTACCGGATTGGGCATACCTACTGGACTTGACTTTTACTCTTTATTGTTAGCTTTATTTAAGATGTCTGAGAAAGCTAAATCTGGGTTTAAACGTTGCCAATGTGGGCAAAAGATGTCAGTTACTGACAACCATAGTTCCTGCGTCTACTGTCTTGGCCCTCTCCATCTGCAAGAAGACTGTTCAATTTGTCATTCTTTCAGTGGAAGGGTCATGACAGATAGGCGCAGGAAACTCATGGATAGGGGTCTTTTAAAACCTACTTTTCAAGAGGCTCTGGATGCTTCAGACCAGGCATCCAAATCCTCGAAGGAATCGAAGACATCAGAGCCCAAGTCATCGGCTCCGAGCTCTTCAGTTAAAGTTCGATCACCGGTTCCACAGACTTCGGGACCGAGTGTTCAACTATTGTCAGTTTCGAGCCTCGAGTCTTGGAACTGGTGGAGCTCCCTCCCGACACTGTTGAGGTCGGCTCGTCTTCGATTCCTTCGTGCGCTCTTCCAGACCCTCTCCGACACCGATGTAGACCGTGGTGCAGAAGTTAATGGAGAATACGGCCTTATCAAACTCATCTCGGTCTCCTCTCAATTGGTGTCGAGACTTGAAGGCCTTCCCTTATCTCCATCTGTTCCTCCTCCGAGACCTGTCCAGTCTTGAGCCGGAAGAGGCTGATCTGCTGATTGTGGAGCCCTCGGTGCCAGAACCGTCCCTTCTCGGTCGGCTCCGTTCACCTCGACTCCGTCGGATCCGGTACCGAGTCTCGGGCGAAGATCCATCCTTGGTTCTGGGACCGAGAGTCGGACCGATGTTTGGTTCCGGCGCTCCTCTCGGGCCTCGGCTCGGATCGACTCGGTTCCGTCCTCGGTCGATGCCTTGATTGCCTGTTTGAGGATTCTTCCCATTTCTTGAACCGGGAGATACCTCGACTCGGGACCGGGGGCCTTCGACCTCATGAGGAAGGTGTTGTCTACCCAGACAACCACATCAGCAGAAACAGCTTCTCCTCCCCATAAAGGACCGTTATCCTCCTCTGCACCCACGGCTACATCTAAGCGTCAAGCACCTGTGTCTCAGCCACCCCTGGAGGTGCCCCTCTTCCTCGGAGGCTTCTTGGATGCTCCCCGAAGAAGTCCCTAGGAAAAGATTGTGTAAGAGGAGACACTTAGATTCTCCACAAGAATCATTGACATCGGACACTAACTTGGATGAGTCAGAAGGGTCCCCAAAGTCACCCTCAGAGGATGTCTCTTTTTCTGACATCTTGGAGATCCTAAAGCAGAGAGGTGATTGGCAATCCCTCCCCCCTTCTGAGGATGAGTCAGTCTTGCTGAAGGCATTTGGTGCTCGCCCTTCCTCCTCCTGGGTCACTCTGCCCTTGATGAGTTAATGGAGCTGATTGCTCGAAGGGCGTGGGAGACGCCTGACACGGTGGAACCAGTCCCTAGAAAGCCTAATAAGTATATTACTGCACCCCAAGACAAGGCTTATCTAACAAAGGGAGTTCCAGTGGACGCTATGGTGGTGGCAGCGGCCACGAAAAAGGAGATGTCAGAATCTTCCTCATCTGTCCATCCGCCTAACAGAGATTCTAGGACTATGGACAGGTACGGGAAGCGCATTTTTAGTTCAGCGGCTTTTTCTATGCGATCCCTGAACTATTTGACCCACTTCACACTACAGAGGGATCTAGTCAAAGAGTTGGGAGATACCCTCCAGGGTACTACAGATGCTGCTGTTTCAGAGAAAGTTACAGCACATCTCAATACCCTTACATCCATTGTAAACTCGTCCATGAGGCTGATCTCATATGCAGCTGAAGGATCGAGTAGGGCAGTAGCTTCAGCGATTGCTCTTCGTAGACAATCCTGGATGCGCTTATGTTCATTTGGAAGCCTTCAAGTCTTCCTTTACTAACGCCCATTTGACGGTGCCACTCTCTTTGGCCCCAAAGTAAAGGAGACCCTTACCCGGTGTGAACAGGAGGGAAAGACTCTGTCTGCTGTCGGAGTCCGTTTTTCCACCCCATCCAGACCGTACCCCAAAGGGCAACGGGTGGAAAAATGTGGTTTGAAAACCCCAAGGATCTTTCCCAGGCACACAGGGTGATGCCCCTCTAGAGGCAGAGGAGGGGCAGAGGTGGAAGACGCCGCCCTGGCGGCAGAGGGGTCCGCAAAACCAAGGTGACAGGGATACACCCCTGGAAAACCTTTCCAGCACTCCTGAGAAGAGGCCCGACTGTCCTGCTCTGGAGGCAGTCGGGTCGCTTAGCTTTATACCCTCAGGCCTGGCAAAATCTTACATCAGACAACTGGGTAAAAGCGTTGTTACCAGAGGCTACAGAATACCCTTCCTAGTGCCCCCATTCCAATGAGAAGACTCCCAGATGTGCCGCCCATCTGCGAGACCCTGCAGCTATAGAAATTTCAAAGCTGCTAGAAAAAGAGTCATCCAACCAGTCCCAGCGGACCAAAGAGGATTCGAACTTACTCAAGGTTCTTTTAGTTCCAAAGAAGACAGGGGACTGGAGGCGATTCTGGACCTAAGCAATCTCAATACCTTGTCAAGAAAGAAAAGTTCCGAATGGTCACGCTTCAATCGATCCTTCCATTTTGCAGAAGGGCGATTGGATGTGCTCAATAGATCTGAAGGACGCTTACTACCACATCAAAATGGCCAGGGCGTCCAGGGATCACTTGCACTTCCGGCTGGGAGCCAGCCACTTTCAGTTTCGAGCCCTGCCCTTTGGTCTAACCTCAGCCCCCAGGGTTTTTACCAAATGCATGGCAGTGGTGGCGTCTCACCTGAGACGCCTCGGATTCCAGGTGTTTCTGTATCTGGACGACTGGCTCCTTTCTGCCACCACCCAGCGTCAGCTGATTCAGGCCAGGGATTACACACTACAGCTTTGTGTTCATCTCGGAATTTCCGTAAATTTCGAAAAATCTTCACTACAGCCATCACAGCATATCTCATTCATAGGAGCAGAATTGGATACGCATCATTTAATTCTAAGACTTCCCCCAGAAAGGATAGCCTCACTACAAAGCCACATATCTCTTCTTCTGTCATCCAGAAAATCCCCAGCAAAACTGGTTTTGAAGGTTTTGGGTCTCATGGCAGCTTCTCTCATTGCGATACCATTGGGAAGACTGCACATGAGAGTTCTACAATGGCTACTGTTTGCACAATGGTCGTTCCAACAGCTACCTTTGACACATGAAATTCTGATCACAAATACATGCAAATCGCACCTAGCCTGGTGGCTTCAGACTTGCAACCTTTCCAGCGGAAGACCATTTGTGCTACCCACGCCAACAGCTACGGTGACCACGGACGCTTCCCTGATAGGGTGGGGGGGCATCTTTCAGGGACAGACAGTCCAAGGCGAATGGACCAATTTAGAGTACAATCTGCACATCAATGTTCTAGAGTTGAGGGCAGTGTTTCTAGCGTTGCAACACTTTGCTCCCCTTCTTCCTCTAGGGACTATTGCAGTTCAGACAGACAACATGTCCGTAGTCTGGTACATAAACAAACAAGGGGAACCAAGTCTTATCAACTATGCAGAGGCCATGAGAATCTGGCAATGGGCGGAGTCCACGGGTCGCTTTCTGATCGCAACGCACATCCGGGGTCATCCAGCGTCATAGCCAACAGGCTGAGCAGAGCAATCCTGTTGCCTCACGAGTGGTCCCTCAAACAGTCAGTTGAAGAAGATTTTTCGCAAGTGGGGCCAGCCTTCCTGCGATCTCTTTGCGTCTCCAATGAACGCCAAATGCAGGAGCTACTTTGCCCTATTACCCCCTCCAGGGGAAGTCCCCAGGGACGCTGGTGCACGATTGGCCCCGGGTCTCCTGTACGCTTTTCCTCCCTTTCCCCTTATTGCAAAGTTTCTGCAGAAAGCCAACAACCTGCAAAGGACGATAATCCTCATTGCCCCATTCTGGCCTCGTCAAATTTGGTTCCCCTTTCTTCTGGCACACAGCATTCGGGGACCCTGGATCCTGGACCCAGAGCCAGATCTACTGACCCACTCGTCAGGGGTTCCCCACCCGCTCTTGTCACTCCGTCTAGCAGCTTGGCTGCTCCGCTCTTAGCCAGGTCTGATCTTCTCTCACCTGCAGTTCAGAATATACTAGTGGCATCTCATAAAGCTTCCACTACTAAGACCTACACTAGTAAATGGAAGCGTTTTGTATTCTGGGCAAATACACAGCATTTGGACCCTGTCATAGCTCCGTTAAACAAGATCTTGGAGTTTTTAACAGAATTGTTCCACCAAGGAGCTTCTCCTGCCACTTTAAGAGTGCAATTGGCTGCCATTTCCAACTTTCATGTGGAAGAATGTGGGGCACCTATTATGGCTCACTGACTTTGTAAGGCCTTTTTAAAAGGATCTTTCCATATTAGACCACCAGTTAGAACTCCTACATCTCCTTGGAATCTAAACCTTTTATTATCTAAATTGATGTTACCTCCATTTGAGCCAGCCTCCTCTTGTCCATTGAAGTATTTGTCATGGAAGACCCTCTTCTTGGTAGCCATTACATCCGCTAGGCAGTATCTGAGCTTCAGGCTCTTTCCATTAAACACCCTTATCTGATCTTTCACTCTGACAGAGTATCTCTTCGCACTAATCCATCCTTTCTCCCCAAAGTTTGCTCTATTAATAACATTAATCAATCCATTGAACTACCTACCTTTTCAAAAATCACTCCAATAAATTGGAGTATATGTTACCTAAGTTGGATGTCCATAGACAACTTAGATTTTACTTGGATAGAACAAAGGATCACAGGAAATCTGATCAACTTTTTGTAGCTTTTGCTGACAGCAGGAAAGGTGTAGCAGTTACTAAACGAACCCTTTCCAAATGGCTAACTGATTGCATTATATTCGTTTATGATTCTTCAAAACAAACTTTACCTGTCAAACCCAAGGACACTCTACAAGATCAGTGTCTACATCCCTGGCTCATGCAGCTCGCCTACCATTAGACACTATTTGTGCAGCTGCTACTTGGTCTAAACCACATACATTCATCTCTCATTACAAAGTAGACAGGGTTTCTAGGGACAGGGCAACCTTTGGTTCCACTGTGCTCAAGAACGTTCTCCCGTGAGTTCCTCAGGAACATGGTGCTAGGGCGCTACCCAGGTGTAAGAACAAGCGAGATCGAACACTCTCACATTTAGAAGTTATGTCCTTACCATAACGTTCCATGTGGAGTGTTCATCTCGCTTTGTTCTTACATTAGCACCCTCCACCCTCAGGAAGAACGTACAGTTTGGTGCCTGGTCTGGATTATTTGGCTTCTGCTTTTGCAGTGGTTGTATATATATGTATATCTTGTATATATATATGGATAAGTGCTTGTACAGTTATGTTGTTTGTTTTTTGCATGAATATGCTCTCTCTCTGACTTCTGGTTTGCTTGCAAACTAGATCTGAGGTAAAGGCAGAGGGGGATTGTGGGAGTTAGGTTAGTCTCGAGCTTCTTCTTGATGCAGAGCTTGCAAGCGGCCTACACGGAGCCGAGGATCGGCTCCGAACCCAGGTGTAAGAACAAAGGCGAGATGAACACTCCACATGGAACGTTATGGTAAGGACATAACTTCTAATTACTCCTTCTTTAGCCAGGACTGCTTGATTGGCTGGTTTCCATTTGTTGACCAGGGAAGTTAAGCTGGGTGTTGAATCTAGTTTCCGTGGAGGTCTGAGGAGAAAAGCTCCATTGATATAACAAAATATGCAGCACAGATTATTACAGGTAAATTAAACATTAACGTCATATTTGTCAGAGCAGTATTAGAAAATGATACAAAGTAGCATATTGAATTGGTTCACATTACACAAATGCATACTGAATAAAAGTATACATTCATACTAATGCAATCGCAACAGCATGTTGAAATAGATTGTATTATATACAGTCATTTGTAGTGGAGCAGCTATAAACATGGATATGCATGAGTAAACATAAAAATATACTGGATTAAAGTGGATGTCTGGCAAGTTATTCAACAGAATAATGCTTCCTTTAGGGGATAGTAGTAAACAGAAAGGTATAGGTATAACAATGTTAATTTTGGAGAGTAGTGCCATGATGGGTTAAGTCTAAGATCAGAGGTAAAGCTGTATTTGCAGGTTTGCAAAATATGGGATTTCATTTCCCTCTTTACTCCTTTTTTTATGTATCTGTTTATGTATCTGTCTGGCTTCTTCTACGTTGTTAGTTCACTACTTCCATATTTTTTCTAGGTGACGTCTAGTGAACTGAAACCTTTTTTCTATAGTCACACACTCCTCTTTTTGCTGCCATTTTCATCACTTCTTTAGTGACTGAGAACCTATGGACCATAACAAAAATGTTCCAACTTCCAGGTTAGAGTCCTAACCCTCTCATAAATTGAAATTTCTCTTGCTTTTGTCTTCCTTCTGATGCTAAAGGTAGACATCTAATAGATGTTCATCGTGTTTCACTGTTGCAGTCCTAACAAATGGGTTATCCACCTCCCGGTAGCCCTCAGTCAGCCAGAATACCAAAGGTAAGTAAAAATTACATTGGTTGCCGTCGGTTGTAAATGGCGTCAGGGCGTCCAGTACAAAAGGAGGCAGCCGATGTCACTTCCTCAGTCTTCCTTGCTGCGGAGCCCGAAGCAGAAGCATTTCATGCACGAGTGCCGGTTGGCAGTTTACCTTTTTTGGTTTCCGACTACAAAGTTGAAGTCTACTACAGCTAAGTACCCTGTTGGGGATCCTCTTTTCTTGCTTTAACGAATGTCAGAAAAAGTTAATAATTGTCTTACCTGTGGAAAGCAAATCCCCCATAGAGATTTTCACTCCTTTTGTGTTATTTGTTTAGGCCTTGACCATGACGTTCCTAATTGTGAGCTCTATGCCTCCTTTAATCCGTGTACTATCCGTCGTCGAGCTAAGCTTTTAGCTAAGCATTTTGTAGTTTGGCCTAAGTTTGTCGGTATGGCGTCGCCGGTCTTCAGGCTTCGGATATCCCCAAGAAACGTAAAGATAAGCACCGCGACAGGCTTCAGAAAGTCAAGTCCTTGGATGATGTTAAGATGGTCGTCAGTCAGGCGGTGCCTTTGCAGCCCCTGCAGTCTGGGGATTTACTACTGCAGGCCGTGATTGAGACCATTTCAGAGTCCCTTAGCCCTTCAGCCTCCATTCTGCCTTCCGACCTTTCGCCTGTCGCCTTTTCAGCTGGAGCCGGAGCCACTAAGCTGACTCCAGTGTCCGAGGCCTCCATTCTGCATTCAGACAGCAAGCTTATTCCTTCGACTTCTACTGCGACTTCGGTGGTTGCCAGGCCTTCCGAGTCCTTCATGCTTGCAGGTAAATCTCCCTTTCGTAAGCCCGTGAAAAAGCAGGATCCAGT
This sequence comes from Protopterus annectens, assembly GCF_019279795.1. Classification (NCBI taxonomy): domain Eukaryota; kingdom Metazoa; phylum Chordata; order Ceratodontiformes; family Protopteridae; genus Protopterus; species Protopterus annectens. The sequence continues at coordinate 1,304,511,255 of NC_056746.1, read as the reverse complement.
TTCTTCCCCTCAATCCCAAATGGTTAAAATGGCTAATGACCTTTTGAATCTTATTAGGGGTTCTCAACCTCCTCCTCCTAAAAGGAGTAGGGATGTTTCTCCTGTGGCTTTGTCTTTTTCAGGTTCTGATTCTTCCAGCATTTCTGCTGATGAAGAGGAAGTTTCTCAGGTTTTTTCTCCTTTTGAGGATTCAGAAGCAGAGGAGTCCATCCCTTCTGCTTCTCCCCCAGAGGATTTCTCTTTTGGTGATACTTTAAATACCCTCAGGGAACAATTTAAATGGGAAAGTCAGGATTATCCCCAGTCTAAAAAGCGGATTAGGGAGTTTCTGGATTTACCTCAGCATAAGCCTCTGGCTATTTCCCCAGTGTTGGAACTTGTTGATGTTTTACTGGAAAATTCTTTGACTCCAAATTCGGTTCCTCCTGCTCCCAGGAAATCGAATAGGTACTATAGAGTCCCTGATTCTCATTTGTTTCTTTTCAGGAACCTGTTGTCAGACCCAGGGGTTATTTCTCAAGGCCCTAAAGGTGTTAAGACCACTGTTACCAGAAATCCTGTTCCCTCTGACAGGGAATCTAGGAACCTAGATAGGTGGGGTAAAAAGGTTTATACCTCTGCCACTCCTGCTATTAGGGCTAACGATTGTCTTTTTCATATGCTTAAGTACCAGCAGCACACATTGGAGGCTATTAAGTCTAGGATAGCAAGTGTGCCTCTTTTGGCAGAGAGTAAGGACATGCAGGATTTACTGAATTATTCCAGTCTTGTCAATAAGCATTCTTTACATTGTGGTTTTGACATCCTTGAAGCCTCCTGCATGGCTACAACTACTGGATCTGTTATTAGAAGGCACGCTTGGCTCAGGGAACAGCCTCTTCCAGAACCTGTCAAGGCTAAAATTTTGGATGTACCTTTGCATAAGGACAGTCTTTTTGGCAGCAAAGCAGAGGAAGTGCTCAAGAAGATGGAGGATAAGGCCAAGTCCATGCAAACTCTTAAGGATTTTCTGCAAGTTCAACCTCCTCACTTTAGAAGGAATTACCCTTCCAAAAGTTGGACCTTTCCTGATACCAGCAGACAGAACCGTTTTAGGACTAGAGGTTACAAATCTTCTAGGGGGCAGGTGGCTACCCCTCAAAGATCTAAGTGCTGGCAGGCTTCCACTTCCAAGGCGGGAAGTTCCAAGCTTGCATCTCAATCAAAGCACTCTCAATGACTTTATCCAACTTCTGCCTGTTCTTGCTTGCCTGGAGACTTATTTAGGGGGAAGGTTGGCCCTTTTTGCAGATGTCTGGGCCACTATCACAAACAACAAATGGGTGCTCAGAACGGTGTCCCTAGGAAACAAGTTTTCTTTCCACACCTTTCCAGTTCCCAAAGGATTCCCAGATGCTCCTCCAAACCAAAGGGCAGAAGTAGAAAAACAAATTTTGTCTCTGTCTCATCTGGGAGCAATAGAATCAGTTCCTGCTCAGCAGGTAGGCCAGGGCCTTTATTCCAGGCTTTTCCTAGTTCCAAAAAAAAAAAAAAAAAAGAAGGCATCTGGCGTCCTATCCTAGATCTATCCATTCTGAACTCTTTTCTAGTAATTCCAAAGTTCAAAATGCTCAGTCTACATCAGTTGCTACCAATGCTAGAAAAGGATTCCTGCCTGGTAATCTTAGATCTCAAAGAGGCTTATCTGCACATCCCTATCAAGGAAAGTTGCAGGCAGTACCTTCGTTTCAGGGTGGGCAAGCAACATTATCAGTTCTCTGCGCTGCCCTTTGGCTTATCTACTGCTCCCAGAGTTTTCACAATGTGCCTGGCTCCAGTCATTGCTTTTTGCAAGCAGAAGAAAATTCAGATTTATCCATACTTGGACGACTGTCTGATTCAAGCAAAATCTCAGGAACAGCTGTTAAAGGATCTAGAATTTGTAAAGACTTTTCCTCTCTTCCCTGAGTTACACTCTCAACGAGGAAAAAAAATCAAAAATGGTGCCATCCAAGGAGATAACATTCCTGGGAGCAAGTCTGAACACAGCCGCCCAGATGATATATCTCACCCAAGAGAAGCAGACAACTCTTTCAGTTTACTTCAAGGACTTGGCAAGCCTGTCACAGCTCCCTGCAAGGAAATACCTGCAACTCTGGGATACATGGCCTCTTGCATTCTCATGATTCCATATGCAAGACTGCATATGAGGAAATTGTAATGGTGTCTCAAGAACATTTGGTGTCAGCACACACAAGACCTGAATATGATGATTCCTCTGCTTCCATGTCTGCAGACAGAGTTTCTATGGTGGGCAGCAGCCTGTCTACAAAACAAAGGCATGCCTTTTCACCCACCTCCTGCCATTCAAGTTCTTACTACGGACGCATCAGTCTATGCCTGGAGAGCTCACCTGGATGGCAGATACATACAGGGATGTTGGAACGCCCAACAGATGCACCTGCACATAAACCTGAAGGTGTTGATAGCAGTTCAGCAGGCCTTACTAGCTTTCAAGCATCTTCTTTCTCCAGGAACTCTGCTTGTCAGAACAGACAACACCACAGTCATGTGGTACATCAACAAACAGGAAGGGACTCATTCTTACCCCCTGTACAGACAAAGCATGGTTCTCTGGTCCATAGCAGCATCCTTGGGCCTGCATCTCCTAGCTCAGTTTCTTCCAGGGAGACTCAGTGTTTTGGCAGACCAGTTGAGCAGACAGACCCTGGATCCTCACGAGTTGCAACTGAACAGAGCAGTCTTTTGCAGCATCATTCAACATTGGGGCACTACTCAGGTGGATCTTTTCTCCTCCCCAGACAACCATCTTCTACCATTTTTTTTGCACCAGACAGCATCACAGCAAGGACTGGAGAGTGGATGCTCTGTCCTTCCCTTGAATGCTTCTGTCAGTTTATGCCTTCCCTCCTCTTCCTCTTCTTCCCAGAGTATTATTGAAGATCAGGGATGAAAGACCAAGGACTATTCTCATAGCTCCAGACTGGCCCAGACAGCATTGGTATCCGCTGCTTCGCAGTCTCTCCCAATTTCCCCCTTGGCGTCTTCCTCTGAAGCCAGATCTTTTGGTTCAGGAAGGGGGAAACATTCTGCATCTTCATCTTCAGTCTCTACATTTGGCAGCATGGCTCATTGTATGACTCCTTCTTTTTCTTCTTCCCTTTCCCAGCAGGTGGTTGATGTGCTGAGGGAGACCAGGAGGCCTAGCACTAGGAAGTCCTATGCTGGCAAATGGGAAAGGTTCTCTCATTGGATGCAGGCTAGAGGGGAATCTTCTTCTCATCCTACCCTTCCTGTCATCCTGGAATACCTGACTGATTTGCTTTCAAGTGTTTTTTCTTTTTCCTCTATCAAGATTCATGCTTCAGCCATTTTTGCTCATTGTTCTTTTGAGCAACTCATTTTCTCTCATCCCCTGATGAAAATGTTCCTCAGAGGTGCTTGCAACTTAAAACTTCCCAGAAGGGCACCTGCTCCAGCCTGGGATCTTAATTTTGTTCCAGAGAAACTCACTCTTCCTCCTTTTGAACCAGCTGCCACAGCAGATTTAAAGTTTCTCTCTTGGAAGACTGCCTTCCTCTTGGCTATTACTTCAGCAAGGAGGGTTTCGGAGCTGCAAGCTTTGATGACTGTGGAGCCTTTTCTTATTTTCGATGCAGATAGTGTTTCTCTGAGAACCATCCCCTCCTTTATGCCTAAGGTGGTTTCTAGCCTGACTCTTTATCAGTCCATACATCTTCCTACCTTCTTTTCTAATCCTCAAAATAAAGGTGAAAGGACCCTACATCCTCTTGGTGTGCACAGACAGCTCAGGCTTTACCTGGACAGGACTAAGGACCTTCGGAAAACAGCACAGTTGTTGGTCAGTTTTGCCCCTGGAGTCCAGGGCAAGGCTATTTCTAAGCAAACCATTTCTAAATGGATTGCACATTGCATTACTTTTTGTTATTCCTTTCATGGCAAAGCTCCTCCTCAAGGGGTTAGAACCCACTCAACTAGAGCAGCATCCACTTCTGCAGTCTTTCTAAGGGGTGTCCCTACTAAAGACATTTTGGAGGCTGCCACATGGTCTTCTGTTCATACTTTCACAAAACATTATAATTTGCCTCTGTTTTTCAGAGCCAGGGCAGGGTTTGCCACTGCTGTGTTGCAGGGAATTATCTCCAACCCTTGATTCTGTTGGTTCCTCCCCCCCTTTCTTTGGGCTTTGGTAATCAACCCATTTGTTAGAACTGCAACAGTGAAACACAATGAGCATAGTACAGTTGTGTACACTTGCCATAAATGTAGATGTTCGAGTGTATTCACTGTTGCAGTCCTGGTTTCCCAACCTCCTGCCCCCCTTTTTTTTTGGTCTTCTCCTATTCTCTTTTCCTGAGGTACAGGCTAAATTTGATATTATTTGCCAAAATTGTTTTTGGTTTAAGCCTTACTTTCTGGGGGCTCCTGACTGTTATGGCAAGAAAGACTGAGGAAGTGATGTCGGCTGCCTCCTTTTGTATCGGACGCCCTGATATCCTTTACAACTGAGAAGCAACCAATGTCATTTTTACTTACCTTTGGTATTCTGGTCGACCTAGGGCTACCGGGAGCCAGATAACCCATTTGTTAGGACTGCAACAGTGAATACACTTGAACATCTACATTTATGGTAAGTGTCCACAACTGTACTATTCGTGTTGGAGGTCACCCATGTCTGTGAGCCTGTTTTTTTTTTTCTTTTTTGACAGTCTGTTGTTTCTTTTCCTAATTCTGTCAAATTTTTCTACCTGTATCAAGTGCTCTGCACAACACAGACAGCCACTAGGGATCTCCAGCATTTCTATCCAGCCTAAGAGTCAGAATCTCAATCGGATCTTTTGTTGTTCATCTTCAGTGTCCTCCACAGTGCACTTTATTCTATATGATACTCATTTTGTACCATTCCTGCTCTTTGCACTAGCATTCCATTTTGAATACCTTAAACGTAGCTAGTACCATACTGAAGTCTGTAACCACTATTCCTTTTACACCTCTGTTTGTAACTACATAATGTATATGACTTTTTAAACAAATATTTCTACCTTCTTCCTTTCTGATTAGTTGTTCTTGTCATCTTTTTTGTGTTCTTATGCCATGTACTCCTTTAGCATTCTTGCTACTGATGCTTTCCTTTCACCACCCCCAAGTTTAGTTTAAACTGACTTTATTTAACAGAAACTTTGAGTCCAGTTTTCAACATCTGTTTGCTAGCCCAGTAGCCACACATTAAATTCTGTAAGTCTGTCTTTGATAGATATTATATAAAGTTAAATATTTATCTGAAGTTGTTAATCTTCTTCCTATTCATCACTGATGGGTTCGGTTCCGAGCCCTCGGAACCAAGTTGGCCTTATACCAAGCTTACATGCACCAAAAACCCTTGAGCTAAGCTGCTACCCACAATGCCCTTCACTCAGTTACCTCAGATCTCGTTTGCTGCGCAGTCATATAGCAGCGTTTCACCGAGCTCTGCAGCTGTTAATATTTTTATAAATTTTACAAGTTTTTCTGGATTTTTTCCTGTTAGTTTGCTAATTTCTTGCATCTTTAATACACTCAGCTCTACCCACAGATATTTCCTTTCATACCATTGTTGGTATTGGCCCTTCTACCCTTGTGGTATCCCCATTGCCATTGTTGGTATTTCCCTCTTTCCTTCTTTCTTCACTTTCTTCTGTTTTTTTTGTGTGTGACTGTTTCCTATTATGTCTGAGAAGAAAGGGACTACGGGGTTTAAACACTGCTTTTCTTGCAGTGGTAAACTCCCGAATAGTGACCTTCATGAAGAGGGTGTGTATTGTTTGGGGGTTTCCACATTTATTGGCAAAACCTCCATGTGATATTTGTGCCAGCTTCAGTCAGTGGACGCTGAATGAGCGACAAAATAAATTGATCCTTAAGGACCTGCTTCCTTCGCCTTTTTTGGAGGCTATTTCTGCATCGGAGGTCTCACCCCCTCCTTCTGTGGACAAGAAACGTCCTCGCTCAGACCCCTCTTCACCGGTCGATCATAGGGGCAAAAGCCATAAGCACAAGGCCCATAAGACTTCCACTGAGCACCGTACTGCCTCCTTGGTTCCGACCACCTCGGCTCCGAGTTTGGTTCTAGTGATTCAAACCGAGGTCGCCTCATCAGTGCCTGCCCCAGCTCCGACGACTACGGTGCCAACTACAACCTCAGTTCTGACCAGTTTGTTTGTCTCCATCTTGGCACTGACGTCCCCCATCTCCATCCCAACAACAACTTCAGAGCTGTTATTGACCTCCACCCCAGCTGTGACCTCGCTCCGATCATTCAATTGTTGCCGGTTTCCAAATTGGAATCATCGATGACATTCTTTAATACACCACAGACCCAATACTCTCCGTCTGCGGATCCATTTGCTGGACAAGCCTTCAGTCCCTTTTTGGACCGGCCTGATTCCCCCTCAGGGTCATCGGTAAGGTCCACCAGGAGCCTTTCAGAATTGGATGTGGTGCACCTTTTTGATCAGCTGCTGACCGCCAGGGGAATTACAAATTTTCCTAGACCCCATCCCACTCTGGGCTTCGGGTCTATTACACTGGTGACCCGGGACCCCTACATACTCTCCTCCCTTGGATCCCTCGGTTCCGAGGCTCATATACCCGACGTCTATGAGAGGACCCCTTTCCTCGGTGATGACAATGACAGTGTCTGAAGCTCCAAGGCGCTTTTGGGTGTCGGTTCTGTCGGAACCCACCCTTCCTCAATGTCATTCTTGAGGGGTGGAACCCTTGGTTCCCGCCATGGTTCCGGCTGTGTTTCCGATTCCATCTTCTGGTCCGAGGGTGACTCCCGCCCCGAGTTTGCTTGAGGCTCCGTTCCCGGGGGTGGACCATTTGGAGTGGGGTGTGTCCCCGGTTCCGAAATGTTTTTTTTTCGGTTCCGGGCTCCAATTCCTCTTCAGGAAGGCCTGCTTTCCAGGTGATGGAGAGGGTGCTTGCTTGTAGCAATCCTCCTATGTCGGTCATCCTACCAGTTCCCTCTGAGCCGCAGCTGTCAAAGGCCACCCCCTAAGACTCCGATAGCACAAGGCCCAGGAAACCCCTGTTCAGGGTATTTCCCTTTCTGAGTCTTCTTCAGATGCTCCCACTGAAGAACCCCCCTTGGAAACGGGTGTGCAAGAGGAAACACATGGACTCCCCAGAGGACTCCCTCACAGAAGATTTAGACTACGATGATGGGGAAGGATCCCCACAGTCACCCCTTGATGATGTCTCATTTGGAGACATCCTGCAAATCTTGAAACAGAGAGGTGACTGGAAGCCCTCCAATCCTTCCTCAGAGGAATCCATATTCCTGCAGGCCTTCCGCTCTCGGCCGTCTACTTCTTGAGTGACCCCCACTGCCGATGAGTTGGTCAAGCTCATAGTGCAGCGGGCGTGGAAGAACCCTGACACCATTGAGGCCATCCCCAGGAGATCAGATAAGATACTCTCCCCTCCAGAGGATCAAACCCATTGGTCTAGAGGTTTGTAGATGGTATGGTGGTGGTGGCAGCCACGAAAAAGGACCTTGCGGAGGAAATTTCTGCTGTTCACCCGCCCAGTAGAGAGTCCCAGATGGTGGACAGGTTAGGGAAGTGAGTTTTTGCATCAGTGACCTTTGCAGTCAGGTCTCTGACCTTTTTGGCACATTTTACAAGGCTCCAGAGAGCTCTCTGGAACCCTCGCGGGTCAAGTTTCGGACAGGGCATGTGATAAAGTTGCTTCCCAACTTGCCACCCTAGAGTCAATATCCAATTCGTCCATGAGGTTGCTGTCCTACACAACCGAAGGAGCTGCTAGAGCTGCGAGTGCAGGCGTAGTTATTAGATGCCATGCCTGGATGTGCATTTGTGACCTCGCGGACTCATTCAAGTCTTCCTTTTTAAATACCCCTATCGAACCATCAGCTCTGTTCAGTGCTAAGGTCAAGGATACATTAGCCAGGTGAGAGCAAGATGGGAAGACTTTGTCTGCCATGAGCCTACGTTTTTCCAAACCTCAGCGTTCCTTCTCCAGGAACCAGAGGAGTGGGAAAATGTGGCACAAAAAGTCTCAAGGTCCTTTCCGTGATGCACGTGGTGAGGACTCCCCCAGAGGCAGAGGGGGTTCCAGTAATGGAAGATGCCCCTTTCAGGGTGGAGGGGGTCCCCGGAATTAGGACTCCAGAGATTCCTACTTGGGAAGACCATATCAGCGCTCCTGAAGCACTGCCCAATTGCTTTCCTCTGGAAGCAGTCGGGGCATGCTTCTCTCTGCACCAAACTGCCTGGCTGTCTATTACAAACGATCAGTGGATGCAGAAAATCATTACCAGAGGCTATCACATTCTCCTAATATCTTATCCAAGACCTCTGAAATCCCTTCCCAATGTTCCACCCAGTCAAAGGGAGGAGGTAACTTCCGAAATACGAAAGTTATGTCAAAAACAAGCCATCCAACAGGTCCCCCCAGACCGGTGTGGATCAGGGTTCTACTCAAGATTCTTTTTAGTGCCAAAGAAGACCGGGGACTGGAAGCCCATTTTGGATCTCAACCAGCTAAACAAGGTCTGCATGGTCACGATTCAATCCATCCTTCCCTTTCTGCAGAAGGGTGTGTGGATGTGCTCATTAGATGTCTGGGATGTGTATTACCACATCAAGATGGACAAGTGCTCCAGGATACTCCTTCGCTTCCGGCTGGGAGCCAATCACTACCAATTCAGAGCCCTGCCATTCGGTCTCTCGACGGTCCTCAGAGTGTTCACGAAATGCCTAGCAGTGGTCACAGCTCATCTGAGACTTCTGGGATTCCAGGTGTTTCCGTATCTATACGATTGTCTCCTTTCCACCCCCACCAAGCACCTACTGATCAGGGCCCTCCGCTACACCCTAGTACTAGCAGAGTCACTGGGCATCACCATCCACTGGGAAAAATCCCACCTTCAGCCCTCACAACAATTGGAATTCATAGGGGCAATATTCAACACTCAGTCAAGTCTGGTCTCTCTCCCTCCTCACAGGCTTCAGAGATTAAGGGCACAAGTTCAAGTGATACTCTGTCAAAGAAAGGTGTCTGCAAGGGAAGTTCTCCAGGCTCTGGGGTCTATGGCTGCAGCCATCTTAATTGTTCTCCTAGCCCGATTACACATGAGACTGCTACAATGGCTTCTTCAGTCCCAGTGGATATCCAGTCTTCACCCCCTGAGCTCACAGATTCTCATCACCAACACCTGCAAACAAGACCTCCTCTGGTGGATGAGTAAAAATGAAAATCTTTTGTGTCGCCCCTTCCAAGATCCCCAACCCAGTGCCACGGTGACCACGGACGCTTCCCTGATAGGGTGGGGTGGCCACTTCCAGGGAAAGTCAGTCCAGGGCACGTGGTCCAGTATAGAGGTCAACTTGCATATCAATGTCCTGGAGTTAAGAGCAGTGCTATTGGCATTGCAAGCTTTCCACCCGCTCCTTCCGTCGGGAAAGATTGCTATCCAGTAGGACAACATGTCCATTGTCTGGTACATAAACAAACAGGGAGGGACAAAATCCTACCCTCTATGTCGCGAAGCCATGAGAATCTGGCAGTGGGCGATAGCTTCCAACTGCTTTCTGATCGCAGTGCACATCCTGGGGAGCTCCAACATGATTTTGGACAGACTAAGCAGATGCATCCTCCATCCTCACAGTGGTCTCTCAATCCGAGTGTGACGGCAGAAATCTTCAGCCGTTGGGGCCAGCTATGCTGTGAGCTTTTCATCTCCCCCTCAAACACAAAATACAGCAGCTACTTTGCCCTCTTTCCCCCTCACGGGGAGTCACCGAGAGACACTTTGATTTACAATTGGCCCGCAGGTCTCCTTTATGTTTATTCTCCAATTCCTCTTTTTCTAAAGAAAGCTATTCTGTTGAGAAGCAAAGTGATCCTCATTGCCCCATTCTGGCCTCGTCAAGTGTGGTTTTCCTTCCTCCGACCTCATCTTTTACAACCTCCTTGGATCCTAGACACTCGACAGGACCTCATATCTCACCCACAAGGGCTGACTCCCCCGAATCTGTCCACTGTTAAGCTGACTGCTTGGTTCCACTTCTGTTAGTTGCCAGGCAGGAAACCCTTTCTTCATCTGTCCGTGATATTATCCTGGCCTCACATATACCATCCACCAGAAAACTTTACAGGGAAAAATGGAAAAGATTCTCTATTTGGTCACATAATCGGAAGCTAGACCCGTTCTCAGCTCCTGTAGCCATTATTCTTCATTATCTTGCTGAGCTGTTTGACAATGGTGCATCAGCTTCCACCATTCGAGTCCATTTAGCAGCTGTTTCCAACTTCCATAATGGGTCAGATGGAGTCCCGCTTATTTCCACCTGACTTTGCAAGACCTTCCTCAAGGGAATATTCCACAGCAGGCCTCCCATCAGGCAGCCGGTGGAGGCATGGAATCTCTCCCGGGTTCTCTAATCTCTCTCTCTATCCCCCCCCCTTTTGAGCCTGCGGCAACATGTGATCTAAAATTCCTGTCATGGAAATCCTTATTTCTGGTGGCGGTCACTTCAGCCAGACGAATATGTGAGTTGCAAGTCTTATGTACCAAGAGCCCTTATCTGATCTTCCATAAGGACAGAGTATCACTTCGTACTAACCCATCCTTTCTTCCCAAGGTGGTTTCCAACTTTTCTATTAATCAGTCCCTTGAGCTCCCTGTATTCTTTCCAAATTATTCAAACAAGGGAGAATACTGCCTACATTCATTGGATGTTCATAGACAATTACGTTTCTACCTGGACAGAACTAAGTCCTTTTGCAAGTCGGACCAACTTTTCTTTTCCTTTGCGGGCCCTAGAATGGGAGGTGCAGTATCGAAAGTTACCTTGTCAAATTGGCTCAGAGATTGCATTAGCTTTTCATATTCGCTTACGAATGAATCTAAGCCTGGCCAAATCAAAGCTCACTCAACTTGGGCTATTGCAGTATCGGTTGCCTTCCACTCTAGGGCCTCCATGGATGACATCTGTGCAGCTGCCATTTGGGCTAAACCCCATAACTTTATCAAGCATTACAAATTGGATCTGATCTCCAGGGGAAGAGTGGCCTTTGGCTCAATGGTTCTCAGGAATGTTCTTCCATAAGGGCCACCCAGGTTCTCCAAGTAGCTTGGGATTCTGTCCCATCAGTGATGAACAGGAAGAAGATTAACAACTTCAGATAAAGAAGTTATGTCTTACCATAACATTCCATCTGAGTTGTTGATCTTCTTCCAGTCATCACACCCTCCCACCGTCCCCCACCAAAGGCTCCTGGCAGATCTTCTGGGTCTTTGTGGTGTTTTCAGGGTTTCTGCACAGAGATGGCCTCTGACTTTCTGGTTCATTTATATGTTGCATGCAAAGTCGATCTGAGGTAACTGAGTAAAGGGCATTGTGACTAGCAGCTTAGCTCAAGAGTTTTTGGTGCACACAAGCTTGGTATAAGGCTGACTTGGTTCTTAGGGCTCGGAACCAAACCCATTAGTGATGACTGGAAGAAGATCAACAACTCAGATGGAATGTTATGGTAAGACATAACTTCTTTTTCCCCAAAGCAATTGTGAAATAAGACAAGGTTTGAAATAAATGTTTCTTTCTAAAAAGCAGAAACGCAAGGCTTAGTGGATTGGACACTCTAAATTGGCCCTAGGTATGAGTGTGTGCATGTATGTGTGCCTTCTGTGGAAGGTTGGGCACTGGGCTGGCAACTCAACACCATAAAACTCCACTGCCAATCATGAGCAGACAGGTGAGCCGCTGTGGCAACCCCAAACCGGGAAAAGCCGAAAGATGAAGAAGAAGTTAAAAATAAATACAGAAAGTATGACGTCCTTAGCGGGTTCCTATCATGTCGAACATTTAGATTGTCAAATGCCTAAACATCGACACCTAAATGTCGAACGCTGAAAACCGTGAACGGCCAATTACACAAATTTTTTCCCAGGGAAAAAGTTCATTAGGCCATCATCAGGGATTTGCCCTTTTCCCCAATGTAGAGCGATCTTGGAGTTGCTATATTTAGATATTTAGTTGGGGAGGGAGGGTGTTAGGGTTTTAAAGTTTGTTTGTTTTTTTGTTTTTTTGGCCAAGCAAATTTTTTCACGGGCTGTAATTGGCTGTTCACTGTTTTCAGCGTTCGACATTTAGGTGTACGACAATCTAAATGTTCGACATTGTAATATAGACGCTCCTTAGCAACAGCAATCTCAGACAGACATCTGTTAGAAACATGCTTAGTTTAATATATGTGGTTTAAAATTGCTTCACAAAACGAAAAACATGTCTAGTTTGTGAAGACGTGGTTATGGGCTTAGGCTTAAACTGATACAGTAAAATGACATCCTGTTATAACTGACTGAAACATGCAAAGAGACATTTGATATTTCTAACAGGGACAGCTTTCAGATGCAGAAATGAAAGAAATAAAATACAGACATTTCAGCTGATGCAAAGATGATGAAGAACAAGAATCAGTCATGCTAACCACAAGGACACTAGGAAATAACATGTTGCTTTCAAAAAAGAATATATAAACTGGACATTGTTTGCTCTTTGTTAGAGACATCCTGATCAAGTGTGCATTGATCTTAGACATGACATAGCTTATGAGAAGCAAAGACTGTATTCTAGCTATGTTAGAATTGAAATAACTCAGACAGTGTAACTACTTGGACATATTGAACTATAACTGAAAATAGCAGTACGTTGTAAGTCTGGTTACTCTGCCATTAGAAATAATTTAACAGTCGTAATTTGCACAACATTTGCAATATCTACTGAGTTACTTACCGTTCTTCCCTTTTGCAAAGCAATTCCTGCTGCTTTGTTATATGCATCTTAGTGCTATGACTGTGGAATGAAGCAGTAGGATGCTGAAGGCATGCCACTTTTGGGACTTCAGTTTACTTCTAAGGTTAAAAACACAAGGAAGCAGTACAGAGAAGTGCATTAAAGTTTATTTATGGCCTTGCACTATTTCTGTGCATGTGTGTCTATGTAATAATGGAAAACACTACAGAGAAATGCCAGTTCTTTATGGGTTTAATCTGGTTTTGTGCTTGTATAAGTTTATATTTTTTGTGGGTATGTGTATGTATAGTATACATGTATATGCTTCAGTCAGTCGAGTAATTGGATGAAAGCACTTATAGTTTGTTATTAAAGCTTTGCTGGAGAAAATCAGCAATCTGGATGCCAAGTTTAGTTTCCATTCATGTGGGTCTGTCATGGACCTGTTCAGCTCTGATGGATAGGAAAACAGCTCCTGTGACATCACAGTAGGGGCACCTCTTCAGGTGATTACAGACAACACCAGCATGCTGTGGTATGTAAACAAACAGGGAGGTACAAGGTTAGATCCTTTGTGCAGGCTGGCTATGATGGCTTAGGAGGTAGCTCTACAGCATTCCTTAACCCTCCAAGCATCTTATGTTCCATCAAAGCAAAATATAGTGGCAGACTAGTTGAGCAGGACCCAGGACAGAACCTCTCAAATGTAGGGGGGGCTTTTTCAAGAATTGATCCAGTTATGGAAAACACCTCAAATAAATCTGTTTGCTTCCTTTCAAACCAGGCATCTTTTTTCCCATTTTCTCTCCCAGTTTTCCATCATTGTACTGGTACAGCCCTTGTGCCCCATCGGCACTCGGTCTACCAGTCAACTCCATGCCCCTGATCTTATTCTGGTATTTGCTGGGGCTGATCACAGATCCAAGGCAACAGGGCTCAGCACATCTGAGCTCACATCCAGGGGGGGGGGGTCTTTCTTATGGCCTACCTGTCCCCCCTCCACTGTGTGGCAACATGGTATGGTTCATGGGTAAGCATGCAATATGAGCTAGTGGAGTACTGCCCTGCCTCCACAGTAGCTCAGCCAGGCCCACTTCTCACCCACTACCCACGCCTCCTCTGTTGAAGTCTCTGGCCTCCACTAGGGATCATCACCAAAAGACACCCATACACCACCTTCCTCCAGGATGGGCACACCCATTCCTCCCTGCTACTTCGTCAGTCACCCAAGCCGCTAATCTAACCCGGGTCCCCTGGGTTGTAGTCAGGGCTTTATCCCTCTATGCCACTGTAGTTGCTAAAACAAACAACTGAACAAATTCTGCTGTAGGACTCCTTGCAAGCAAGCCTGAAAGAGAGATGCATTTTCATTCTCATGTTTGGGAATGTTCTTTTATGCATTTCCACACTTTCCACTGATACCCATGGTAATTCTAAAGATTCACAAGGACTCTTCAAAATCATTATGGAGACTTCCTTTTGGCCCAGGCAACATTTGTTCTCCCTTCTTATGGAACTGGTCAAGGATAGTTACCACAAGCTTCCTCACAGACTGGACCTACTCACACTAAGACAGGGGAAGTTTCATATACCCCATTCTCAAACAAGTTCAGCTAATTGCCTGGATTGATTCAGTTTTGATACCTTTTACGCACCTCATTCATGAGGATGCTCAGCAGGTATCTGCTACTAGGAAACCTTATATTAGCAAGTGGAAAAGGTTTTCTAGTTGGTGCCTAGCCAATAACCAGGGTCTTATCAGGGATTTCTGCATGTCTGCCCAAAGATCTCCGCTTTCTTTGCAGTTTTTGGTAAAATAGTTTATTTTTACATATTAAGCCTGCTAGAAAATAAGTGGGGCCTTCCTGGGATCTTAACTTTGTGCTGGAAAGGTTAACTGTGTCTTCCTTTGAAGTAATTCATCAAGCTGATTAAGGTTCATCACATGGAAGACTGTACTTCATATTACTCTGACATCTGGAAGAAGAGTATCTGAGTTGCAAGCTCTCATGGTGGGTGAACCCTATTTGATTTCTGTAGAGATAGGGTCTCAAGAACAAATCTCTTATTTATGCTCACAGTTGTTTCAGAGTTTACTTTGAATCAAGCCATCACTCTTGCAGTGTTCCATCCGGATTCTCAAAATGAGAGGAAAGGATTCTATGTACTCTGGAAGTGCGTAGGCAGCTCAGGCACTAACTTGACAGAGCTACATCCTTTAAAAAAGCAGATCAGCTATTTATTTCTTATAATGGGGACAAAGAAAGGACGACCCATGTCTAAACTGACTGTTTTGAGTTGGCTGTCCATAGCTATTGCCTTTTGTTCTACCCACCATGGTAAATCAGTTCCAGGTAGTATAAAGGTACATTATACTAAAGCCTTTGCATCTACAGTGGCTTGTTGGAAAGGGGTGGACTCTAGAAACATTCTAGAGGCAGCAAGTTGGTCTTCTGTACATAGTTTTACAAAGCATTACAAACTGGATTCCTTTCCCAGGTCCAGGGCTGGTTTTGCTGAGACCTTTCTCCCATGGGCTTCTGGATCCTTATCCTTCCTCCTCACAGGATGGATAGGTTTAGGTAATCAACCCATATAGCCAAAAGGCTGCTGCAGCTGTCAGAATGATGAACATAGTTGTTCTCTGTAAGAGTAGATGTTCAAATTTCTTACTGCTGCAGTAGCTGCACCCACCTGCCATCCTACTACTTCTGTATAGAGTTAGTTGTTGGGATATAAAGTTATATCTTTTAGAGGTTCAAGATAAATATGTTCTTCTCAGTGTATAGACAAGAATGTCCTGAAGATTGCTCCACAATGACTGCTAATTTCCCTCTACTGGGCTGAACAATCAGCAATCAGAGTGAAGATGTGGGAGTGCGTCAAATCTTTGTGAAGCTGTTCAATTCATAGGGTCATAGATGTGTACTAGGCTAATTACCATTAGGGCTCTTATAAGACTAGTGATGCAACCCAAATGTGACCCACAAATTTGATTTATATATGGGGTGATTTACTGACTGTCTTTGTCCATCAGAGACATAGGTGCCAGATGAGGGGTGAATTTCCGATTACTCATCCAATAGTCCGAGTTGCACTTAAATAGAGTTAGGGAGGAACTCTGCTTCACATAGATGGGGAGTCTGTTCAAGACAGTGGAAATTCTCTGAGAAACATATCTGTCTCTCTCTCCAACATGTCTTATATATGTCGCAGGCAAAATTTAGGTGCTGTGATGCTGTTTGTTGTACAGATGTGTGAAATGTTCATCAAAACAGGGTTCAGGGATGCCTTGTATGTCAGGCAAAGATCACGTCTCAGAAGTCTGCATGATACCAAGTTGAGAGAAACAGCTTTGAGATGATCAGCATAGGACATTGTGTTTACTTCTTGTATTCTTTTTGTAAAGAACCTTTGTGGATGTTTCAGTTGCCGCATGTGACTGGTCAGGTACATACCAAAGGGAACATTATACTCTATGATGAGTCTGATGAGGGCTGAGTATAGTGGTACGATGAACTCTGTTAACCTAGATGCCATGCCCTTACATTTAAGTTGAGCAACATAGGATTTTCTTTCTACCTTGGACATATGTTGGTCACAAGGCTAGGTTACTATGGGAGGGTGGCCTAATGGTTAAGGTGTTTGCCTTACAAACACAAGGTTCAGGGTTTGAGTCTCACAAGGGATAATTGGCTAGGCTTAAAATGGCTCACAAGGGCAACTAGCCTAGTACTAATCTATTAATCTAATCTATTAATCTATTAAATCAGTTCCCAGATCACTAACTAGTGAATACACTTTTAGAGGTGTTTTACTGATGATGTAATTACCAAGTGTGGCTGACTTCCTAAAATGTAATATAATGCATTTCTTGTAACTGAATTTTAAACCATGGCTTTGGCACCAAGTGTTTGTCTGTGTTAGACCCTACTGAAAGGTGTTCTTGTCTTGGGGGATTCAGTGACTGATCCTGGTTTGCAGTCATCTGCAAACTTGGTCAACCAGAGGCCTTTGACATTGGCTTTGACCTCCAAGAAATAGATGCCAGAGTGGAGTGGGCCCAGCTCAGAGCCTTGAGGGACTCCACTGGTGAATGGTATCTTTGTGGAGGTGACTTCATCAATCCTAACCTCTTGGGTCCTATCCATGAGCCAGCTAGCTATCCAGTATGTTATAAAGGGTTTTATGTCTAGCTATGTAAATTTGTTGATAATGCCCAAGTGGGGTATTGTATCAAATGCTTTAGCCAGATATAGGTAGATAATATGCACCACTTTCCCTTCATCCTTTGCCCTAATGACCTTTTCAAATGAGTCCACCAGGTTCAGTAAACATGACTTTCCTTTGACAAAGCCAGACTGGGTTGGATCCAGTGTCTGGAGGTCTCCTATGTCCTTTTTGATAATTTCTGTGATAATTCTTTCCATGGCTTTGCAAATAAGAGTAGTCAAATTAATGGATCTGTAGTTACCAGGATTTTTGAAGATCTTCCGGTAGGAAAGATGATTATTGTCACAGTCCTCCATTCTCATGGCATAAAGCCTGTTTTAAGACTGTAGTTAAACAGCGACTCCAGAAGACCTGATAGGTCATATTGTAGACTGTTCAGGATGCATCCCAGGATGTTATCAGGGGCCCATTGAGGCTGTGTTCTTGGCTTTAGTGAGCACAGCTAGTACATGCTCCCTAGTTATAGTTGGAGGGTATTTCTTGGGGGATGGTTGGGGTGAGAGGGGGCAAAGTTAGAACTAAATTTGTTCACCAACAGGTTTGTTAGATTGACAGGCTCGGTGAATGTAGCACCATTAACCACCAGTTCAGCACATTGCTGTGTACTACCCTTGAGGTTTCTGACATAGCTGTAGAAGGCCTTATGGTTATCTTTCATCTGGAAGACTATCTTAACCTCAGAGTTGGCTTTATTTGACCTAATTAGCCCTCTTAGTTATTTAGTTTGGTGACATAGTTTTTTATCTTTATGGGAAATACCCTTCCTGATTTGTGCCATAATTGTTTTTCCATTTGTTGTACGTCCTGTTTAAAACTCATTACAGCCGAGTGCACCTCCAGGCGTTTCTGCAGTTATCTGCTACTGCTGCTCTAGGCGTCAAATATTGTTTATTCATATTTGCATTAATAATTCCAAAAGCATGTTACATAACAAGGTATCAGAATATTTTATCTTGAAGCATACATGATGGCAAACACAGTTGTATTGATATTTGACCTCTGTCAATGAGTATTTGTTAGAACTGTAAGGTAATAGTTTCATTTTTAAAGGCTCAGGCCACACCCACTGGGAGTTAAAGGTACACGCTCAAAAGAGCTGTACTGGAGGGAATTTGTTGTGATACAATAGTGCACTTTTTTCTGGAGCTAGTTCTGGACTTAATTCTAGTAGGTACAGCAACCTCTGTGTAGCCATTGACATGGTTGTACAGAGTTTCTGAGAGCAATTCAGCATAGACTTCTGAGTTCTTGGGGTTTGGAGGGGCATTGAAGTTTGACAAACTATCACTTAATAAAAGGTAATTTGTCTTGGAATAGTTCCTGTTACTGTTTTTACTGGAGTTTTAGAGTTGATTGATTTTGATTTCAAAGGATACAGCTTTATTGTCAGACTTTACCATGCAGCACAAGGCATTGTGGTGTGCAGTGTTCTTCCATATTTTGAGTATGAGGTTAAGTATGTTGGAGCCTCTAGTGGGTGTATTCACTATGTAGCCAAGGATGTGTCTGCAGATTTGAAGCAGTGTAGGATTTCCAGTCTATAGAGGTGTAATTAAAGTCTTCTACAAATAGGGTGTTAGGTTGGATGGCAGGTGTCTCCAGTAGGTCGGAGTATGCATTGTGAGCTTCTTGGGACATAGAATGTGACCTGTAACTGGCTAGGATATGGTACAGGATTTTGTCTGTAGTGATC
Organism: Protopterus annectens; assembly: GCF_019279795.1. Lineage (NCBI taxonomy): Eukaryota > Metazoa > Chordata > Ceratodontiformes > Protopteridae > Protopterus > Protopterus annectens. The sequence goes on along the minus strand of NC_056746.1, from coordinate 1,304,492,505 downwards.
TGCATGTGGAGAAATTCCAGCATGTCGTCCTGTTTGACCAACCTAGAGATGTGCTTGTTACTGATGGATATCTGGACACCTCCACCTTTAGCCCTTGTCTGTGCAGCTAGTGGTCTAAAAGTGTTGAGGGCCATGAATCATTGCACTGCTGGGGTACTCTGTACCAATTTAAACCATGTTTCACTAACTACAACTATATATATATATATATATATATATATATATATATATATATATATATATATATATTCTCCAGTGTGAGGAGAGTTTGGAGGGAGTGCAGTTTTTTTATTTAGGTTCCTGGCATTGAGCAGTAACACCTTGAGGTTCAGTTGAGCTGGTTTTGATATGCTGGTAGGCTTACCAGTTTGGCATTGCCTAAAAAAGTCATTATGTGGTGTGTAAAATTGGGTGAAGATAGGTGAAGGCTGCCAACCTAGCCAGATCAAATTTTGGAGATAATTCTGTCATCTGTAAATATTAATGTAAACCACAAGCTTGTATCTTAAATGGTAAAAATAGTGTTAGATGTGGAACTGGAAGAAATGTAACAACAGTGCACTCTACTGACCAAGTAAAGCATGTGACCCTTTGATATTAAAACTCGGACCCAGGCAGTCTAGAGTGAGGCATCCTGCCTATTGTTTTAAGGCCAGAGTTAATGGCCAGAATTTGCATGCATAAATGTCCTTTATTGCTCTGGTTTCTGCCCAGAGGTGAAGAATGTAAATGTAGTTTCTGTCAGCCTGGGAACCCAGGGAAGTGTGAAGAATGATGTAATGTGAACCAGGAATGTGATTTTAAAAACAGAGAATCAGAGAGCCTTAAGCATTTTTGTCTTGACCATCCAACTCATCAGCACTATCTTGCTCTGTATGTAAGTTTATCCTAGACTTGTGTTTTCTCTTAGAAACAGCTAGAAACTAGAAAGATTAGACTAAGTGTTTTTCTGTGATGTCAGAACTGTACTACTGAATTATTTAAGTGTTTCTCTGTGATCTCTGAACTCTTAACGAGCACTGTGTAGTAAAACGTATTGTCTAGTGTTTTGACTATTTGTTATTAAATATTTTTAAACCCTTTCAACTGTGGATGTTTTTGTAGAGATAATTTAAGCTCTTTAGAGTACTTGCATGCCTTTGGTAAAATTGTACAAAGCCACTCCAATAGCTTTAGCCCTGGGCTATACTGTTAACTGGATAATAATATTGCACAGTAATAATTGGACACCCTTTTAAGGGCCTTTGAGTAGCTGATAAACATTAGTGGGTGGTGGCAGCTGGTACTACCGTATAGTCTGGGAAAAGGGGGCACAGCTGGAGAACCTGTGCCAGCCTTCCCCAGGAGTGTCTGTGTGGTTATATAAACTCTTCTCAAAGTGTGTGTGTGTGTGTGTGTGTGTGTGTGTGTGTGTATGTGTGTGTGTGTGTGTGTGTGTGTGTGTGTGTGTGTGTGTGTGTGTGTGTGTGTGTGTGTGTGTCAGCTACTTGGGCAGGGACACGAAGCACTGGTTGGACAGAGAGGGTGCTGGAGGTTTTAGCTTGTCCACTAGGCTGAGATCTGGACCCTATAGCTGTGCCAGTGGGGAGTCTTATTGGAGACCTGGAGAGCAAGGGAGCGACCAGCCCCAGACTGGCTGTGATCTCTGTGTGCTCTTAAGGGAAATTGCACTCTACTGTGTGTATGAGTTATCTTTTCCTCCTAAATGAGATGCCCCTCACTGGTGTTAGTGGTGAGGATTGAGGCTCCTTGATTGCTGGGCCAGGGCATGGGTGTCACATGGTGGATACAGTTATAGCCAGTATTCAAAAACCTAGAGGAAACAGGTGCAGACTATCCATGGCAAAGTAATGTGGTCTGTTAACCATGTCCTCACAAGGTGACAAATATTGGATCCCCTTACAATTACACCAGAAAGACTGCCAGTTCTTAAAATCAGTCAGCTTTTGCTCATATTGTGGCATCATTTTCAGTGATGTTAGTATGCTGCTCAATGCTAGGCTAATACCAACCTGAAGCACATAATCTGAGAGCTCCATAATGTCTTGCTTTCAGGGAGGCTCATCTCACATCGTTTATACTTACATGGACTATGGTTGAATCATACTGGTACCTGTGATGTAATGACTTGAGTGTGTGCATAATTTGGCAAGTCCTTGTTCCAGATAAGCAGCTAACATTCATCATCTCTTGTTTAGCCTGGTTAGAGGAGCATCAGTATATCTTACAATAGAGTTCCCTATGACGAGAGTGCTGAGAAGTATGTTTGCTTACTTTAAGGGCTTAGTGTTTGGGGTTCCACTAAGTGAAACTGCATGTGTCTTGTTCATTGTTGCTTTTTTTCTGAGTACCATTGGGCTTGCTGAGTCATAGCTTTGCCAACGGGCCGTCTAGTTGATCTTTGTTGTGTAGGAGGATTGCCTTTAAGTGTATCAGCATATGTTAGTACATATGTGTGTTGCGTGCTACGCGAGGTGGGTGGTGTATGCATGGTTTCGACAACCTGATGTGCAATTGCATGTGACAGTTTAGCCTACCATGTTATTGTGTAAGTACACCTCTCACATACTGTGTCTGTTTCTTAAGGATTAAGTTGTTGTCAGTAAACCTGAGACAATTGCTACATTGAGAAAAGCAATTTTTTTACAAAAATACAATGGAAAGCACAAATAAAAGCAGGAAACCTCAGCAATCAGACAAAATAACTTAAGTGCAATTTACCAATCAAAAGTACTTAACTTTGCCTGGATGGCACTGGATACTAGTAAAACACTTCTGGAACATAGGCTAGGATGCCAAGCCTTGCTGAGCTCTGGGAAAATAAGCAGGAGACAATATGTGGTAAAGGAGGTTTACATGATAGCAATACCGGTTTGCTGGGTGAGCACTCATTATAATGGATCTATGAGAAAATGGGTGAATAGCCTATACAACAGACAGTATCAGTGAAAGAGGGAGGGAGAGACTTTAGAAATCAGATTATAATAAGTGGCAGAAGGCCAGAGACATGGCCTTATAAAACCTCAACAGGAAAAAAGTGAGAGGGTTGGGAAAATTTTAAGGAAGAAGCAGTCTAGCTAGAGAGATATCCAATCAAATATAATCAATATTGAAGGTATTTTAGAAATTTTAACTTAATTTCTTGGGGGGGGGGGGGCAGACACAAAGAAAGGCACTGGAATGCAACATCTGGTCAATGACCCCAGGCAGATTTGAAATTCAAAAACGTTAGCTTAACGTCTCAGTTGGGGACGGTTCATTTACAAGGAACTAGGAAACAGAAAAACACTGGAAAGGCACTGGGATGCAACTTTAAACAGGAAAATGATAAGTAGACTATAAAACTGTAGTAGCAAAAATTGAATATCAACAACTGTAAAAGCACTGAGACACAAGTCTCACTACTGTAATTCTACTACAGTTTAAGCCACCAGACTATTCAGAAATTTACCAGTAATACTGTTTATGAAAGAAATGCAGTAATACATGACTAAATAAGGCTCATATCTGGCAGAAGTTCACAGTTCTGCCAGAGTTGTAAATGGAACTACAAGACTAAGGCTCAGAAGGTTTTAAAATGCAGTTAGCTTTTACAAGTAATTGTACTTGTGGCAATAGAAGTGAAGTATAATGTAGAAAAAACAATCATCTGAAGTAGTTAACTTCATTGGGTCTGCAACCTGTGGAACCTGTGGGATACGGATCCGATTTGGATCCGAGCCGGCAACTTTACAAAGCTTAGATCCGAGCTCCTAGCTCCTCCCCTTACCCATAATCCCCTGCCAACCCTGACTGACCTCAGATCTAGTTTGCCACGCTTCTGAACAGCAGCTAGATTGCAAGCTCCTGTTTTTTTTTCGCAGATAAGTCTCTCTTTTAAAATCACTTGTTAAATTTGAGTGAGTGTTTCTGTGTGTTAGGTTCCCTTTTGATAGTTCAGTTAAATTTTGGTTAAAATTACTCTAGTTTCTTCCTCCCCTCGCTGGTCGTAGTTAGTGTGTGTGTGTGTTTAGTGTGTTGGGGCCTACCGAGTGAGTTTTTACTTTAGTATGTCTGAGGCCCCAAAGCCAATATTCTCTAAGTGCACCGAGTGTGGCCATAAGCTCTCCCCGGCGGATGGCCACACTCGGTGTGTTTGGTGCCTTGGGGTTGAATACCTTTCCTCTGGATGTGCTATCTGTGCGGCGTTCAACCCCAGGGCACTGAAGGACCGGAGGTCTAAGCAGATCCTGGCGGGACTTTTGCCCCCGGATTTGGCTTCGGCCTCCGGTGCTTCTGTGGCCTCCTCCCAGGCTTCGGTGGCGGCCACTCCTGCCTTTCTCCCCCCGGCCGGGACTCAATCTCCCGCTTTGGCGCCGGAGGAGAGGGAGGCCAGGAAAGAAAAACGGAGGGAGAAGCACCACAAGCGGCGGGCCGAGGCCTCCGCTTCGGCTCCCCCTGCTAAGCAGGCTTCTCCCTCCATGGCTTCCAGGTCTCCTCCTTCTCGGCTCCGGTCTCCATGCTTCTCACCGGGACCCGAGGAGGAGGAGACCCGATCTCCGTCGAGGTCATCGAGGCGGCACTCCCGGCCAGCCTCGGTGGCCTTGTCGAGATCAACGCGTAGCCTTTCTGAAGCTGATTTGGACCGGGTGATGCGAAGGTTCATCCAGGCCCAAATGCAGATGGGAGTGCTCCTGCCTCCCCCCCCTCCGGGGGGGAGCTCAACACCCTTCTTTGCCCCGATAGCTCCTTCTCCGACCCGCTTCCCGGGTTCAGAGCACTCGGAGCCGGGCAGCGTTGGAGCCGGGGGTGGGTCGGCGCCGACAGTATCTGGTACTTCGGCTCCGACTCTTCCTTCGAGTTTTCCGGATCTGTCCTTGTCGGATCCGAGCTCTCAGAGCCATGCTCTGAGCTTCGGATCCAAGGGGTTTAGTGTGCCTTCGGCTCCATCCAGGTCGGAGCACACTGGCCCTTCGGATCCGATGGTCTCGGCACCGGCTCCGATCCACCCATCGGATCCGAGTGAGGGTCGGCTCTTGCATCCCAGAGAGCGTGGCTCTCCCACGGCCTTCGATGTGGTGGAGAAGGCTCTGTTGAGTGCATCCAGGCCCCCGCTCCCTGCTACGGTTCCATCCCGCACTCCCTCTCGTTTGGGTAAGGCTTCCGTCGCCCGGCCACAGGGACAGCCTGCTTTGACATCTCAGGTCGTTCCCCTAGAACAAGACATTGCTGGTGAGTCATCCTCGGACAGTCCCCCGGAGGATGTTCCTCACAAGCGGAAGTGTAAGAGGAGGCACGTGGACTCCCCCGAGTCCTTGACAGAAGACACGGATTTGGATGAGGGGGAAGGCTCCCCAAGGTCACCTCCCCGAGGATGTCTCCTTCAGAGACATCATGGAAATGTTTAGGATAAGAGGAGGGTGGTCTGCCCCCAAGGTTTCCTCGGATGAATCCGTATTCCTGGAGGCGTTCGAAGCAGGCCCATCTACCTCTTGGGTGTCCCCTCCGGCTGACCCCTTAGTGGACCTTATCACCACTAGGGCGTGGAAGGAGCCGGACACTGTGGAGCCAGTCCCCAAATGTCCTGACAAGATCCTGAGCCCCCTGGTAGAGAAATCCCATTGGAGCAAAGGACCCCCTGTAGATGCCATGTTGGTGGCGGCAGCCACCAAGAGGGAGTTAGCCCAAGAGAGTCCCTCGGTCCATCCCCCGAGCAAGGAGTCTCGCTCGATGGACCGTCTCGGGAAGCGGGTCTTTAGTTCAGCTACCTTCACTGTAAGGTCCCTGAACTACATGGCATATGTGATTTGACTTCAGCGAGACCTTATCAAAGAGTACGCTGCATCGCCCCCGGAGTCCATGTCGTGGGAGGACAAACAGTTGTACTCCACTTGCATGGCCACTCTTAGGTCTATATCAAACACCTCTATGTGGCTTTTATCCCATGCTACAGAGGGAGCCGCTAGAGCCAGCGGAGCAGGCCTAGTTATGAGGCGCCAGGCCTGGCTCCGACATTGTGATTTTGCGGAACCCTTCAAGGCGTCCTTTACGAATGCCCCCTTCGATGGTTCTACCCTATTTGGCAAGACAGTTCGCGAGACTTTGGTCCAGAGCGAAAAGGACGGGAAGACGTCTGCCGTCGGAGTCCGCTTCTCTGCTCCCCAGAGGTCCTTCTCCAAGAACCAAAAGGGACAGAAGAAGATGTGGTTCCGAAAGTCGCAACAATCCCAGTCCGCTCCAGACTCCCAGTCCTTCCGCGGCAGAGGAGGACAGGGTGGATGCCGCCCTAGAGGTAGAGGGGACCCGAGGAACTTTGGGTCCAGAGAAGCCTTCTCTGATCGGTCCACGCAGCAACCCTGAGGGGTTGCCCGACTGCTCCACTCTGGAGGCAGTCGGGGGGGCGTTTCTTGAAGCACCTGGCAGCTTGGGAGTCCATTACAACAGACCGCTGGGTGCTTTGTATCATATCCAGAGGATACAGAATTCCCTTTTTCTACATTCCCGACACCCCCGGACACCTCCCCGATGTTCCACCCAATCAGAGGGAGGCAGCAGCTGCGGAAATTCAGCTGCTTTTAGAAAAAGGAGCCATTCAGCACGTCCCCCCAGGCCAGTCTGGATCGGGTTACTACTCCAGGTTCTTTTTGGTGCCAAAAAAGACGGGGGACCTAAGGCCCATCCTCGATCTTTCCCTACTAAATCTGTCAGTAACCAAAGAAAAGTTCCGGATGGTCACTCTTCAATCTATTCTCCCCCTGTTGCGGGAGAACGACTGGATGTGCTCCATAGACCTCAAGGACATGTACTACCACATACTGATGGACGAACGGTCCAGGAGGTTTCTCCGCTTCCGGCTGGGAGCCAGTCATTATCAATTCAGGGTCCTCCCCTTTGGTCTCACCTCAGCCCCCAGGGTGTTCACCAAGGTATTAGCAGTGATAGCGGCCCACCTGAGACTCCAGGGAATGCAGGTCTTCCCGTCCCTGGACGACTGGCTCCTCACTGCCCCGACAAGGCATCTACTTTGCTTAGCCAGGGACTACTTTCTCAACCTTGCTCCGCAACTAGGGATCACTATAAACTCGGACAAGTCCTCTCTCACCCCGACTCAGGTGATAGATTTTATCGGGCCAGACTGGACACCAACAAGCAACTAGTCTTCTTAACTCCCGACCGGTTGCATACTTTGAAGGGCACATGTGCGGGCCATCCTTCAATCTTCAAAATCTCCGGCGGGATTGGTTCTGAGGGCCCTGGGGTCCATGGCAGCCGCTATAAACCTTCTTCCCATGGCGCGTCTGAACATGAGGATTCTACAGTGGACTCTCCAAGTACAATGGTCCCTTCATCAATACCCCTTGAGTCACCCCATTTCTCTCAGCAGGGCCTGCAAGAGGGCTCTCGTTTGGTGGCTTCAATCGCCGGACCTCCAGGCGGGATGCCCCTTTGCCACGGCACCCCCTCTCGCCACAGTGACCACGGACGCTTCTCGTCTTGGGTGGGGGCATTATTCGAGCAGGACGGTCCAAGGCACGTGGAACGACTTAGAGACCTTATTGCACATAAATGTTCTAGAGATGAGGGCAGTGCTGTTGTCGTTGCAAGCACTTCAGAGCCTTCTGCCTGTAGGAACAATTGCAATCCAGACAGACAATATGTCTGTGGTATGGTATATCAACAAACAAGGGGGAACCAGGTCTTTCCCACTCTGTTGAGAAGCCATGAGAGTGTGGGAATGGGCGATCTCCACCAACCGCTTTCTCATTGCAACGCACATTCCGGGATGGACCAACATCCTGGCGGACAGACTGAGTCGCACCATCCTTTCACCTTATGAGTGGTCCTCGAGTAGCGAGTCGAATTTTTGCCATTTGGGGGCAGCCCTGTTGCGATCTTTTCGCATCTCCCTCAAACACGAAATGCAACAATTACTTTGCTCTCATTCCCCCTGCTGGGGAAGCCCCGAGGGACGCCTTGGTGCATGCTTGGCCACCCGGTCTTCTCTATGCCTACCCTCCTCTTCCCCTCATGCTGAAACTTCTTCAGAAAGCCAGTCGGTTGGGGAGCAGGATGATCCTCATTGCCCCATTCTGGCCTCGCCAAGCTTGGTTCCCTTACCTCTGGTCTCATCGAGTAAATCCGCCCTGGATTCTAGATCCCCTTCCGGATCTAATCTCCCACCCCCAGGGACTCCCACTTCCCGACCTGGCCAGCCTCAAGCTTAAGGCTTGGCTGCTCCAGTTCCACTTGTAGCTAGGACTCCCGGTATCTCTTCTCCAGTTAAAACTATTCTAGTAGCAGCGCACAAGCCCTCTACTAGGCAGGTCTATGGTAGTAAATGGAAGCGTTTCTCTATCTGGGCAGAACACCATAATTTGGACCCTTTTACAGCCCCCTTGCCTGCGGTGCTGGACTTTCTTTCAGGTCTCTTTAATGACGGAGCTAGCTGTTCTATGGTTAAGGTTCAGTTAGCAGCTATCTCTCATTACCAGGTAGATACTGAAATGGGCCCTTTGATTACTACAAAATTGTGCAAAACGTTCCTAAAGGGCACCTTTCTTCATAGACCTCCAATAAAGGAAGCGGTACCTCCATGGGATTTGACCCTGGTATTACAAGCTCTGACAGCCCCTCCCTTCGTACCGGCGTCTTCAGTAGACCTCAAATATTTGTCTTGGAAAACAGCCTTTCTTGTGGCTATTACTTCAGCCAGGAGAGTATCTGAATTGCAAGCTCTTTCTGTGAACCCCCCATAATTAGCCTTTCACAAGGATAGGGTTTACCTCAGGACCAATCCCTCCTTCCTCCCGAAGGTAGTTTCTGAATCTAATATTAACCAATCTATCAATTTGCCGGTCTTCTTTCCTAACTACCAGAACAAAGGGGAGTACAGAATACATTCTTTGGACGTGCACAGACAACTTAGATTTTACATTCATAGGACATCTGGTCATAGACAATCCGATCAGTTGTTCGTCTCCTTTGCCATATTTAATCTAGGTAAACCGGTCTCGAAAGTTTCCTTATCGAGATGGATTTCACAGTGTATCATTACAGCGTATCAAAATTCTGGCAGGCCCGCACCTCAAGGAGTTCATGCCAATTCAACTAGGGCTATGGCTACATCTGCCGCCTTTAAATCCAGGGTTTCCTTGGATGATAGCTGTTCAGCAGCCACTTGGGCCTCATCTCATACCTTCATCAATCATTATAAATTGGACATTACCTCCAGAGGGAGAACTTCTTTTGGCTCCGCAGTGCTCCGGAATATCCTTCCATGAAGGCCGCCGAAGGTTTAGGTAGCTGGGGACTCTGTCCCACAGGTTGCAGACCAAATGAAGTTAACTACTTCAGATTAAGAAGTTATGTACTCACCATAATGTTCCATCTGAGTAGGTAAACTTCATTTGTCTGCAACCGTTCCCCCCCTCCGTCCCCCTGACCTTCAGATATGTTTCATGTCATATAGTGATGTACCATTCTTATAATGTAGTTAGTTATCCACTATAGTGCTTGCGGGCAAACTTGATCTGAGGTCAGTTAGGGTTGGCAGGGGATTATGGGTAAGGGGAGGAGCTAGGAGCTGGGATCTAAGCTTTCTAAAGTTGCCGGCTCGGATCCGAGATCGGATCCGTATCCCACAGGTTCCACAGGTTGCAGACAAATGAAGTTTACCTACTCAGATGGAACGTTATGGTGAGTACATAACTTCTTATTCCCACAACTGCAAATTAAGCTAAAGGATTAATGTGCCAGAGCAAACTAAAATTTAAATCAGATATTTTTTTTTGTCTAAAACAGGGAAAAAAGCAGAAAAGTACAAAGACATACCACCACACGTCACTATTAGTGCAACTTAAATATTTAATCAGAATTGAAAGAAAAGTTTTTCTTTTTCCTTTTTGATGAAAAACTTGTTATTCACAGTTCAGGGCTTTCCACGCCTCTCCATGACCTGGGCAGGATGCAGACCATATAGTGAAAAGGCTACTGCAGCAATGAGGAATTCAAACATACTGTTATGGTAAGTGTAACTTATACAACTGTACTTTCTTTTCTTATTTTTAGAGTAAACTTTTATTTATATCAAGTTTACTCTAATTCTTATTGATAATAATTATATAAGTTGTTTTAGTGGCTCAGGCAAGTATGTGTAGTGTTTGTCACTGTGCATTTCTGGTGAAAATACTACTGTTTTATACTTACTATTTACCAGCTGCTGCTGCTGTCATCGTTACCCACTTTCAGACTTTTTTTCAGCTTTAGCATGGAACAGCTTACCAGTACCTCGGTGCTTCCCTCTCAAGTCACAAAAAGAAGAAAACTTCAAAACAACTTTTGCCTCTTCAGCAGGTTGCTTTGTCTCAGACAGAGATGGGTGACCCTGCAATGGCCATTTTTAGGTTTCTCAGACCATTCATCTTCTTCCTTGAGATCCTATGTTGTAGTCTGTTCAACCCCCATAGACAAGGGGTTAGACAAATGGCTATTGAAGTGTCTTGTGTGGTCATTGGAGAACCTCTCTTGCCCGTCTTGGAGGAAGGAACTGTGAATGCTTCTCTGACTAGCCAGACTAGGATGCATTTTCTCCAGGGTGATGTCCCTGACATTTATCTTCTTTTGCCTCTGTTATTTTAGATAGGGAAGATTTATTGAGTTTAGCTCAGAGCATATTTTAGGCTCTTAACCCTTCTCATTCTAGATCTACTGATAAACGGAAAATTAAGTCTTCATCTTCTGAAGATTCCCTGTGTGATGAACAAGGAACTGATTTTGAGGGAACAAATTCTGTCATTTTTCCTCAGGCTGCTGATTTTGATTCTAAGGAAAGTATTTACTCTGATTTTCCCTTAGAATAACTTTCTTTTTCTGAAACCGTAGCTAGGATGAACCACTGCTTTCATTGTTAACAAAGTGGCATTCAAGTTTCTTTAAAAAATATGATGTTATGTAGTCCTATCTCGCCTACATTCTTACCCATGGGTTCGGAGCCGAATATCGGCTCTGACTCAGCCTATTTACTAGCTCAAAAGTCTCTGATTGGCTGGGCTGAGGGTATCCCATAGTACACTGCTTCGCATCCTCAGATCTCGTTTGCCGCTTGTAGAGCTCGGACCACGAGCGGTCCCCCACTTTCTGAAGGTCCCTTAGAGCCTATGCCTGAGGAATCTCCCAGAAAGAAATTGTGCAAGAGGAAGCACATAGACTCCCAGGACGAGTCTCTCACTTCCGATACTGACCTCGAGGAATTGGAAGGGTCCCCCAAGTCTTCCTCTGATGATGTTTCCTTCTCCGATATCCTGGAGATACTGAAACAAAGAGGAGACTGGCCTTCCAAGACCCCTTCCGAGGAGGAGTCGGTATTCCTTAAGGCTTTTGGCGCTCAACCTTCTGCCTCCTGGGTGTCTCCACCCTTTGATGAACTTCTTGACCTTATTTGTCAAAGGGTGTGGGAAAACCCTGACTCTGTGGAGCCAGAACCTCGGCGCCCCAACAAATTCCTCTCCGCCCCCCACGGAAAAGAATTTCTGACAAAGGGAGTCCCGGTAGATGCCATGGTGGTGGCGGCAGCCACCCAGAAGGAAGTTGCAGAGTCTTCCTCTTCGGTCCATCTTCCCAACAAGGAGTCTAGGACTATGGACCGGTACGGGAAGCATACCTTGTCTTCAGCCACCTTCACCTTAAGGTCGCTGAACTACTTATATCATTTCACTCGGCTCCAGAGAGATCTCCTTAAGGAGTTAGGAGATACTCTTGTGGGTAACATACCTGAAGCGGTGGCTCAGACGGTCAACGCATAGGTTTCTACCCTCAACTCCATCGCGAACTCATCCATGCGACTCATTTCATATGCGGCCAAGGGAGCGAGTAGGGCGGCCAGCTCAGGTGTAGCCCTGAGAAGGCAGGCCTGGCTGTGCCTGTGTCACTTTGCGGAGGCCTTCAAGTCTTCCTTCACTGATGCCCCTTTTCATGGTTCCTCCTTGTTTGGGACCAAAGTGAAAGACACTCTCACCAGCTGCGAGCAAGAGGGAAAGACCCTGTCTGCTGTAGGGGTCCGTTTTTCCCTCCCGTGTAGGCCTTACCCCAAGGCTCAGCGAGGGGGAAGGATGTGGTTCAAGAAATCACAGAGGTTTTTTCCTGCCGCACAGGGTGAAACCCCCTCCCTAGGCAGGGGAGGGGGGAGTTATTCAGGTAGACTTCGCCCCAGAGACAGAGGGGGCCCCTGCAATTCTGGGGACCGCGACTCCTTTCGTGGCTCTTCATACTCTCACTCCTGAAGGTGTGCCTGACTGTGCTTATCCGGAGCCAGTCGGGGGTCGAATTTCTTTGTATCCGGAAGCCTAGGAAAACATCACCCAGGACCGATGGGTATTAAGGATAATTTCCGGAGGTTACACCATTCCATTTTGTTCAGTACCCCCTCCCATCAGAAGGATCCCAGACGTTCCACCCAGTCAAAGGGATCAAGCAGCCTCAGAGGTATCTCAGCTGCTAGAAAAAGGAGTCATCCAACCAGTCCCCTCAGACCAGATCGGATTAGGGACTTACTCAAGATTCTTTTTGGTGCCGAAAAGAACAGGGGACCTGAGACCCATACTAGATTTCAATCAACTCAACCGTTACGTACACAAGTCCAAATTCTGGATGGTCACCCTACAATCTATTCTCCCATTGTTGGGAAAGGAAGTATGGATGTGCTCCATCGACCTGAAGGATGCTTACTACCATATCAAAATGGACAGGGCATCCAGGTGTCACCTACTCTTTCAACTGGGAGCCAGACATTTCCAGTTTCAAGCCCTGCCCTTTGGTCTCACCACAGCCCCCAGGGTGTTCACCAAGTGTATGGCAGTGGTGACAGCTCACTTGAGACGTCAAGGATTCCAGGTGTTTCCATACCTGAATGACTGGCTCCTCACCGCCCCCAACAGGCATCTACTAATTCATTCCAGGGACGCTACTATCAGTCTGTGTCACCAATTAGGCATTACGATAAACTGGAAAAAAATCTGCCTTGTTGCCCTTACAGCGTGTCACTTTTATAGGAGCAGAGCTGGACACCATTCAAATGCGAGTGTTCCTACCGCAAGAAAGGATCACAAGGTTGCAACAACAAATTCTCACACTGATGCCTCTGAGACATGCGAAGGCAAGACTGATTCTTCAACTCCTAGGGACCATGGCAGCTACGATCATGTTGGTTCCCTTAGCGAGATTACACATGAGAATTCTTCGGTGGCTTCTCTTTGTCCAATGGTCTCTCCAAAGACTTCCGCTATCCCATCCAATCCTATTGACAGACAAATGCAAGCAGGACCTCCGCTGGTGGCTGTGCACCAACAACTTGAACGTAGGAAAACCCTTTGTTCCACCCGTCCCTGTGGCCACAGTGACTACGGACGCCTCCCAGTTAGGGTGAGGGGGGGCATTATCTCGGCAGGATGGTCCAAGGCACGTGGCAGGAGCACGAGATACATTTGCACATAAACATCCTAGTGATGAGAGCAGTGCTTCTTGCGTTGCAGGCACTTCAAGGAAGCCCTCCCTCTAGGGACTATTGCGATACACTCAGACAACATGTCAGTAGTGTGGTATCTCAACAAGCAAGGAGGAACCTGATCTTACCCACTATGCAGGGAGGCCATGCGCGTGTGGCATTGGGCAATAGCTTCCCAACAGTTTCTAGTGGCAACGCACATCCCGGGGAAGACCAATGTGATAGCAGACAAGTTGAGCAGGGCGATTCTTATCCCCTACGAGTGGTCCCTGAATCACCTGGTGGCAGAGCGAATCTTCAGCAGATGGGGTCAAACTTGCTGCGACCTTTTTGCCAGCCCCCTCAACACGAAATGCAGCAACTTCTCACTGATTCCCCCACCGGGGGAAATCACCCAGGGACACTTTAGCTTACGATTGGCCCTCCGAGCTGCTTTATGCTTTCCCTCCATTTCCCCTTCTCTCAAGGGTGATTCAGAAAGCGCAATCTTTGGGAAGCAATATGATTCTGATTGCCCCACACTGACCTCGTCAAGTATGGTTCCCCTTCCTTCAACCCTGCCTTGTGGATACTCCGTAGATTCTGGAACCCCTTCCAGACTTACTGACACATATGTCGGGAAAGTTCCACCCCTCTCTGAGGACACTCCGGCTGACAGCCTGGCTACTCCACTTCCATCCTTAGTCAGATGTCATAATTTTTCGCCAGAAGTAGTACATATTTTGTCGTCCTCTCATAAACCATCCACTAGAGAGATCTACTTTAGCAAATGGAAAAGATTCTCCATTTGGGCTCATTCCAGAGGCATCGATCCCTACACGGCTCCAATTGACTCTGTTTTGGAATTTTTGTCTATACTGTTCTATCAGGGGTCCGCTTCAGCCACCATCAAAGTTCAGCTGGCGGCTATATCTAACTTCCACGTGGCCAATGAATCTAGCCTGATGTCACACAGACTATGTAAGGCATTCCTTAAAGGTACCCTATTGCTTCGTCCCCCAGTATCATAACCTGTTATGCCCTGGGACCTCAATTTTGTTCTTCAAGCCCTCACTCTTCCACCCTTCGAGCCTGCAGCTACCTGTGACTTAAAGTTTCTAACATGGAAAGCAGCCTTTTTAATAGCTATCACTTCAGCGAGGCGGGTCTCTGAAATCCAAGCCCTTTCCATCAAACCCCCATATTTGATTTTCCATAAAGATAGAGTCTCCCTTAGACCAAACCCGTCATTCCTTCCCAAAGTGGCTTCTCTGTCTAATATAAATCAGTCTGTTGAGCCGCCAGTTTTCTTCCCCAATTTTTCCAACAAGGCAGAATTCAGATTTCACCAACTAGATGTACATAGACAGTTACACTTCTATCTCCATCGGACAAAAGAGATTCAGAAATCTGACCAACTCTTTGTCTCCTTTTCCGAAAACTGACTTGGTTCTCCCGTATCCAAGGTCACGCTCTCTGGATGGATAGCCAGCTGTATTTCCTTCATCTATCACACAGCAGGTAAAACTCTGCCCTTTCCACCTAAAGCCCACTCCACAAGAGCTGTTTCCACATCTACAGCCTATCAGGCTAGATTGTCAATGGATGATATATGTGCTGTGGCCACTTGGGCTTCTCCTCACACCTTTGTCTCTCATTACAAATTGAATGTGGTTTCCAGGGGCAGATCTTCATTTGGCTCCATGGTTCTCAGGAGTATTTTCCTATGAGCCACCCGGGTTGTAGGTGCTAGGGACGCTGTCCCATGGGTAAGAATGTAGGCGAGATAGGACTACATAACATCAAGAAGTTATGTACTCACCATAACGTTCGATGTATGTAGTCCATCTCGCCTCATATTCTTACTTACCCTCCCGCCTTCCCCCTACCTGGAGAATTTGGAGGTGATTTTTTTATCATGCAGAGTCCCTTGGATTAATTTGTTTGGATGTTTAGTATGTATGGATGTGTGTTATGTATGCAATAACTGAGTTGTTTGCAGCAAACTAGATCTGGGGATGCGAAGCAGTGTACTATGGGATACCCTCTTAGCCCAGCCAATCAGAGACTTTTGAGTTAGTAAATAGGCCGAGTCAGAGCCGATATTCGGCTCCGAACCCATGGGTAAGAATGTGAGGCGAGATGGACTACATACATCGAACGTTATGGTGAGTACTTAACTTCTTGATTTATCAAAACTGGAATTTTTTCAGACTACTGCTGTTTCTCCTCCTCCTCCTCTTCTTCCAGCCTTGGAAGATGTTTTTATTGTAGCCTGCAACATGCCTGTCAGACAGTTTACAGACCCTAAGAAGGCAGATATATTGTATAAAATTCCTCATTCTTATAAATGTTTATTTTCTAATCCCAGATCTGACCCTGCAGTGATTTCATTGTCAAATCCTTCTTCAGTTAAACATTTAGTAAATGTTCATCCCTCCCCCTCTGACAAGAATGGGAAAGCTTTTGATAGATTTTGGAAAAGAGTGTATTCCTCTGCCACTCTTAGTTTTAGGACTCTTAATTGTCAAGAACACATGTTAAACATTTTGCTTGCTTCTTTTGAAAATATGAGCATCCTAACTGCCATTTTTACTTCTTCCGAAGACAAATCTTCTCTAAATACTTTTATTGTTTGTTTCTCAAGCACCCAATTGTTTTTTGAAGTGCTCTTATGACTTGGGTGATGCCTCTTCCAGAGCAGCATCTACTGAGTCTGTGATGTAAAGATTTGCATAGCCATATTCTGTAAATTTGCTTGAAGATGTTCAAGCTGACATTTTGAATTCTCCCCTCAAGAGGGATTTTTTTTTGTGATCTGCTGCAGAAGTACTGAATAATGTGATTAGAGAGGAAACTGATTCAGCGGTGACTCAGATGTTTCAACCTTCATTCTCCAAGTTTGTTAAAGGTTTCATTTTCATCCCTTACTCAGGATTATTTTATTTTAAAAAATAAGCAAACTGAGCAATCTTCTGGCAAGCAGGCATTTAAAAAGAAAATGGCAATAAAGCTCCATAATGAAAAGGGTGAGCCTTCCAAAACAAAAGAATAGTCCAACAAGTCTGAATGACTGTCTACAAAATGTAGCCCAGCTTCTCATCTTGGCAATACTTTTAAGTCTTCTCAAAAGTCTATCTCTCCATTTCTGTCTTTGGCAACAAATAATCTCAGACAAATGAGTTCTGAGAGTGATCCATTTGGGATACAGGTGGCAGTGGGAGTCCCTACCTCCTTTCCAAGGGATTCCTCCTTATCCAACAGATCAAACTGCTTTATCCCCTCCTGTCATTCAGTATCTGTCATGTCTAGGGGGTAGATCCTGCTTCACTTTTCCTAACCAGAAAAGATTTCTAAGTCAAGAATGTTTCTGGTACCCAAGAAAGAAACAAAGAAGCTTCATAGAGACCAGTCCTAGATCTTTCCTTTCTCAACCAGTTTATGAAAGTCCCCAAGTTCAAAATGTTATCCCTTTACAACCTGTTATCTGTTATTTCTTCTTTAAGTTTTTTGGTATTTTTTGCTTTAAATGATGCTTATTATGTTCTTATTGCCACTGATTTCAAATGTTTTGATACGGTTTTCTTTTTCTGGATTATACTTTCAGTTATTTGCATTTCCTTTTGAGTCATCCACAGCTCTGAGTGTTTATAAAGTGTCTGTCTTCAGTGATTAGCCTATTGTATGTTAACAGTGTATGCACATTTTCCTTATTTAGATTACTTATTTATCTCTGTAGAGTCTTTTTCATTCAAAGTATCTGGAATTTCTCACTTGGGTAAAGGTCTCCTTCTCAGACTGTGTTTCCAGGAGAACATTCACATGTCTTGTCTTACTTCTTCCCACTGGATAGTATTCCTGGGGTGTCTTCTGGATACTTCAGTTCAAAGAGCTTTTCTTGCACAGAAAAAAATAGAGCTATATCTAGATCTGTTCCTAAGTTCTTCCGCTCAGTCCAGCATTTCAGCACTACAGCAAGTGAATTCTTCAAGATGTTAGGATTCCAGACATCTATTATTTTCATGATTCTGCTAGCTAAACTCCATATAAGAAAGATTCAGTAGGAAAATAAACTATGTTTGGTCCCAGTGGCAGCATCCTATGACTTCTCAAATTCCAGTTTTGGGATTTGTAAAAAGAGAACTGCTTTGGATGGAGAGAACAGTTTTATCTGAATCCAGGTCCCACATTCTTCCTTCCAGCTGTAACTCAGTCTGTAACATCAGAAGCCTCAGACTTTGTTTGGATTTTTTTGTATTTGTGGGTAGAAGAGTAGGGTCTTTGGAACAAAAAAAACATGCCAAAAGACATAAACATCAAAGATTTGTTGGCAATAATAAATGCACTCAACTCTATCATCTATGGTCCTTGGGACCAGTACAGGTGATTACAGACAACAACCACAGTGATGTGGTAATAAACAAAATGGGGGTTCCAGATTATGTTCTCTATGTAGATTAGTTATGGCAGCCTGGGATATAGCAGCCCAACACAATCTCACTCTATAGCCATCTTAACATTGCATCAGAAAGAAACATTGTGGAAGGAAGCTTAGCAGGAATATGCCAGGACAGACCCTCACAAATTGAAAATATACCAGTGAATCATCCAGGTTTTCACCCACCTGTGGGGAACACTTTAGATATATCTGTTTGCCTCCAGTCAAGACAAATGACTGGCAAAATTTTGTTCCAGGAGTCATTGCAAGCAGGCCTAGGCTAGAAAACTGACACATACTCATTTCCTTGGATGAGAATGCTTGTGCATGCCTTTCTACCCTTCCTACTGATATCCACAGCCATTCTGAAGAATCAGAAGGATTCTCCAGTGATCACTGTGATGACTCTGTTCTGGCCCAGGCAACAGTGGGTCTCTGTTCTTTTGCAAATGGCGAAGGCCTATTACCACAGGTTTTGCACAGACTAAACCTATAAGTCAGGGGTTAACTGATGCAATCCAACTGGAAGCAACTTCAGATAACTTCCTGGATGACAGAATTTTAATACCTGTTAGGCACTTAGTTTTTAAAGACATGCAGCAGGTATTAAAGAAGGTAAAGAAACCTGCTACTAAGAAATTATATATTGGAAAATGGAAAATATTTTGTAGTTGGTGCCACAATGAGAACCAAGACCCATGTAAGGCTAATATTTCTTTGGTTCTACAGTATTTGTGAAAGTTATTATTCTCTGGCCTCTCTTATTCCACTATCTAGGTTACAATTGTTGGCCATTTCAGCATGTCTGCCCATGGATCTTCCTTGTTCAATGTATTCCCACGTCAAGATGTTTTTGAAAGGAGTCCTGCATAGTAAACCGCATAGAAAACAGGAGGCTGCTCCATGGGGTCTTAATTTTGTTTTAGAAAAATAAACTGTTGCTCCATTTGAACCAGCTCATCAGGGAGATTATTAACATGGAAAACAGTGTTGCTAATTACTTTGACTTCTGCAAGAAGAGTGTTTGAGTTTCAGCTGTTATGGTGGGGTCAACCTTATCTCGTTTTCCACAAAGATAGGGTTTTCTTAATTTATGCCTAAAGTGGTATCCGTGGTTACAGTGAGCCAAGCTGTCTGTCTCCTTGTCTTCTTTCCAGAACCTAAGAATGAGGGAGAAAGAATTTTTCATACTCTGGATGTCCATAGACAACTAACATGACAGTATCAGTTTAACAGAATTTAAACCTTCAGAAATTCTGATCAGTTATTCATTTCTTGTGAAGGTAAGAAAACTGGACAACCACTGCCAAATAAAACAATTTCTAAATGGTTGTCCCATGCTATTTCCTGTTGTTATTCCCACTCTAACAACTCATTTCCAGACAGGGTCAAAGCACATTCTACGGGCTTCTTCAGTGTTTTTTTTTTTTTTTTTTTCGGAAAGGGGTAGACATTAGAGGTATTCTAGAGGAAGAACTTGGTCCCTTGTACATACATTTACATACTACTACAAACCAGACTCCTTTTCCAGGGCAAGACCAGGCTTTGCTAGGAATATTCTCCAGGGGCTCTTGGATCTTTAGCATTCCTCCTCTCCCCAAACTTTATAAGTTAAGTGTCCTATCCTTATAGCTAAGGATCTGATGTTGTCAATTTTTGTTCATCCTCAACCTATGGGTCCTGATCCAACCCTCAGATCCGATTCGGCCATTACACTAGCTCGTGGTTTCTAACAAACTCTCAAGCTCCTTCCCTATCCACAGTGCACCAACTCTAGCATCCCTCAGATCTCGTTTGCCACTCTAGTGACTGGATGTGGTTGTCTTCAGCTCTCGAGTTTTATTTTGGGAGATATGTATTTCTTTGCTCTTTTCCCTGTTATCTCTTTACTAAGTTTAATCTTATCTCCTTCTCTCTCTTCTTTTATCTTCAACTGTTTGGTTAACTGTTATAGTTTAGTACATAATTAACTTAGTCCTTTCTCCCTCCTCCTTTCCATTTAATAAATGTAACCTTTATTTTTTGAAAATTCTCTCTTTTCCAGTGTTGAATTTTTTTTGGTGTGACTGTTTTTTGCAGCAGCCTCAACCTCCGTACTTTCCACACAGTAACAAATTAAAAAAAAATAGGAAAAGAAAGGGTTATCAGAATATGCAGCATCATTGTAGCTTCAACACCTCAATTACTTACTGGGATCCTTCAAACAGTTTGCACCTTTATGTCTAATCAAAGAGAGAGAGAGAGAGAAGGAGATTAAGCTGCAATTTACCAGTGAAGCTCTCGGGTCTGAGGTCTGTTACGTTCAGACTAGTTTTTGGCCATGCTTCATTGCTATTTTCAATATTTGCGTGTTATCTTTGATTCCTTTTGATGGTTCTTTCTTCTTTTTTGTGGTTTCTGGCCAATAACTGGCAGATTTTTGAGAAAGGTTTATGCTAGCAGAAAACCTGTTATTCCCTTAACATTCTAATTCTGTCAGAAAAGTAAAAAAATAAATAAATAAAAGAGAGAGAGAAGAAGAAGAAGAGAGAGTAAAGTGTTAAAAAGGATGAGTGGAGTGGTCGTGTGATCCAACCATCTCTGATACACTTATGCATGCTTCAGACAAGCTAAACAAAATCACTTTTGTATCTGTTGACCTATCTCCCTTTGGAAACGAAGCAAGGTTTTTTTTTTATTGGATCCACAACTGTTATGCATATCACTTCTTTGGTTGGATCCTAACTCTTCGGATCTGACAAACGGATGTAGTTGGCTCTGAGGTTTGAAACCACAGCATACTGACATATGTTTGGGTTTCAGACTGCAAATCCTTCAGAATCTGAATGCTAATGTCAATCCTGTTATTCTAGTAACATTTTAGTCTGTAAGACCATTATTTTAAATCTGTTTCTTACCCTAACAGATGGGGAGTTACAGTGTCAGACCTGATAACTTAGCTCTCTTTGGATGTGATGATTTTTTTCATGGATCCATGCCTGGTGTTTATGTCTAATACTTTTGGTCGGATCCACACCTCTCATCTATACAGATTTTCACAGTGTCTAAACTTTTGCTTCATGTTTTTTGGTCTGTTCCTCATACAATTCATAGTTTCTGGAATTTTGTGGAAAATCAGTGATGATCGAATTCCCTAAATAATGACATTGAGTCTCGGCCTTCATATCCTTCAGGACATGTATGACGACACAAGACCTTTTTATTCTTACAATTCCAAATTTTTTATTTGAGCTGAAAAGTTTAGAGCTATAGTCAGATCCTAAGTCTTTGGATCCAGATATCTGGATCCAAAGATTTAGGATCCAACCAAAAATAACAGACAGATGACACCTGAAGAGAAACAATGGATCCAGAAGTAGTGAGATCCATCAGAGTCAGTAAAGGACCAAAACCAAACCGAACTGTAATGTGGTTTGGCTCAGGAGCAAATCTCTCAACTGTACAGATTTTCGCAGAATGTCCAGAATTTTGGCTCAAATTCTAATCTGTCATTCATTAAATCTGTAGGTTTCAGGCAAATCATGGAGGACTGAGGCCACCAAATAATGACATATATATCTTTGATTCTTAGACTTCATATCCTTCAGAAAATGCTTGCTAACACAAATCACATTTTCCCTAATAGCTTTCTAAGTTTATAAGAGCATTATTTAAATCTGTTTCTATGTTGAGCCTTTGTCAACCTATTATTTTGGGCTTTGTCCAGATTTCTTGCCTTAAGAGGTTTAGAGATATGTTCCAAGACAAGCATTCCTCTTAGGTGTCTAGTTTGCTAGATAGACATGGATGCTGCTAGATCCGAGAGATTGGG
Source organism: Protopterus annectens (assembly GCF_019279795.1). Taxonomy (NCBI): domain Eukaryota; kingdom Metazoa; phylum Chordata; order Ceratodontiformes; family Protopteridae; genus Protopterus; species Protopterus annectens. The sequence goes on along the minus strand of NC_056746.1, from coordinate 1,304,470,800 downwards.
CTGTTGTTCTCCCATCGGATCATATATCTTTGCCTTCAGTGGACAGTGTCCCTCTCGGATGGTATCTGACACATTTGATCATTGCAGGACCTAGGTATTTTCACCTTGTGCTTCGATCTTCGAATTGCTCATGTATGTGACACCCCTGCACTGGCCAAGTAATCAAGGAGCGTCACTCCTCACCACTGGCAACAGCTAGGGAACATACACTAGGAGGATGACAAGTAGACACACACGCACGCACACACACACACACACACACACACACACACACACACACACACACACACACACAGTAAAGTGTAATTTCCCTTAAGAGCACACAGAAATCACAGTCAGTCTGGGGCTGGTTTATCCCTCTCTCTCTCCAGATCCCCATTAAGACTCCCCACTAGCGCAGCTATAGAGTTGAGTCCTTAGCCAGGGTTCCAAGCCAAGTCCTCCCAACACTCTCTCTGTCCAAGTAGTGCTTCGTGTCCCTGCCCAAGTCACACACACACACACACACACACACACACACACACACACACACACACACACACACACACACACACACACACACACACACTTTGAGATTTGATTTATACACAAACACACACCTGGGAAAGGCTGGCACAGGTTTACTAGATATGCCCCCTTCTGCCCAGGCTATAAGGTAGTTATCATTGCCGCCAGAACTTTAAGGCCCTTAGTGAAGGGTGTCCAATCCTACTGTGTAATGTTACTATTATCCAAATGGTAGTCGGACCAATAGCAAGGCTATTTAGTAGTTGTCTGTGCAGTGTCACCAAATACATATGCAAGTACTCTAAGAGCTTAAATGTTTCACAAATATCAGCCACAAAGATATTGTTAAATATATTTAATAATAAATAATAAAACAACAAGACAATCTCAGACAATCAACACAGTAACTTCAGAGATAAAACTAACAGGAAATATTTTAAAACAACATTGCAGGACAGTCTCAAATAAATACAGAAGACATCTAAACTAATATTTACTATATTGCTATCTATATATAAAAAAGATACTGTGCCCTAAATCTTACTTACTGACAGGCAAGGGAGATATTGATGATGAGTGGATGTACTTGCTAGGTCCAAGACAAAATACAAAATGTACAGTCTCTCTCTCTCTCTCTCTCTCTCTCTCAGAGAGTTTCCAAATTAATATCAAACAGTACTACTGGGCCAGCTTAGATGACATCACTCTTTGTCACCTGACTTTGTTTCCTGGGCTAAACAGAAACTTAACAGAATTTAACATCTCTGTGTGAGAAATACATATCTCTCAGATCTTTGTAGATCTTGGAAGTCATAAAACAATAAAACACTTTTACATTTGAAACCTAGTAATTACTTCTTTCCAAGACAATACAAGAAACGTCTAGCTCTAGACATTGTGTCTGTTAAGAAACTGAAACTGAGAGATAACATCTTTTGTTTATGGCCCAGCTATAAAGTAACATAACCTCAACTATTCTTAAGTTTTGCAGGTTAATCTTCTATGTTCCAGCAGGGTACACTGTGGATACATCTTAGATCAGTACATATCATACAGTTCTGTATAAATCATGTCAATATTCACAAATAACATATAATTATTTACAAAATTCCAGGTAGCTGGACTGGTAGCGTGGCAATCTCCCCCCCCCCCCATGAAAACTCAAGCTAGTTTTTCAAGTGCCCCTTGAGAAACGTTGCTTGAGAGGGTTGAGCCTATCTGGCAATACCTTACCCCATTCCCTGTCTTGACAGCCCATCTGCATTGGCATTGTTAACCCCACTGCGGTGCTGCACTGTCATATCATATGCTTGCAACCCTAGGCTCCACCTTAGTAACTTGGCATTTTGCTGGCTGACTCGATTAGCCATTCTAAGGGATTGTGGTCTGTAACTACACTGAATTTCCTTCTATACAGATAAGGCTGAAGTTTCTGCAGTGCCCACACTAAGGCTAGGCATTCCTTTTCTACAGCTGCATAGCATTCTTCCCTGGGTTGGAGCCTACGACTGACATATACCACTGGGTGCTCTTCTCCCTCTGAGAAAACCTGGCTAAGTACAGCCCCGACCACATGGTTTGAAGCAACCACCTGCACAACAAATTATTTGCTGTAATCTGGACTGGCTAACACAGGAGATCCTCCTAAAGCTTCTTTAAGATTTTGGAATGCCTGCTCACATGCTGGGGTCCACAATACCTTATCTGGCTTGTTTTTCCTTGTCAGGTCTGTGAGGGGAGCAGCTATGGCACTACAATTGGGGACAAACTTTCTGTAGTACCCCGCTGTCCCTAAGAATGCTCTTACTTGCTTTCTGGTAACAGGTGTAGGCCATGCCTGAATGGCTTCCACTTTGGCAGGTTGTGGCCTGATCTTACCACTCCCCACTCTATGTCCCAGGTAGGAGACCTCTGTCATACCCACCTGACATTTGCTGGGTTTAATGGTCAACCATGCCCTCTGTAGTCTACCCAGCACCTCCCTGACATGCTGAAGGTGCTCTTGCCAGGAATGGCTGTAGATGGCAATAACGTCTAGGTAAGCAAGAGTAAAATCTCCTGTTCCTGCTAGGATATAATCTACTAGCCTCTGGAAAGTCACTGGAGCATTTTTCTTCGCAAAGGGGATCTTCGTGAACTCATACAAGCCAAATGGCATCACAAAGGCTAACCTCTGTCTAGCACTGGGCATCAAGGGCACCTGCCAGTAACCCTTGGTAAGATCAATAGTGGTAAGATACATAGCCCCATCCAGCTGCTCTAGGGCTTCATCTGTCCTAGGCATGGGGTAAGCATCTGACACTGTGTGACTACTTAATTTCCTGTAGTCCACAAAGAACCTGGTGCTACCATCCTTCTTTGCTACTAACACCACTGGGGAGGTCCGGGGACTGCTGGACTCATGGATTACCCCTAGTTCCAACATTTGCTGTATCTCCTCCCTCAGAGTCTCTTTGACTCTCTTAGGAACCCTATAAGGGGCCTGCTTAATAGGCCTTTGGGGTCCTGCATCCACATGGTGTTGCACCACATGGGTACACCCTGGTTTCCCAGTGAACATGTCCCCAAACTCCTGTAACACTGCTTGGATTTCTTGAACCTGGATAAGGGGATAGCTGCTGGGACATTGCTACCCCTTCCACTGAGGTGCCAGTCCAAGCCTCACTGAGGAGATCAGTCACCAAATCCCCATCAGACTCCTCCTGCTATCCACTGCAAATACGCAGCACAAGGACCTCCCTATCATAGTAAGGTTTCATCATGTTAGCATGGTACAGTTTCTGCTCCTGCCTAGCAGTTCTACCATGTAGTTAACATCACCAACCTTCCTTACCACTTTTTAGCATCCCTCCCAAGCTGCCTGCAGCTCGTTATGTCTGACAGGAATGAAAACCATTACCTGCTGCCCTATAGCATACTCTCTAGCTCAAGCATACCTGTCATACCAGATCTTTTTCTGCTGTTGGGCTTCTGCCAGGTTCCCCTGGGCCAAGCCCATGAGTTCCCTGAGCCTCGTCCTGAGGTTTAGGACATATGCCACAACAGACTCCTTGTGGGATTTACTCTCACCCTCCCACTCATCTTGAATGAAATCTAGAGGTCCCCTCACCCTATGCCCATACAGCAACTTAAAGGGTGAAAAACCTGTGAATTCGTGGGAAACCTGGCTGTAAGCAAACAGATGGGGCACATATTCGTTCCATTCCCTCTTGAACTGGTCTCCGTAGCATTGTCTTGAGTGTAGAGTTTAACCTCACAACAAGACCATTAGTCTGGGGGTAGGAAGGGTGGTCTTTAGGTGCTTCACCCGACAGTGCTTCCACAGATAAGCCAGCAAATCTGTCATGAAATTGGCACCGCTTTCAGTATTTCTCTTGGAAAACCTACCCTGCTGAAAATCTCTAATAAAGCATTTGCCACCTTTTCTGCCTCAGTGGAGGACAGAGCCACCGCTTCAGGGTATCTGGTAGCATAATCTACTACCACTAGGCTAGATATTTTCCTTATGAAACTCGGGGTACTCAGAGGCCCCACATTATATATAGCAACCCTGTGAAATGGTTCCTCAACTACAGGCAAAGGCATCAAAGGAGCTTTCACCTTGTCTCTTGCCTTGTCTACCTTTTGGCACTTCTCACAGGTCCTGCAGTACCCTGTTATATCTCTGGAAATCCCTGGCCAATAAACGTTCTGCATAATATGTCTCTTTGTACGTTTTATGCCCATATGACCTGCAAAGGGAATATCATGGGCTATGGCTAGAAGTGCCAGGTGGTAGGCTGTGGCACTACCAACTGCTGTATTCTCTCACCCTCTAGCCCTCCCTTAGGGGTCCACTCTCTATACAGTAACCCTTTGTCCCAGTAGACAGACTCCCCCTTCCCTTGACAATCAGGTGCCTCACTAGCTACTTCCCTCAGGCCTTGTAATGTAGGGTCTGAGAGCTGAGCCTGTCTCATCTCTCTCTTTGTAATCCTTCCCAGCTCCCCTTCCACAAGAAGTCTGGTATCCTCTGACAGCGGTGCCTCACTGTCAGCCTGGGTACTACTACTCACCTCTGCCCTTGCAGTCACTCCCTGAAGTAACCACCTCACCAGTCCTGGCTGCAAGTGTGCAGTCTGTCTGGGTCTCCCCAGGCTACCAGACCCACATGCTTGTCTCCAAGCTTGACTACATGTAACTGCGTGCACACATGGTACTGCATTATCAAAATTATTCTCTTTCAGGACACCTGCAGGGATATCCTCAAGCACACCTACTTGCTGGCTTCCTCTTCCACCCTCCCAGTCAAGGTGAACCCTAGCCAAAGGCATTTGGAATGGGTCCCTCCTAAAGCTCTGACTGGAGTAGACTGCCCAAGCAAGTAGTGCTCCTCTGTAACCATTGCAGGCTTCACAGTGTTAGGTCAGAGGCTGTGTCTCTCTTAGCAGTGGCCTTTTTCCCATCCACTAAGACAGGATATAACCTCTTGTGGCAGTTTGGTACCCTTGTTGTCTTGAGACAACTTACTGCCAGCATTTTGTCATTACCATTTCCTGGCTCTCCCACCTTTTGTTCCCCTCTTTGCCTCTTTGGACATCTAAATGGCCCCACTGGTTGCATTTAAAATATTTAACCCTTGGTCCTGGACGTGTACTTGGCTTCCCCTGCTGCTGGCGGACTCTGTTGGAGTAGTCTGGGCTGCCCACCATGGGTTCCCTTAGACCCATGAACAGCACTAGGTCTCCCTTTCCTTATAGGTATGTAGGGTCATAGCTAGGTTCCCTGGCTTACGCCACCCAAGAAAGTTATTTTCCTGTGCCCCTGTTGAGCAGTCCCTAGAGCGTGTAGCTCGGAGGGATTGGGATTTCTTTAGGTGTAGCATGTCCAACAACTCTGGGTTTGACATAGCTTTATATGTTAGGCAGAGATCACCTCAGAGTAGGCGATATGCTACAGAGTAAAGCTAGAGTTTTTGAGATGGTCAGTGTAGGGCATCTGTTTGAGGCCAGTAATCCTCTTTGTGAGGTACTTCTGTGGCCTTTCCAGCTGCTGCCGATGTCTTGTGAGGTGCATTCCAAAAGGGGCATTGTACTCTATAATGGGTCTGATGAGTGTCGAGTAGAGGGGAGCAATGACCTCTTTTTTTCCTGGATAAGAACTCTTTTCTGATGAGATGTGCCACGTAGAAGGATTTCCTGTCTACTGTGGCGATGTGATTATTAAGGAGAGACTACTGTCCACCTGGGTCCCAAGGTCTCTTATCACACATGCGGCGTTAAGTAGACTGCCACCTATTTGGTAGTTCATGGGTACAGAGTTTTTACCAAAGGGGATGACAATGCACTTTTTGGCATTGAGCTTGAGGCCATGGTTCTGACACCAGGCATCTGTCTTAGTGGGGCCCTTCTGTAGGATGTCCACATCATTTGGGGACTCGACTACGGCGCCTAGTTTGCAGTCATCTGCAAACTTCATTAGCCAAAGGCCTTCTGTGTTAGCCTGTACTTCAGAGAAGTAGATAACAAACAGGAGATGTCCCAGGACTGAAACCTGTGGTACTCCACTTGTCACTGGTTTGAAGTTAGATTTGGAGTCTGCAACCTTTACAGTGTGGGTTCTGTCACTGAGCCAGTTGGCAACCCATCTTGTGACGTAGGGATTTATACCTAGTTTAGTGAGTTTAGCTATAATTCCAGAATGGGGGATGGTGTTGAAAGCCTTGGCAAGGTCAATATAGGCTGTGTGAACCACCTTACCCTCGTCTATGACTTTGTTGACTGCCTCAAAAAAGTTGATCAGGCTCTGGAGGCATGATCTGCCTTTCACAAACCCAAACTGGGTGGAGTCCAAAGTTTGGAGGTTACCAATGTCTTTGTTTATGAGTTCCATGATGATGCGTTCCATGGCCTTACAGACCAGGCTCGTCAGGCTAATAGGGCGATAGTTCCCTGGATCAGTGGTGGCTCCCCCTTTGTGGAGTGGGATAACTGTTGCTGTGCACCATTCAGTGGGCACAAAGCCTGACATGAGGCTATTATTGAACATGGTGGTTAGGTGGGGAGCCGGTTCGTTCTGAAGTTCGTGTAAAATGCAGCCATGGTATGTTGTCCGGTCCCATGGATGCTGTGTTTTTGGCTTTAGAGACTGCAGCTTTTACATGCGTAGTTGTGATTACAGGAACTCTGCATTCTTCCTGTATAGATATGGGCCCTTTAGGGGGTGAGAGGAGGGTAAAGTTAGCACTGAACCTATCTGCCAGGATGTTGGCAATATCAGTTGGTTCTGTAATTTTCGTGCCATTGTGCTGTAACTCAGAGCAGATCTGGGTGTTGCCATTGAGATTCTTGACATACCTATAGAATTGTTTGTGGTTGTCCATAGAATCAGTGGCGATTTTGTTTTTGTAGCTAGCTTTGGAGGATCTTATAAGGGATCTCAGCTTCTTATTGAGGCTGGCCAAGGAGCTCCTCCACTCATGGGATTTTACTCTCTTTTGCAACAGTTTCTTCCTTCTGTTGTAGTTTGTTTATGGCAGGGGACCACCAGATTGGCTTCCTTTTTTTGGAGGATAGCGTCTTGGTTCTGTTTGGGATAGCACAATCCATGCACTCATGTAAGTGCTTATAGAGTGCATTTGTGTAGGATTCATCAGTAGTAACTGTATTGTCCATCTGCATGGGTGTCATGAAGTTCGCCACTTCTGTCTTAAGAGCATGAAGTTGGCATTGGAGAAATTTTTTACCGTGGTTTCCTTAATGGGGGCGGGATGTGGATATCTAGGGTGATTACCTTATGGTCGGATCTGACCATTGAGGAGTTGACTTCAGGTGTGGAACACCGGTTACTCATGTTGGTAAGGACTAGGTTTAGGATATTGTTGCCCCTGCTGGGGGTGTGGATAAGTTGATCCAGGGCATTAGAATTTATGAATTCCAGAAAGCATTGAGCGAAGGAGTTGGTACATAGGTTCATAGGTTGGTACTAGGATATCAGCCCTAGGGCCTATACAAGCCTAGTCATAACAATTCCCTGGATATTTCTTCCCACAATATTTACTTTCCTGGACCCTTGTCTAGCAGGGCAACTGACGTGATCACCGGGGTGAATTTCCTATCTCCCATCCAATCTTCAAGGTTCCTTTTGAAGAGGGCCAAAGAGGCCCTCTACTTGACATGTATGGACAGTCTATTCCAGAGTCTGGGGAGTCTCTGGGTCAGGAACCTATCCCTCCAACATGTTTTGTTCATTGTGATGACAAGGTTTAGATCCCTGTACCATGTGGCACTGAGGGATTGAGATTTCTTTAAGTGTAGCATGTCCAACAGCTCTGAGTTTGACGTGGCCTTGTATGTTAAGCAGAGATTGTCTCTGAGTAGACGATATGCGACAGAGTATAGGTGGAGTTTTTTTAGACAGTCAGCATAGGGAATCTGCTTTAGGCCTGTGATTCTTTTAGTGAGGTATTTCTGCGGCCTTTCCAGTTGTTGCAGATGTCTTGATAGGTACATACCAAATGGGGCATTGTATTCTATAATGGGTCCAATGAGGGATGAGTACAGTTGGACATTGACCTCCTTTTTTCTGGATGAAAAGCCCTTAGTGATGAGGTGTGCCACATAGAAGGATTTCCTGACTGTTGTGGCGATGTGGTTATTGAAGGTGAGACCACTGTCCACCTGTGTCCCTAAGTCTCTTATTACACTTTTGGTGTTTAGTGTACTGCCACCTATGTGGTAATTCACATGAGTAGTTTTCCCAGTTAATGGTGGGGTAGTTGAAATCACCCATTATTAGGGTGTTTGGTTGAACCCTAATATTTTCCAGTATATCAAGAAAAGAGGAGTGGGAATCCTGCGGCATGCTGGGTGATCTGTAGCAAGCTACAATTTGGATTGCAGTTTTGCCCAGAGTTAGTTGCACTTGGATAACATCGGATGCATTATGCTGAGCAGCTAGCCTGGAGGTGTGGATATCCTTAAGGAATATGGACACACCTCCGCCTTTGGTGTTCCGGTCCAGGTTAGATGGCTGAAAAGTGTGGTATGAGTTATAGCCTGGTAATGCAGAAGTGCTCTCTGCAGCCTTGAACCATATCTCAGTCACTGCACAGATATCGATGTTTTCCATTTTAAGGAGTGCCTTGAGGGAGTGCATTATGAGATTTAGACCTCTAGCATTGAGTAGCATTACCCTCAGTTTTTGCTTGCCTGTTCCTGTTACGGTGGTGAATTTGTCATTTGCGCCTTGCCTAAAAAGGCACTATAGGGTCGGCAAGAGCCTTAGCCAGTATCCGGAATCCCAGGGTGACAGGTGCAGGCCATCTCTGGCAAAGCATCGTGGTCTGTCGACCATGTCGTCCCAGGCAGACAGATACTGGATCCCCTTAGAATGACATCAGAAGCTTAGCCAATTGTTGAAGTCAATCATTTTGTCCTTGTACTGCAGTATCATTCTGGACGATGGCAGGATGCTATGCATGGCTAGGGTCATACCTGCCTGGGCTACAAGATCGGAGAGCTCTTCCATGTCTTTTTTCATGTAGTCTAGGGAGGTACATCTCAGGTCATTCACACCAACATGGACAATGACAGAGTCATATTTGTACTTGTTGTAGAGTGACCTGAGTGCGTGGGTTATGTGGCGGATCCTGGCACCCAACAGGCAGCTGACAGTAACCTTCTCCTTGTTTAGCCTGGTGAGTGAAACATCAGTGTGCCTAACTATAGAGTCATCTATGACTAGTGTGTTGGGTACGTTGTTTTGCCTTATGGGCTGTGGTTGAGTGGCACACTGAGTCTGTGGGCTTTGTCTCATTTGGGTTATGTTGGGGGTGGAGGTTGCTTGCGTTTCTGCTTTGGAGGTCTCTGTTGCTTGAGCAGATTATTATTGAGAGCCTCCACAAATGTTTTTGTGTTTCTATGTGTGGATTTTGGTGGTGTAGGTTTAGTGGGACTTTGTGATGAGTGTGGTGTGGTGCAAGTGTTTACCTTCTCCTCTTGACCGTCAAGTTCAGTCTTGGTTGGAGAGAGCTTTACCTCCAGGTTGGCTAGATAAGTGGATCGCTCACAGGTTGTAGTGTTGGGTGGTAGGAGAAGAAGGTTGTCTGTGTACATGAGGCAATTGCTACATTGCCCCAAGATGCCCAGATTCATCAGATAGACAGGAGAGAACACTGGGAGCTGACGCTTGGACATGCCTGAATAAAAAACTGATGTTAAGTTGTCAATCTCGCCTTCATTCTTGCTGGATGGGTTCAGAGCCGACCCTCGGCTCCGACTCAGCCTATACTAAAGCTCGAGAGCTATTTTTACCGGCTCGAGGCTACCCTATATCCCACAATGCTAGGTGCTAACTACCCAGATCTCGTTTGCCGCTTACAGCTGCGAGGTGCGTTTCTTACCGGCTCTGCAGGTTGGATTTTATAATTCTTAAATTTCTCTTTTTTAGTCAGTTTTTCAGTTAGTTTTTTTTAGCGACCATCCCATTAGCTTCCCTTCTTAGCTAAACTTCCTTCCGATCCCCCTTAATCCCTTAATTCCTAACCCCTTTGTTTGGTTAAAAGGTTAGGCCTTTGGGCCCATTCCCCTTTTCTTTAAATTGTCAGGTTAAATTGTTGTGTGACTGACTTAGTTTGTGTTAAGGGGTGTCTGTGTGTGTGTGTGTGTGTGTGTGTGTGTGTGTGTGTGTGTGTGTGTGTGTGTGTGTGTGTGTATTTTTGTCCTTTTTTAGGATGTCTAAAGACACCAGGGTCTCAGGCTTCAAGAAGTGTGACTCGTGCTGTCAGAAAATGTCGCTGACAGACGGTCACACTTCTTGTGTTTATTGCCTGGGCCCTCTGCACCTGCAGGACTCTTGTTCTGTCTGTCATGCGTTCAGTCCAAGAGTCCTTCAGGAATGCAGAAATAAGTTAATTTTGAGGGGCTTATTAAAGCCTGAAGGTTCCCCGGCCAAGTCATCATCGAAGCCATCCAAGCCGTCAGCTCCGTGTTCAGAGCCTTTGACTGGGGGTGCTCTGACTGCTTCTTCATCGGCTCCGGCTGGAGCCGATGTTTCTAAGACACAGTCTTCTTCATCGGCTCCGGCTGGAGTTGACGTTTCTCAAACTCAGTCTTCTACATCGGCTCGAGCCAGAGCCAATGTTTCTAGGACTCAGTCGGCACCGATAATTGTGTCGGTGCCATCTGCCAGCCGTAAACGGTCCAGGTCTTTGTCCTTAGAATCTGTTCACTCGGCTTCGAGGTCTCCCTTACTCTCGGAGCGGAGCCATCGAACCCATTCCTCTAGGTCTTCCAGGCTCTAGGACCATGACCTCGAGAGGGTGGTTAGTAGACTTCTTAAGTCTCAGGCACTAGCCCAGATGCTCCATAGCCCTTCTCAACAGACAGTGGCTATTCCCACCCCATCTTCGATTCCTCCTCCGACTCTTCCCCTGAGTTCGGAGCCGGAGCTTGTCGAAGCCGATACCTCACCTTTCGGCTCCGTCGTCGGCTCCGGTCTCTTCCATGGTCCCATCCTTGGAGGGATCCGGGCGTATAGACTTCCTCGTCGGCTCCGAGGGGGCTAGTGGCATCGGACCCTTGTCTGACCCCGTTCTCCCTCTCGGAGCTTCGGCGCTGGTAAGTTCGGCCCCGACATCGGCTTCGGAGCCGTCCCTCTCGGTGCCGGGAGGGGTCCTTATCTCTTCGGAGCGGGGACCTTCTACCCTGCCTGATAGGGGCGCCTTCGAAGTCATGAGGAGCGTGCTGGCCGCTGTGCCTGCTCCACGGTCAGCTCCCTCAGCTCCTCCCTCTGTAGTGCCTGCTGCGGTCTCTACCCACCCTCTCATTCCTGACCGTAGAGATCCAACGCCTCAGGTTTCCCCATTGGGAATATCCTCCTTTTCCGAGGTTTCCCCTGATCTGTCAGGGGAACCCCCTGGGAAGAGGAAATGTAAGAGGAAGCATGTGGACTCCCCTGAGTCCATTACATCGGATACCGACTTGGATGAGTCGGAAGGGTCCCCACGGTCCCCCTCTGAGGATGTCTCCTTTTCAGACATCCTTGAGATCCTTAAGCAGAGGGGGAACTGGTCTACCCTTAATCCTTCCGAGGACGAGTCGGTTTACCTAGAGGCGTTTGGCTCTCGCCCTTCCACCTCCTGGGTGTCTCCGCCCTTTGACCCCCTCATGGAAGTGGTGGCGCGGAAGGCATGGACGGCCCCTGATACGATGGAACCTACCCCACGGAGGCCTTCAAAATTCATAACAGCTCCTTCGGACAAACAGTTTTTAGCCAAGGGTGTCCCGGTTGATGCCATGGTGGTGGCTGCAGCCACTAAGAAGGAACTGGCTGATCCTTCAGTACCTGCCCATCCTCCTAACAAGGAGTCTAGGACTATGGATAGGTACGGCAAGCGGATGTTTTCTTCAGCGACCTTTGTCATGCGGTCGTTGAATTATCTGTGCCACTTCCCCCGCCTTCAAAGAGACATGCACAAAGAAGTGGGTGAGGTCCTACAGGATCCAACAGCTGCAGGGTCTCAGGACAAAATCAACTCCCAGCTGGCAACCCTGAATTCCATTGTTAACTCCTCCATGCGGCTTATTTCCTATGCGACCGATGGGGCGAGTAGGGCTGCAGGTGTCACGCCTGGATGCGGCTTTGTAACATTGCAGACCCCTTTAAGGCATCCTTCACTAACTCCCCCTTTGACAGTTCAGCTTTGTTTGGACCTCAGGTGAAGGATACTTTGACCCGATGCGAGCAAGAAGGCAAGACTCTCTCTGCCGTGGGAGTCCGTTTTTCCACCCTGTCTAGACCATATCCTAAGGGTCAGAAGGGTGGGAAAATGTGGTTCCGTAAACCACAAGAGGTCGCGCCTGACGCAAGAGGTCAGTTCCCCTCTAGAGGCAGGGGGGGAACAATAACAGACGCCGCCCTAGGGGCAGAGGAGGTCCGCAAAATCAGGGTAGCAGAGAGTCTCTTTCTGACAAACCCTTCCAGCATCCCTGAGAAGCTGCCCGACTGTCCGCCTTCGGAGGCAGTCGGGGGAAGGTTATCACTGTACCCAGAAGCCTGGCTTTCACTCACCCAAGACAAATGGGTACGGTCGATTATATCCGAGGGTTACAAAATTCCTTTTATCCGCACCCCAACTCAGCCAAAAGGTCCCCTCCCAGACGTTCCACCCAGTCTAAGGGAACAAGCAGTACTAGAAATATCAAAACTGCTAACAAAAAGAGCCATCCAGACAGTCCCAGCAGACCAACAAGGATCCGGAATCTACTCCAAGTTCTTTTTGGTACCTAAAAAGACAGGGGGCTGGAGACCAATATTGGATCTCAGCAGACTAAACAAGTCTGTAAGAAGAACGAAGTTCCGGATGGTCACGCTACAGTCCATTCTACCCTTTCTGGGTCAGGACGATTGGATGTGTTCAGTAGACCTTCAGGATGCGTACTACCACATCAAGATGCACAGGCGCTCCAGGAGATTTCTCCGCGTCCGGCTGGGAGCCAGTCACTATCAGTTCAGAGCCCTGCTCTTTGGTCTCACTACAGCCCCCCGTGTGTTCACCAAATGCATGGCAGCGGTTACGGCTCATCTGAGGCGTCAAGGATTCCAGGTGTTTCCATACCTAGACGACTGGTTCCTCACTGCCACCACCAGGCGTCAGCTTCTCCTCTCCAGAGATTACACCATTCATACTTGCAAAGGGCTAGGTATCTCCATAAATTTCGAAAAGTCTGCCTTGTCAGTCTATTACCTTCATAGGCGCCACCTTGGACACAGTCCGGCTCTCCGCAAAACTAACCGAGCAAAGAGTTCTAGATATTCGCAGGCATGTTCACATCCTCCTTCAGAACAACAAAATCCAGGCCAGGTTTGTCCTGAAGTGTTAGGTTTCATGGCGGCAGCCATTACTCTACTTCCCCTAGCTCGCTTTCATATGCGGATCCTTCAGTGGATGCTTTTTTCCCAGTGGTCCTTTCAACAGCTTCCAATGTCACACAACATCTTAATAACCCTGTCTTGCAAGAAACACTTTTCTTGGTGGATGGTCTCCCCTCAAGTCCTTCAAGGCAGACCATTTGTTCCTTCTCCCCCAGTCGCCACGGTGACAACGGATGCCTCCCTGATCGGGTGGGGGGGGGCATTTTCAGGGCAGGACGGTCCGGGGCACATGGCAACCTTTCGAGTGCCACCTGCACATAAATGTCTTGGAGATGAGAGCAGAACTTTTAGCGTTGCAAGCCCTTCAGGACTCTCTTCCCATCGGGACTATTACAGTTCAGACGGACAATATATCCGTAGTGTGGTACATCAACAAGCAGGGCGGAACCAAGTCCTATCCCTTATGTCGAGAGGCACTCAGATTTTGGCAGTGGCCGATCTCCTCTCAGCGGTTTCTGATAGCAACGCACATCCCCGGGAAGTCCAACATCATAGCGGACAGGTTGAGCAGAGCCATTCTCATGCCACACGAGTGGTCTCTCAAACAAGCAGTAGTGGAAGAAATTTTTCAGAAATGGGGTCGACCTTGCTGCGATCGTTTTGCAACACCTCAAAACAGCAAGTGCCACTTCTTCACTCTCTTCCCTCTTCCCGGCCACCCCCCCAGAGACGCTGTAGTCCTCGATTGGCCCCGGGGATTTCTGTATGCCTTTCCCCCCTTTCCATTAATCACTCAATTGATTCAGAAAGCTACCGCTTTGAGAGCCACCATGATCCTCATTGCTCCTTACTGGCCTCGACAGATATGGTTTCCGTTCCTGCATCGTTACCTCTTGGGGCAGCCCTGGCATCTGGACCCAGTGCCAGATCTCTTGACCCATCAGTTGGGACAGCTGCACCACTCCCTCCAATCTCTCAACCTCACAGCTTGGTTGCTCCAATTCCAACCCTAGCCAGGCTTCCCCTTATTTCCCATTCTGTGCGTGACATACTTATAGCTTCCCTAAAGTCATCTGCCAGAAGGATTTATGCCAGCAAGTGGAAGCGTTTTTCCTTCTGGGCAGGAGCTACAAATATGGATCCTTTTACTGCCCCTATCCAATCAGTCCTAGACTTCCTAGCCAAACTGTTTCACTCAGGGTCTTCTTCCTCCACCATCAGAGTACAGTTAGCGGCTATTTCGAACTTTCATGTAGGCTTTTTGGACTCTAGTATCATGTCCCATAAGCTTTGTAAAACCTTTCTTAAAGGTATCTTTTTGCTTAAGCCCCCAATCAGAGACCCACTACTGCAGTGGGACTTAAATTTGGTTCTAACTTCCTTGATTCTTCCCCCCTTTGAACCTGCGGCTTCCTGCTCCTTGAAATTGCTCTCTTGGAAGACTCTTTTTCTAGTCGCCATAACATCTGCGAGAAGAGTATCAGAACTTTATGCCATTTTGCATTCGTCCACCTTATCTAGTTTTCCATAAAGACAGAGTGTCCCTCAGGACTAACCCGTCCTTTTTACCCAAGGTTTCTTCTGAGGCGAATCTAAACCAAACTATCAATCTCCCAGTTTTCTTCCCCAACTACTCCAATAGAGCAGAACAAAAGCTGCATTTTCTGGACGTTCATTATCAGCTCCATTACTATCTGGATAGAACCAAGCAAGCTAGGAAATCTGAGCAGCTCTTCCTATCTTATGCGGCAGGAAAGAAAGGCCTTCCAGTTTCCAAAGTAACCCTTTCTAGATGGCTGGCCTCTGTGATTACTTTCATCTATGACCTCAGACGCCAAAAGCTACCGTCAAGGCCCAGGGCTCTCTCAACTAGAGCATTAGCCATGTCAATAGCTTTTCAGGCTAGATTACCAATAGATTCCATTTGTGCGGCAGCCACTTGGGCCTCTCCTCATACCTTTATCTCTCATTACAAATTAGACATGGCCTCCCGAAGCCGGGCTAATTTTGGTTCCACCGTTCTCAAGAGTCTGTTCCGATGAGCCACCCAGGGTGAAGGTGCTAGGACGGTCCCATCCAGCAAGAATGAAGGCAAGATTGACAACTTAACATTGAGAAGTTATGTACCTACCATAACGTTCCATGTTAGTTGTCTTCTTCTCGCCTTCTTTCTTGCGTCCCACCCCCCATCCCCTTAGCCTGGACAGACCTAAGGATCCTTGGGGATCTTCTTTCTGCCTCAGTATTAGCCCCCTTGGCTATCTTTTCTGGTAGCTATAGGTCTAGGTGACTTACAAGTGAGGTTTCCTCTTCTCCTTATTTTGGAGATCAGAACTGCTATGGTTTCAGCTATCAAACGAGATCTGGGTAGTTAGCGCCTAGCATTGTGGGATATAGGGTAGCCTCGAGCCGGTAAAAATAGCTCCCGAGCTTTAGTATAGGCCGAGTCGGAGCCGAGGGTTGGCTCCGAACCCATCCAGCAAGAAAGAAGGCGAGAAGAAGACAACTAACATGGAATGTTATGGTAGGTACATAACTTCTCATTTTCCTCTAGACAAGTGAGGAAAGTGAATACAAGAGCTGTTTTTCCCTAAGCAAGTGAGGAAAGTAAGTACAAAAACTGTTTTCCTCTAGGTAATGAGGAAGGTTGAGTGCTGTAGTAATTTGTAGCTTATTTAGTGCTTACAACAAGTTCTGAACAAGTGCTGAGCATGAATAAGCAAATTCAAGTGCTGAAACTGCTTGCAAGGTATAGGTCTCCCTTCTTCCCCAACTCATCTGCAGTACTGCATTGTCTATCAGCTAACCAGATTCTCATGTCCACAGACAAAGTGCTATGGGCTTGTTACCTCAACAAAAAGTCTGCCAGCCCTTCAAAAGTGGTGACCTGACATCTACTCACCCTCCTGTGAAAGTAAGTGCTTAGTTCAGCAACGTATTCACACACACTTTCATCTGCCTTGCGTCTGTGCTTACGAAACTTTTTCCTATAATCTTCAGGTGTTAACTTAAAGCATTCTAACAAACAATGTTTGACTGTATTATAATTTAAGCAATCAGTATCAGACAATTTAGAAATAGCAGTTACAGCTTTACCATGGAGTAAGGGAGTCAGGAACCGTATCCAGAGCCCTTGGTCAACATTATACTATTTACATACCTTTTCAAACATATGAATGAAATTATCAAAATTATCCCCCTCTGTAAATTGTGGAAGAAATTTACTGACCTTTGTTGCTTTTGAAATTCGGTTACTCCCATCCCCCTTACCTCCATGACTCTGATGAAGAGTCAGCATCTCCTTTTCATGTTGCCTCTGCCTCTGCTTCTCCTCAGCCTCTAGAAATCTCAGTCTGTCTGCTGCCTCTGTTTCCAAACTCTTGGTCTCCAGCTCAAGTCTCTTTAACTGCAGATGGATTTTTAAGTCCGCTGTGGAAAGGTTGAACTGTCCATTTTCTGAAAGTTGTACATCTCCAAGGCCAGCCTGGTTGTCCTCCTGATTGCTGGTCCACGATGCAGCTGTGTCCAAAGCTTCAATCACTTCTGCCATAGTCAGGATGGCATGCACCAGTCCTTTAGCCTGGCACATCTCAGCCAACTGGCTCTTTGTCAGCTTGCCATACTCCTCTGCTGACATGCTTGTCTGCTCTCCCTGACTAAGTTAACAACAAAATAAATAAATAAAACAAGTGTGATGTGAAACTCTGAATGTTCACTGCATGGCTGATTCAGAGTACAAGCACCTTCAATGACCATTGTACACAAACTACAGGAATTCAATATCCACACCACTGCAAGCCAATTAATGTGTGATGTGGCTATCCCACTGCCACCAATTAATATGTGATGTGGATATCCCACCACTGCCAACCAATTAATATGTGATGTGGATATCCCACCACTGCCAACCAATTAATATGTGATGCTCCTGTACTGGCCCAGTAATCAAGGAGCCTCAATCCTCACCACTGGCAACAGCTAGGGAACGTACACACTGGGAGGATGACAAGTACGCACACAGTAAAGTGCAATTTCCCTTAAGAGCAAACACAGATCACAGTCAGTCCGAGGCTGCTTTCTCCCTCTCTCTCCAGATCCCCAATAAGACTCCCCACTGGCACAGCTATAGAGTTGAGTCCTTAGCCAGGGTTCCAAGCCACATACTCCCAACACTCTCTCTGTCCAACCAGTGCTTCGTGTCCCTCCCCAATTAGCTGACATACATACACACTTTGAGATTTGATTTATGCACAAGCACACACCTGGGAAAGGTTGGCACAGGTTTACTAGCTATGTCCCCTTCTGCCCAGACTATAAGGTAGTTATCACTGCCACCAGAACCCCTTATCAGCTACCTTAACTGGCTCTTACCAAAGGGTGTCCAACCTTACTGTGTAATGTTACTATTATCCAAATGGTAGTCTGACCAAGACCAAGGATATTTAGGAGTGGGCTGTACAGTGTCACCAAATACATATGCATGTACTCTCAGAGCTTAAATATGTCTCGCAAATATCAGCCACAAAAATAGGGTTAAATATATTTAATAATAAATAAAATAAGAAGACAATACTCAGTCAATCAACACAGTAGCTTCAGAGTTAAAAATCACAGGAAATATTGTAAAACAACATTGCAGGACATTCTCAAATAAATACAGAAAACACCTAAAATAATCTTTGCTATATTCCTATCTATATCTAAAAGAGATACAATGCCCTAAATCTTACTTACAGCCAGGCAAGTGCAGATGGTGATGAGTGGATGTTCTTGCTAAGTCTAAGACAAAATACAAAATGCACAGTCTCTCTCTGAGAGAGTTCAGAAATTAGTATCAAACATTACTGCTGGGCCAGCTTGGATGACATCACTCTTTGTCACCTGACTTAATTTCCCAGGCTAAACAGAAACTTAACAGAATTTAACATCTGTGTGTGACAAATACATATCTCTCAGATCTTTGCAAATCTTGAAAGTTGTAAAAGAATAAAACGCTTTTACATTTGAAACCTAGTAATTACTTCTCCCCAAGACAATACGAAAAAACTTCTAGCTCTAGACATTGTGTCTGCTACTGAACTGAAACCGAGATAACATCTTTTGTTTATGGCCAGCTATAAAGTAATTTAACCTCAACTATTCTTAAGTTTTGTGGGTTAATCCTCTATGTTCCAGCAGGGTACACTGTGGATACATCTTAGCTCAGTACATAACATACAGTTCTGTATAAATCATATCAATATTCACAAATGACATAGAATTATTTACAAAATTCCAGATAGCTAGTCTGGCAGTGTGACAGTGTAGATTTGATAAAAGTTTAGAATTTGACTACTTCGGATTGGAGGCTTACAGGCACGTTCTTCAGATTTGTGAGGTTTCTTCTAGTTTGACAGCCCAGATCATGCTGTTTTATTCCCTATCCTGGTCATCTTCTCGGATCCTGAGCTTTTGGATCTGATGAGCTTCATTTGTATAGCAAGTCATGTTTTGAGAACTCTCTGTCTTCCCCTCTTCTCTCACTCAACTTTTTTGGGAGGATAAGGATGTGATGGTATCAATGCTGCACAAGACTGGGATGCAAATGGGCACCGCTGGACAAGAAAGTGGCTTAAAATCGGTGTGTTTACACCTCGGTGGTGTTTCTTTTTGGATTGCTGAATTGTCTGACATACTTACAGAGCTGTAAGGAGGTCCACTTTTAATCTGTCTTGATATCGGTCTGCTTCCGTTGTTATGTCACCTTGTCTGACAGTCACATAATATACATTTTCACTGTTCAGTCTGTGCTGTACCATGTCAATATGCGATTAATGTTCCTGCTACAACTATCGTCCATTTACATGTCATCATCTGCTGTACATTACGATGTTTCATGTCATCTTTCCCTGTGTTCATTCGTGCAATTCATCTGTGTGCCCCTATTCAATACACACCCTTCCCCTGACTGTTTATTTTAAATGGCAGTCCATGTACCATTACAGATCATTTACACAACTTTTATTCAGAATGCTTGAAATGGTGTTCCACAATACTCTGCACTGTATACACTGTCCTGTAATGTGTTTTGATCATCTACATTGCTATATTATTAATCCAGACTAAGGACCATTTTGGATCTTGCTTGTCCTTTCTCAGTCTTTTCAGATTAATTACCCAGGTATGCACACAGTTCCTCCCCTAGTGGATGTGGTCATAATTAATTTTATAAGGCAGTACACACATTTTTTCACAACTTATCAGCAGCAAACTAATTGAGCAAAGTTTCTTTTACTATCTCACGGGTTCTGTATCTACTATTATGTGAAGGAAATATTGATCAATTGACATAACAGACTTAGCTATGACTTTTCTTGTATTACATCAGTATGAGAAGATCAGTAATTTCTTCACACTGTCTCCCCCACCGGATGAGAAACTACTCTTCTTCAAAACTAAACTATATAGCAGCCCATGGTAAAGGTAACCCCCTACTCTGAATCACCGCAACCTATAATGCAATACATTGGCATGTGCAGAGCTCATTGTAAAGGCAACACCTATACTGAGCCAGGAGATATAATGACCTACTGACCAACAGATTCAACTCTATCTTTACCCCTCTCTCCCTCTCTGTACTTCAGGCTTTCCATAAGAAAATATCTATTTGTTTATTTCCATGTCATTTAGCAAACAGCTAATTGAAACCATACGGTAATCCTTTTTTAATTCTACTGTCATCGTCAAACTGTTCTTCCTTTTTCAGTTGATGGACAAACTCATTCTTACTATACATTTCTGACCTCTTCAAATATGTTTTCCCTTTTTCTGAATTTTATCTACAATAACCTCTTGGATTCTAGATTTAGATCCAGACTTTCCGTAATCCAACAGATATGGTTTTCCTGAACGTTTTTAATCTAAAGCTCACAGTCTGATTTCTTCTATTTGCCAGTTCTTCTCGTATCTTTAACTTTCCATTAATTCTTCACTAGGACACTTTTCCAATTTTAACTGCAAAATAAAAAGAAACCTAAGTTAAATTATCCGACTACCTCTTTGGATCTGAAAAATGCATAATTATCAGAACTGACTTGTCAGATCAGAAGCAATCCAAGCCAGACCCTTTTTTGACTGCACCTACTACCTTGATAAACTTGTTTAGGATTTGGGTTTCACTGTCTCTCTATCTGGTCCCGTCTAAGGTACTTTTCACCTTTCTAGAAAGGAAGAGATCTCCATCAATATATTCCACTAGTTTTTCAGAAACCTCACAGAAGGAAGATGTGGAGAAAGTAGTGAGGAAGATTATTTTGGCGCAGAGTAAGTTTTCAAACTGCAACTCACTCCTATTTCTACATTTATGTAGGATTTCAGGGTTTTTCCCAAATTCTCACTATACTGTGAAAATAATTTTTAGCAGTTACCATTTGCTGACAATCCTACAGATGCTATTGCACCATGCAAATTAAATTGGAATCCATAAGCCTTTCTCTTGTTCCTAACAAGATGCATGATTTTATGAATACGAAACAATACATATTCTTGTTGTTATATTCCTAACTACTCAAAAAAAAAAAAGAAATATATATATATATATATATATATATATATATATATATATATATATATATATATATATATATATATATATATATATATATATATATATATATATATATAGATAGATATATATGGGTCTACTTTGTTTCATTGAATCTCATTTCACTGAATTTCATTTCACCCGGACCACATCGTTGAAAACAAAAATTATTGAAAACCCATTTCACTGAATCTTATTTCACTGAACTGAACTTAGTATATATAGCACTGTGTAGAGTACTGTAAGGCAAGTAAAAGGTATATGCCCTTTCCCCACTGTATTGTGATTTTAGAGTTAGTATATATAGTTGGGGGGGTTGGGGGGCACAGCCACCCACCTTGTTTGTTTTATATTGTACTTGATGAAAAACTTCAAAACAATACATTTTAAACAATAGACATACATAGTTGCAGCACCAATAACTAACTCTGTCCTGAAGACGATATGTACTCAAACTAAGTGGGGGAGCTGTGCTCTCCCCAACACCCCCTAACTATATATACTAACTCCAGGATTGCACTACCGTGGGGAAAAGGGCATATACCATTTACTTGCCATACAGTACTCTACTCAGTGCCATATATACTAATTGCAGTTCAATGTAATGAGATTCAGTGAAATGAGTTTTCAGCAATTTGAGTTTTCAGTGAAGTGGTCGGGGTGAAATGAATTTCAACGAAACAAAGTAGACCCCTATATATATATATATATATATATATATAACACATTGGGAAGTCTGTTCAACTAGTTTGTCCTTTGAACAGAACAAATTGGAAGATATGTCATAAATGTAATCTTACCCAGATAGTTTAACAGGATGCATTTTTTTTATCTATAACAAAGGACCTTCTTTCGTTACCAAAACCATGACAGGATCATTCAGTCAGCTCTCTGATTTCTTCCAATATGTTTCCGGTCAAGAATATCTGTGGATGATATGTGTATAGCTACATTTTGTCCATGTCCTCATACCCTTATCATTCATAGTACAGCCTTTGCCTCAGTAGTACCCAGAATATCAGGCCTTGGAGTCCACCCAAAGGTTCAGATAGCTGATGAATCTGACCCTTAGGTTAAGGATGAATGAAAATTGACAACATCAGATAAAGACGTTATGTGCTTACCATAACGTTCCATCTGTGTTGTCCGTTTTCGTTCATCCTCAACTCCCCACCCACCAACCCCCCTCCTTTCTTACTTCTGACTTCTGGAGAAATAAAATGCTTCAACATGCTGCTTTCCGTGTAGTTGAGCCACATATATAGCATTTCATCTACATATTTTATTTTCATAACTGGTTCATGGAGAAATTAGTTTTTCCTGGCTATCATTAACTGTCATTTATTTTTACTTCTTTAATAGTTATTCCTTTATGGGCTTCCTATCAAGCTGCAAACACAATCTGATGGATGCTAGGGTTGGGTTGCACTGTAGGTAGGGAAGGAGCTCAACAGTTTGAGACCATGAGGTTGTGTAACAGCTGAGTCAGATCCAAAAGTCGGATCCAGACCCATAGGTTGAGGATGAATGAAAATGGACAACACAGATGGAGCATTATAGTAAATACATATCTTCTTTTAACTGCAACAGTGATCAAATGATGAACATTTACAACATGATGTTGTAGAAGTTTACTATAACAGTAGATGTTCAGATAGATCACTAGTGAAGTAGCCACTCGCTCCCTCCCTTCCTCCCCCTTTGTTTTGTATAATTTTTAATTGCTAGAGTGAGGACATTTATGTTTATTTACCTAGGATTGACCTTCGTCAGAGGTCTTGCTTCCCTGTTTCAGTTGCCATGAAAGCTCTGAAGGGCTTGGTGCCCTGACTGCTAATTTTCTCCAGCCTAGCTCAAGCTGTTAATGGTCTAAGCTTATGGAAAGTGCCCTTAAGATTTGGAAGGTAGCTGGCTGTTACATCCTAGGCAGGATATAATCCATATAGTTAAGGCTACTGCAGCAGAGATCTATTTGAACATCTACTGTTATGGTAAGCTTACTTACACGACTGCACTATGTTGACTATTGTACACTATGCTGCCTCACAATTGCCCTATCACTTCAGGTAAAATGATTGTACAAAGTAACAAGCTGTCCTCATGTAACATCAATTCCTTTGAGATTTTGCTCAAACTGGATTGAGCAAAAATTTCAAGTCTGAAAACAAATGCTACAAACAAATTAGTAGAGTAGCCGTTGGGGGTAAACTTGGCCTCCAGCACTGGTAAAGTTGACCTCAGAACCTGGGAGTCTGAACACATCAAAAATTCCCCTTTCTGTGACCTTATGCACTAATAGTATCATTTCATCAGCAATATCTTTATTATTTGCATGGGGATCTTGTCAGATGTTTGTGCTTTTTATGGCTGCATCCGAAAATCCACCAGTTTTCTTGTTTATGTAACATTCTGTCTCCCACAGTGTACCTTTCTTGAACAGCCTGCTTTTAAAGTGTTGGTTAACTCGTGTCTACACTGATCCTCCATACAGAAAAAAATTGTTTTTCACATACTGCAAGAATGTATTTTACCCACATGAAAAATAATGTGATCAAATCCTAGACTTTAAGATTTCCCAGAATTACCTTGTGCTTGCACTTGCATAGTTTGCACTACAGCATAAATCATTTTAAAATGAATTTTTAGTCAATGACATATATCTTGTTTGAAACCCATGATTCCAGAATTTTGCACTTGAGGTGAATTATGCAGTTACCAGTAATTCTCTGTATTCTAACTGTAGCAAACTATTTAAACCATGCTTCTGTTGAACATCTGCTCACGTCACTCATTTGCCAGCAAATCACAACTTCTCCCAGAAGAGCACTTGCATTTTCTGAGATTTCTTCTTTTTAATTCCATTACCTCAAGCATACGAGTATTACTATGACCCACAGGTAGAATCAGATTCAACCACTAGTACATTCAGCCTTCGCAATCACATTTCTACATGTCACAGTGTCCTATTTCATAACACAAGGAGTATACTTCGTAGTTGTAAAATAATGCCATACTTCTACCCTTTCAAATAAGTCAGTGTTAAAACATGTCACCAATATCATTTTCGTCCACTTAGATTAATGAAAATACTTAGATAATGAAGCCTGAAATGTGCATTATGGTAAAGGTAAAAGGTCAACACATCCAAACGTCACTTATTCCAAGAAAAATAAGGCTTATTACCATCTCTAATAATCTGTCATTATATTCCTAACTACTTTCATAAAGCTCAAAAGGATATGTCCTTAAAATTTTGAAAAAACATGCAATAACAGGAGAAGCACCAAAAGATATAAAGCTATAACTTTGATCCAGCTCGAGACCCTCCATATTCCATCTTCTAAAATCACTCTTCAACTTTTTTTCATCTCCTCATTGGGCTTTTCAACTGTGTCTTCCACTGTGCTACCTAGTCAGTTTTCCATACACTTAGTATGTAGAGTCTCCCACAATTAAGCATATTGCTGCTTCAGTACTGGCAAAGGGTCACATTTAAAACAGACAGCTCATGTCTTGGTTTTATGGTTTTATTAACTGCATAATTTGGAAGAAGTCAAAATTCTTCCAGATACTGGAAAAGATAAGGTGCATTCTCTAAAGACTGAGTCCTGTAAATCAAAATATCATCGTCATCAAAAATTGAAAGTTTAACTTCTTTCTCCCCAGTTTTATAACTACACAATCCAGATTACCCTTTTCTCAGTTCTAAGGGTTCCACAGAAAGAGGAAGTAAAACAATGACAAGAGGCATCCACGTCTAATCCCTCTAAATAAAAAAAAATGACACTGACAAGCCCATATGAATTTTTACATTTGCTGTGGACCATGTATAGATTGTTGTAACCAAGTTGACTAATTCCAGCTTACAATCAAATGCCAGTGGAACTTTGTCTTGCAGTCTCACTCTATCCTACCAAAGGCCTTGTCTATATAAAATGTTACAGTCCGATTAGACTCATTTTTAAAATATTACTGAAAGTTTATCTATCACCAACAAGCCCGCACATATCATTCTTGACTGGGGCACACAACATAACAGACAACTTTAAGCAATAGCTCCATTCTGAGAGGAGACAACTGTAATCCTTACCCTCTTTAACTGTAGCTGCTGCATTTGCCTTTTTCCAGGAAGGAGGTTTGTTTTATTCTCCAACACTAAATTAAACAGTTTAATTAGGTACATGACTAGTTTGGATTTACTCAATCCTATAGCCAGAATATCATTGCTACCCAGTGTATTCCCTGCAGTCTGTCTCTTTAGTGCCTTATGTACCTCATCAGCTGTGACTGGGCTAATTACCGCATCTTTCTGTTCTCTGTCACCCATGGTCAATTCAGCCCCTGCACATCTTGTATAATGTTTTCATACTGTCTCAGTCTGAATAGAGTTTTCAATAACCTGGATGCATCAGTGCTATGACTACTGGATCCCTAAATAGAACATTATCATTATTTTTTCATTGGCCCGCTATTATTCTCTGTGATGTACCTCACCTCATTCTCATCACTAGGGCCTTTTGATATATTGTCAAATTATAAAAATATTTATCCTTCTGGGCTTGCCTCAAAAACATGAGTGTTTTAATTTCTGTTCCCAATAAATATTGTTCACCACCATAAAATATGTTTTGAAACCATACTACTATTATAACTAATTTTATTCATAAAACATAGTTCTCCTTTTTCCATAATTCATCATTGTATTCCTTAACATCTGTCTAAACTTACAGTTTTAAACTATCCCATTCCAATACTGTAAAACTTTCACACATCTGCAGTATATCCTGCTCATCATCTACATGTCTTTTCAACTATTCATCAGCTATTTCCTTTTTTAAGTAAGCAGAAGGAAACTGCCAATGTGGCTTTAGTTTTAGTCCACCTAGATGATCTCCCCAAAGTTCTAAAGGCACATGATCAAATATTGAATATCTACACACTAACATCACCATAAATGCATGGCTGTATGGTAATAAAATAATTTTGTCTGCTTGGCACCTAGATTTGAATCTGGTGTGTAACCTTGTGTGAAGGCTGCCAGCCTAGCTAGATAGAATTTTGTAGATAATTCTATGTCATTATAAATATTAATATAATCCACAGGCTTGTTTTACAAATGTGAAGAAAACTAAATGTAAGAAAACTGTGTTATATACTGAACTTCAAAAATGTAACTACAGCGCACCCTGCTGGAAGAAAGCTGTTAAGTAAAGAATTACCACTGTGTTTGATCTGAAGCTCGGAGACAGGATGTCTGGACCAGCAATTGTAAGGCAGGAGGTAATGTTTCTCATTCCTGTCAGACACAACAAGCTACAAGCAGCCTGTGAGGGACCCTACAAGGTGGTAAGGAAGGTCAGTGGTGTTAACTACATGGTGGAACTGCTAGGCAGGAGGCAGGAGCACAAATTGTATCATGTTAACATGATAAAGCCTTACCATGATAGGGAGGCCCTTGTGCTGAGTATTTGCAGCAGATTGCAGGAGGGAGTCTGAGGGAGATCTGGTGAGAGATCTCCTCAGTGAGGCTTGGACCGACACCTCAGTGGAAGGGGTAACAGTGTCCCAGCAGCTATCTACTACCCAGGTTCAAGAAATCCAAGCAGTATTACAGGTGTTTGGGGACATATTCACTGGGAAACCAGGGTGCACCCACCTGGTGCAGCACCAGGTGGATACAGGACCCCAAAGCCCTATTAAGCATGCCCCTTATAGGGTGCCTGATGGAGTCAGGCTCTGAGGGAGGAGATACAGGAAATGTTGGAACTAGGGGTAATTCAAGAGTCCAACCGTCCCTGGGCCTCCCCAGTGGTGCTGGTGCCAAAGAAAGATGGCAGCACCAGGTTCTGTGTGGACTACAGGAAACTAAATAGTCACACAGAGTCAGATGCTTACCCCATGCCTAGGATAGATGAAGCCTTAGAGCAGCTGGGTGGAGCTAAGTATCTTACCACCATTGATAGAGGTCAGCTTTTGTGACTCCTTTTGGCTTTTATGAGTTCACAAAGATGTCCTTTGGGATGAAGAAAGCCCCAGCGACTTTCCAGAGGCTGGTAGATCATGTCCTAGCAGGAGCAGGAGGTTTTGCCCTTGCTTACTTAGATGATATTGCCATCTACAGCCATTCCTGGCAAGAGCACCTTCAACATGTCAGGGAGGTGTTGGGCAGATTACAGAGGGCAGGGTTGACCATTAAGCCTAGCAAATGTCAGGTGTGCATGGCAGAGGTCTCCTACCAAGGACATAGAATGGGGAGTGGTAAGATCAGACCAGAACCTACCAAAGTGGAAGCCATTCACCTTTTACCAAAAAGCAGGTGAGGGCATTCTTAGGGACAGCAGGGTACTACAGAAAGTTTGTCCCCAGTTATAGTATCATAGCTGCTCCCTCCACAGACCTAACAAGGTAAAACAGGCCAAATAAGGTAGTGTGGACCACACCATGTGAGCAGGCATTTCAGAAGCTTAAAGCAGCTTTGGGAGGATCCCCGGTGTTAGCCATTCCAGATTACAGCAAATAATTTGTTGTGCAGGTGGATGCTTTGAACCATGGGGTGGGTGCTGTACTTAGCCAGATTTCTTTGGAGGGAGACGAGCACCCAGTGGTTTACCTCAGTCATAGGCTGCAACTCAGGGAGAAATACTATGCAGCTGTAGAAAAGGAATGTCTAGCCATAGTGTGGGCACTGCAGAAACTTCAGCCTTATATGTATGGAAGAAAATTCACTGTGGTTACAGATCACAATCCCCTAATATGGTTACACTGAGCCAGCCAGCAAAATGCCAAGTTACTGAGATAGAGCCTAGGGTTGCAAGCATATGATATGTCAGTGCAGCACTGCAGTAGGATTAGCAACGCCAATGCAGATGGGCTATCAAGACAAGGAATGGGGAAAGGTATACCCAGATAGACCTAACCATCTCAAGCAAAGTTTCTCAAGGGTCACTTGAAAAACTAGCTTGACTTCTCCGGGGGGGGGGGGGGATTGTGAAGGCTGCCAGCCTAGCTAGATAGAATTTTGTAGATAATAGATAATTCTATGTCATTGTAAATATTAATATAATCCACAGGCTTGTTTTACAAATGTAAAGAAAACTAAATGTAAGAAAACTGTGTTATATGCTGAACTTCAAATATGTAACCACAGTACACCCTGCTGGATGAAAGCTGTTAAGTAATGAATTACCACTGTGTTTGATCTCAAGCTTAGAGACAAGATGTCTGGACCAGCAAATTCTTTCTATTGTTTTAAGACAGAGTTAATTGCTAAATTTTACATGTAAAAGTGTATTTTATTGCTGTGGCTTCCTGGCCAGGTGCAGCTTACAAAGAAATGTAAATTTTGAGTTTCTGTTAGCCTGGAAACTAAAGGAGAAGTGATAAAAATGATGTAATGTAAAATGAGTCAGCAGTACTGGGTATTACCAATTTAAGACTTTCTCAGAGACAAAGATTGAGAATTTTGGATATTGTCTGAAGCTGACAACAACTCACCAGCACTTTGCCTTGTAAGTAAAGTTATTTAGGACATAGTTTCTCTTAAGAGTTAGATAGGAATTTAGCCAGATTAGTGTAGCTGTTTTCTATATTTATGTCAGACTATCCTACAATATTTTTTTAAAGTTCCTGTGATTTCTGAACTTTAGATTAGCACTGTGTTGAACTGAGGAGATTTGTCTTGTGTTTTTATTATTTATTATTAAATATTTTTAAACCTTTCACCTGTTGCTGTTTTGTGTAGAGATAATTTAAGCTCTTAGAGAGTACTCTTGTGTATTTGGTGATACTGTCCAAGCCACTCCAACAGTCTTGCTGGTCAGTCATGCTTATTATTTGTATAACAGTAACATTACACTATGAAATTGGTCACCCCTTGGGAAAGGCCTTATAGTAGCTGATATTAGTGGTTTGTGGCAATTGGCACTACCTTATAGTCTGGGGAGAAAGGGGGCATAGCTAGAGAACCTGTGCCAGCCTCCCCCAGGAGTGTCTGTATCTAAATCATATCTTTAGGTGTGTTTGTCAGCTACTTGGGCAGGGACACGAAGCACTGGTTGGACAGAGAAGATGCTGGAGGTTTTAGCTTGACCACTAGGCTGAGATCTGGAGCCTGTAGGTGTGCCAGTGGGGAGTCTTATTGGGGATCTGGAGAGAAAGGGAGAAACCAGCCCCAGACTGACTGTGATATCTGTGTGCTCGTAAGGAAAATTCTACTTTACTGTGTGCATACCTACTGGGCCAGTGCATGGGTGTCGCACCTTGTTCAACAGTCAAAGCATCAGTAAGACCCATGACCCTAGTGTAAAACATTTACATAACAATGCAGTCTTGGAAGTCTTGATATCTGTGCTCCATCTTGTACTTCTTAAACCTCAGCAACCATATTCATTTCTCAAATACATATTACCAGGCTCTCTGTAAAATTAAATAAAATTTCCCTGGAAGGCTATATGAGGTACCTCTAAACTGCGGTGCCATTTTTAAAATAGTCCAGTGTCTGCTGCTTCTACTGCCTCTCCCCACCAGGTCCCCGCATGAAGTGTGCACACATGCAGCTGTAGCTCTACTTCACTCATGGCTGCCCCCCCCCCAAGTGAACAGTTTCTGAAAATTATCCTGCAAACAACTGAAGACAAAAGGACTCACTACTGGGACTTTTACTCTCTGAAATATTCTTATCACTTGGTCTACTTCACTCGTGGCTGCCCCACTCCCTCCCAAGTGAACAATTTCTGAAATTTATCCTGCAAACAACTGAAGGCAAAAGGACTCACTACTGGGACCTTTACTCTCTGAAATATTCTTATCTCTTCCTCTACTTCACTTGTGGCTGCCCCCCCAAGTGAACAATTTCAAAAAATTATCCTGCAAACAACTGAAAAAAGACTCACTACTGGGACTTTTATTGTCTGAAATATTCTTATCTCTAACTCTACTTCACTCATGGCTGCCCTACCCCCACAAGTGAACAATTTCTGAAAATGATCCTGCAAACAACTGAAAGCAAAAGGACTCACTACTGGGACTTTTACTCTCTGAAATATTGTTATGTAGGTGTATTTCCTGTTAACTAATTATTTGCATCTAGTTGTTAGTGCTTTTACTTAATTTTGTTACATCTGCATAGCATGCACACTTGCAAGGTCTTTTCCCTTCCTTCCATTCCCTGCCATTGCAAATAACTGCTACTAGGTGGCAGTACAATCACCACCAAACAGCTGACTCTTAGCCCAGATCAGCAGCTCGTCCTGTAAGCAGGACAGTGGTCTATAGATATTTAAATTCTCCAATATTTCTGTCTACTGTAAAGTCACCCAAGTCCCTTCACAGCAGTTATTTTTCCATTCACAGTGAATAAATAGTGGAAACATAGTAACTGGCATAAACCCTGCGATTAAGGCACAATGCTGCTCAATTTCACTACTTAGACTCCTGATACTTTTTTTCAGCTCTTACCTCCTAGGTAGGGCTCTGTATCAGGTTTCACTACCCTCCCCTTACAGGATATCCTCCCACACACAGCTATATACAGCCTAAAGGAAGTGAATGTAGCTAGGAATGTTATTAGTGCATCACAAGTGAGAATTAATGTTGTGCTCACTTACCTGGCATATACCGTACCTCATAATAGTATAGTATATACATACCTCTCACATTCTCCACGCACATGCACCCACAGCTTCCCCCAAGCCAATACTTTGCTCATATAAATTTTATACTGTTGCCTACCCACAACAAGACTTTGTTAAATCTCTTTTTGCCTCATTTTTCATACAGCTCTAGCTCTACTTCACTCGTGGCTGACCCCCCCCCCCCCCCAAGTGAAAAATTTCTGAAAATTATCCTGCAAACAACTGAAGGCAAAAGGACTCACTACTGGAACTTTTACTCTCTGAAATATTCTTATGTAGGTGTATTCCCTGTTGACTAATTATTGCATCTAATTGTTAGTGCTTTTACTTAATTTTATTATATCGGCATAGCATGCACACTTGCAAGGTTTTTTCACTACTTGCATTCCTGCCATTGCAACTAATTGCCACAAGGTGGCTGTAGACTCACTACTAAACCGCTAAATCTTAGCCCAGATAAGCAGCTCCTCCTGTAAGCAGACAGTGTTCTGCAGATATTTAAATTCTCCAATATTTCTGTCTACTGTAAAGTCACCCAAAATTCCTTCACAGCAGTTATTTTTCCATTCATAGTGAATAAATAGTGGAAACACAGTAACTGGCATAATCCCTGTGTTTAAGGCACAATGCTGCTTACCTTCATTACTTAATCAGACTTCTAATACTTTTTTGTCAGCTCTTACCTCCTAGGTAGGGCATAAATTAGCAACTGGACTGGTATTCCACAGCAAGAACTGTTAATTGAAAGGGTACACCATGTGTATGCTCCAAATATTGCCAAGAGAAAACAGCCAAGACCTTTATTAGTAAAGATGCAAATCTACCAACAGAGAGAGTTGATCCTGACAAAAACTGTGACAAAAGGACAAAGTATTAAAAGTTAGAGACAGTAGAGTGTTTGTGGAAAATGATTATTCACTGTAAACCAGGCAGAAGAAAAACAAATTTTGTTCCAGTAATCGAGGGGAATGTCAAGAGGCAGGTGTAAGATTCAAACTGCTGTATCTAGCTGTCTTCAGAATATTTTTCATAGAGGATCAAAGTCATTTTTTAATGCAGAACAGGGTAAATAGAAAATGCAAACGTTTGTCCATCAAAACTGAGCCATCAAGCAGAAGGGGACTTTGCTTCTCATTCTTTTGATAATAAAGCACGTGCAGAGACTTTGCACAGGAGTTAAGCAGAAGAATCTGGAGTACCATGGAATTCATCTGGAATCTGGTGCTGGTAGATGGAGATGAACTTGAAGAAGACCAGCAACTCAGAAATTAGTGAATAAATGTGAGACTACAAAGAATCAATTGCATTTGTGAAATACGGCTGTATAAGAATAAATGGAAAGAGTGGACTTTTTTTTACTTTGCTAAACTTGTGAGTAACTGAAAAGCATTTGCCTCACTTCATGTCATTAATGTTTGTAAGGACTCGGAGGGGAAGGGGGAGGTAAAACGTAACTGTAAGTAAAACAATTTATTTTCTTAACAGTATTTCTAGAAAAGTATTTTTAATTTTTCTTGTATGTGATTGAGTTAAAGTAGAACAAAATACAAGAACCAAACTGATGAACTCCAAAAACCAGATGAAATGGTACATAATTGTTTTAATTAAGATGCCTTTATAAGTTAGTGGATTCTGGGAAATAATGGTCTGAAGTACATAAAACTTGTTGTACGAAAGTGCTAACATTAAATAGTTTGTGTGGTTTTACCATTTTGTCTGGTTTTTATATTGTTAAAGTAAACAGATGTCTTTTTTCCCTTTTTCCTCTTCTCTTCTTTTTTGGTATTAAGAAATGTAGGTTTTGCAGTGCAAAAAAAGAGAAGAAAAGCTAAACAAAAGCATGCTTAAGTTAATAGGCTGTAATCTTGGGTTGTTGAAGTGGGGGACAGGGTGTAAAAGTACATATATCTTAATATGTATAGAGCTGATATGTTTTTTCTTACTTTTACAAGTGAAAGGTCTGGATTAATTCCATTGGCTTAATCTAATAACAAATTTTAAGTGGAAAAAAAGTAAATATGAGAACACTGAATATAATGAAAAGTTTTCCTTTAGCAATAAATGTTTCAGCTTGTCTTTCATGTTGCAACAGAGAACTACATTTTCTTTTTTTCCTTTTACTTTTCCATGGAGGCAAGCTGACAATAGGGTAATAAAATACAGAATGCTGGTTTCTTCAAAGCTATGATTTTTGAAAGTAGGCAAGTAGTTTGCACATTGCAAGGGGGAGGGTGATAAATACAGAAGAATAAAAAAAAGAACAGACACCATTTACTATAAGTAGAAGCATACACATAACATGCATCTTAACATGAATAAACTCAATTTCAGGTTAATTAGAACCTGTGTTAGCAGTTGTCTGTTTGGCACAAATGCTCATACTAGAAGGGTTAAACTTAATTATTTGAAGAAGTACGTAGTTATGTGTGTTTGTATGTTTGAGGGGTTTTATTAAAACAAAAAGTCTTGTAAAATGTTGCATAGGTTCCAATGTTGATAAGAAAAAAATATATATAAAGGATTAACCTGCCAAACATTACTGTATGCATGTATCACAAAAGCTGGAAACAGACATTTAAAAACGCTGCCATATATAACAGGTCAGAATAATGATTTTGTGCCATAATGATGACACTTTCCATATTATCTTGGAATGTGAACAGTCTCACTGGTAGAGGCAAAAAGGAAAAAAAAGATAATTATATTAAGAAATACAGAGTGCAAATAGCAATGCTACAGCAGACACATTTGGAGAGCATGTGGGAGCATGTGAATTTGACAAAGAAAGGACTTCAGGATGGATAATATGCAGAATATCAGGGACATCGGAAAAGAGGAGTACTTATAATAATTGCTAGAGGAGCTCTAGTATTGATAGAAGAGGAAAAAAAATTATAATGGCAGATTTGTAATAGTAAGGGGCTACTGGTAAGGGATAACTATTATACTGACATGTATTTATAGTCCACCTAAAACTGCTATTTTGGAACTTGAAAAAATTTTGTGAGAAATAGTCATCTTTCAGAAAGGAATATTGCTTATAAGTGGGGGACTGGCATTTGATTTGCAACAATGAAGATGTACTTGGTGGGCCTAGAAAGGGAACTATAACAAAAGAGAGTAGATTTCTGAAGAAACTTATGAAAACATTTGTTGTGAAAGATGTGAATTCAGTAGTAGAACTCAGAGAGAGAATTTACATATTATTCCCCAAGGTACAATTGGGCTAGACTTGACAGAAATTATATTTCACAGGAACATGTCCATTTAATTGAGACATTTGATGCACATCAATAAATATTTCACATCATGTGCCAGCAATTACTAAAATAAATATGCAGGGTATTAAAGTAAAGATGAGACACTAGTGCTTCCCCACCTATATGTTAAAACGAGAGGAATTTAAGGAACGGGTAGTAAAAAATATCTGATAGTTATTAGGGAAGATAGAAAGTACTCCAGAAGTTATAGTTAGTGAGTGGGATAAAATGAAAGTGGAGTTTAAAAATAGGATAGAAATAAAAGAAAAAGAGATCTGATTAAAAAGTGATAAGAATTATTTAGAGGAGTTGACAAAGTCCAGAGTAATACAAAATAAGGGGAATGTCACAGAACAAGAAGAAGAACAATAGTATAGTGCTAAATACAGGAG
Organism: Protopterus annectens; assembly: GCF_019279795.1. Classification (NCBI taxonomy): domain Eukaryota; kingdom Metazoa; phylum Chordata; order Ceratodontiformes; family Protopteridae; genus Protopterus; species Protopterus annectens. The sequence goes on along the minus strand of NC_056746.1, from coordinate 1,304,436,572 downwards.
TACCTGGATAATATGTATGAGTTTAGAAAGATTGCTGGTATGCAACTGTTTCTGATAATAGCTCCAGAGCACAAAAACGTTTGGCACAGCAACTTACTTAGGCAACAGAAAGTAGAAAGGGCTGCTGTTAAACTTTGGGAGTCTTTAACAGGAAAAAATAAGCAGAGTTCCTGAGAGGTATTGGAGATATTTCAGAAACTGTATGAAAATTTGTATAAAGCTGAGAAGTGAAGAAATCAAGAAAGAACACAAATGAAAATAGACTTAAACATGCCAAGGTTAGAGGTAGACGAGGCTCAACAACTAACAGTTAAGATAGGAGAAGATGAGATAAAAATGTTGATGTATAACCAATCTAAAAGAAAGTCTCCAGGAATAAATGGTATGCCAGTGGAAGTGTGGATGCTAGGAGGGAAGAAAGTGATAAAGATCTGGAAGGTTTTGTTTAACAGTATTTTAAAAGGAGGGGAGGCACCAACATTCTGGAAAAAGGCTGTGGTGGCTGTAATACCTAAATATGGTAAACACCCATCTGATCCAGCTTCATATAGGCCCATTTCAATTTTAAACCATGACTATAAACTGTTTATGTCTATAATGGCTAAGGGAAGGGGAAAGGTGATGCCAAAAGTGATAAATATGGACCAGTGTGGTATTGTGGAGGGCAAGCAAATATTTGACAGCATTAATAGAACAGTTATGATCCAGAGAAAATCAGAATGTAAAAAAAATACTGTTGTTATTGGTGGGTCTTGATATTGAGAAAGTATTCAACAGACTAAGCTTGTATTTTAAAAGTAGGGCAGTGGAAGCATTTGCATGTCCTAATACAATAATAAGGTTAATTGGAAGGATATATGAGGGATCAGAGGCAAAAATCAAAGTGGGAGGGTTCCTCTGTGATAAGTTGTATCTGAACAGAGAAACTAGGCAGAGGTGTCCTGTTTCCCCATTGTTATTTGCATTATAATTAGAAACTTTGCCAAAAAATATAAGGGACTCAGAATTTCAAGGATATAATTAGTATGGTATTTAGGAAAAGTTGGCATTATTTGAAGATGATATTATTTTGTATCCAATGGAACCAGAAAAGGACATCTCAGTGTTGTGGAGTATTCTAAGACTGTTCCGTTTTATTTTCTTCGTCTTCTTTTTTCGGTATATAAAATTAATGAAGATAAAACAAAGGCTATAGCTATAAACTATGTACCTACACATGAATTGATCCAGCAATACCCATATTTATGGGGACATTATACAATGACATATTTAGGCATATGGATTAAAAAGGATTCAATTATGGCAGCTAAGCATATGTGGTCAGAGAATTTAGAAACTGAGAAACTGGAAACTATTGCCTATGGATATGGATAGTAAGATACAAGCAGTAAAAGTGCTTTTAGTTGCCTTAGTTTTATACACAGATCAGACATATTTTAACAACCAGAGAAGTTGTGGATAGCAATTAATAAAGAGTTGAAGGATTTTATTTGGGTTGGAAGAGGGCAAGAGTCAAGTGGGATAAGTTAATCCTCTCAATAGAACAAACAGGTTTAGGAGTACTTGATTTGAAGGGATATTTTAGATCTACACAATTAAAGCTGCTGTATATAACATAAGCAGAAAGCTGCAATTCATACTTGAAAGGGATGATGAAGCGAGAGGGAGTAATTCAAGAAATAAGTAAAGTATGGGATTTTGGACACAGATCCTTAAGGAAAATAACAACAGTTATACAGAATATTATATCCATAAAGTAGCAGAAAATATACTAAGAACTAAGCCAACATGGGAATGAAAAAAGGAGATTCTGCTGATAGGGATGATTGCACGTAGTGGTACAGAAAATAGACAAGAGGGGGCCGGAATTTATTGGAGGAAGATGGCAAAGAAACCAGTGTACTTGAACAAATAACTAGAGAAGGAAAGGTAATAGAATGGGAAGAGGCCACGAAGAAATTTGGATTAGAGGGTCTATATTAAAATAACAAAACCTCACTTACGCGAATACCTAAACGTCGACACATAAATAGTGAACCACGAAAACACTGAACGTCCTGAAGCGCGAAATTCGAAATACCAAATCGTCATAGTTGGCCCTTATCCGGTATAGCTCCCTAACGTAAATGTGCAGTAGTTACAGACATTAGGGTAGGGTGCGGGTTAAGGTAAGTGCATACATAGTAATACATGCAACCTTTACTTTAGGGTTAGAAGTAGGGTTATGTTAAGTGTATGTAAAGTAATATAGTTGTGTAGCTGAATGTATACGTAAATTATACTTTTCCCGTAGTTGAGTGTTGTTTGTTTATAGTTAGATACATTTGTGTGTAGTAAATTTTTGATTAGGATATGGGATATATTGGTGATGTGTAGATATGGGGAAGTGTGGATTATTTATTTTGTTTGGGTAGGTAGTACATAGCAGGCGGTGGGGTTGGCCAACTATGGCAATTCGATATTTTGAATTTCGCACTTCAGGACGTTTGGTGTTTTCGTGGTTTGCTATTTATGTGTCAACGTTTACCTGTTCGCATGTGAGGTTTCGCTATTTTAATATAGACCCAGATTACATGCTAGTGATTCCCTTAGCTATCAGCGATTGATATCAGGGTATAGACAAAGAGAAAGGGATATGGGAATCCTAAATGAAAAACCTCGACTGGTTGTTTTTAGTTGAATCTAGAACATAAGCTGTTGTTAAAAAGGGATAATTAGTAGGGCATATAAAATATTGCATAACTGTAAAAATCATTCAAAAGAGGTCAGAAAAGATCGGGAAGACAGAGTAGATACGCAATTCTCAAAAACCAATGGAAGGACATATGTTTGGCTCCGAAATATGAAAGTAAATCTAGAAGATTTAGGATTTTTGTCTGAAAGTGTTGACATAGATACTTTTATACCCCAAGCAGACTTTAAAGAATTTTTCACATAGATGGCAAATGTTGGAGGTATGATAAGAAAGAAGAGAGAACCAGGAACATATGTTTTAGGAGTGTAATGAGTTGGGACACTAAAAATTCCCTACAGAGTACTCTGTCAGGAATACCGAGCAAGCAAATGAGTGTAACTAAGGAAATTATTTTTTGAGCGAGGATACAGAGTACTCTGTCAGGAATACCGAGCAAGCAAATGAGTGTAACTAAGGAAATTATTTTTTTGAGCGGGGATACAGGATCTGAACTGTACTGCGGTGGTGGTGCTGCGGTAGAGATGTCGCCTCACAGTAAGACGTTGTCCTGTTCGATTCTCAGCTAGAGCGTCTTCTGTGTGTAGACATGCGTGAATGGGCGTACCTTCGTTGAAGGTTGTGCGTCAGAGCTGGCAACTCGGCACGTAAAAATCTACTGCCAATCATTAGCGGACCGGAGTTCCGCTGTGACGACCCCTAACCGGGAAAAGCCGAAAGACACAACAACAGGATCTGAATTGCCCAGACATAATAAGGCCTTATTAAGTTTAATTCTGGTGAATGCCAAAGAAGGAATTACTAGAAAATGGAAATCAAAATCTAAACCAACTATACTTTAAGTAGCGTTGTAACCGAGATAAAATGGTTCCACTTCATATCATCGAATTATCATTTCATCGAATTGCAAACCATCGAGACCAAATCGTCGCAAACCCATTTAATCGAAAACTTATTTCATCGAATCTCAAATCATTGAAAATTATGAAGCAACTACAAATAACATCCCAGACACTTTCTACTATGTGTATGCAGGGGGGCAAGCCCCCTTACCCCCGTAATTAAATATACCAACTCCAAGGTTGCACTACAGTGGGGGAAAAAGGTAATTTCCTAACCCCACTGTAGTGCGACCTTGGAGTTGGTATATTTAATTATGGGGGGTGTGGGGGGTGCAGGGGGGCTTGCCCCCCTGCATAAATGTAGTAAAAACATTGTGGAATGTTATTTGTAGTTGCTTCATAGTTTTCAATGATTTGAGATTCGATGAAATGAGTTTTCGATTAAATGGGTTTTCGACGATTTGGTCTCGATGGTTTGCAATTCAATGAAATGATAATTCGATGATATGAAGTGGAACCGATAAAATAACAGAAAGTCGGATCTTCAGAAAAGGGTAAGAGTAAATTATATAGAAAAAAATGGAAATTTTTGGAGCAATACATGCAGAAAATGTTTGGAAGAGGAATGAGGTTTAATATAAGGCCAGAATTGAATAATTTATGTAATGTTGCTTAGGATAGGATATATAGCAATAAATGTGAATTATAATGTTTGCAAATGTGAATTTATTAATATGGTTTGATTACTTTTCTATAAATGTAAGTTTGCCTATGTCACAAGTGATAATTCAATAAGGGTGTTTTAAAAAAATTAAATCTTATCAAACAGCTGCACCTTATCCTTATTTTAACTACACAGAGCAAAAATAAGATTACCCAGCCAGGTAGACAAAACTATTCTCACAGTTATCCTGCAATGAGCAAAACTGCCAGATGTCATTGAGTAGCCCAGAAAATTAATGTGTGTGTTCATAGTACCCTCTCTGTTGCCTTCAGCTGCAGTTCAGTGATGGTCCTTCATTTTACTCCATTAAATAACCCATAACCTAGAAGTCATCATTTAGAACATTACTGCTGGAAGATTTTCCAGCATTCATATCATCTTTGTCACATGTCATGCAACATCTAACCCATTTCCATCCAGTATAATATTGGCTACAACTTTAGGTCAAACAACCTATACTAAAAAAGTAAAATTATATACAAAAATAAAATTACCTACTAATCCACCCCAATCACATGGTATCACACCCCCATTTGTCCCAGTATTGCAATGTAGCTCAAATTTTAATCAGCAAATATTTATTAAACACATATCACAGTGCTTTCTAAGACTAAATTGAGATATGATGTACATAACCAGTATACTGACCAACACAATATTATTATATTGGTCACATGCAATGCAATATCTAAACCAAGTCCTTTCATTATAATAGTGGCTACAATCTTGGGTCAGTCAAACGTTTCTGTGAAGTTTAAATTACGTGCTAATTTGCTTAATGACAGGATCTCACATCATAGTTGACACAGTGTACAGTACATATCAGCATATTAATTAACAAATATTCAGCAAATAATCACTATCAAGCATTGTATTACATAGAAGATTATGATCGGGTCACCGATTATAACCTGTTTATTATGTGTTCAAGACATGAATGCCAAGAATTTCACCTTGAGTGTGAAGCTCAATAGGTGAATCGTGGCATCCATGTTGAGAACACATAATAATAGGTTATCATCGGTGACACAATCATAATTCTTTGTAGTGCATGGAGCTTTATCTGTTCCATGTACTACTAGTTACAGTAAAATAGGGGAAAAATCCTAAGCGTTTTGCCAACTTTCAAAGCCATAAGCACTTACATTTGCTGTCAGAAAGCCAGTGTAATGTAGTCAGTTATGTTTACAGTCATCTTTCATGCCTCTCAGCTGTCCAGATTTTTGCAAAAAAAAAAAAAAACAGATTATTGCTTCATAGTTTTGGTCTGTTCCTCACAAAACTTGTTTTTTGGACAAACCAATGAGGATTGAAGTTATTAAATAATGACATACATTTGAGTTTCACAGGTGGTATCAGAACATGCAGGCAAACACATATCCTGTTGTTCCAGCAAGTTTCCAAGTTTGTTGGGGGAAAGGACACCTTATTCCTGTGGATGAATCTTTTGTTTTGCCGCTGTCATTTTCTGATCAGTACAGGCAGATTTTACTGTCTAGCATGAGACCTGACCTTAAAAACTTCATTAGGGGGTGCTTAACATTTGTTAAGGTTGGATCTCGGGCCACTTTAGCACTTAACTGGTTTGTCTTTCGTGAATATCGGAGTGTAATCACAGCGCTCAGTGCACTACATAATAATTAAATAATTATATACTGAAACTTAGTATTGTCTAACAACTTTAATCATCCTCTGGATGCTCTACAGTTTTCAATAATTGTTGTTAACTGCATCATTCTAGTCCTGAAAAATTGAAAAAGCCTCTTGTTCAACTAGTCATTTCAGTAAATTAAGTCTAACCTAAGCCAGAATTTTTTTTCATAATCTTTATTCAAAAAATTTTTTTTTAAAAATATAATAACTCCAATTACATCATTTGTTAGCCAAAAAACATAGAAACGGTGGATGAGTGAAGACATAAGAATAACATCAACAAACTTAACAACAATAAACTATAAACCAAACTATTTACAAAAGTGCTATTTTAGTTGTTATAGTCATGTTATTTTCATCTGATTCACATGACATAACTCCCTTCACTTGTGAAACATCCTCTGAAAATCTGGGGCCATACTCTTTTATAGCAAGCAAAGCTTCTTGTGAGTCAATAAAAGTAATATCTGAAAGGAAAATGCACTATAAGCAGTACGAGATACAATAGCAGAACTTCATCCTCCTGACTCTACATTCTGTTATATATAGAAAAATTTCCCACTTTTTCCTTCTTCGCACACAACAGTCGTCGTGAAAAAAATATAAATATGCATTTATCTTCCCTTGTATATCTTCCCAGATTATCACAATGTTAGCACTTTATCTTTAATTTTATAATTCACAAGACAAAATATCCCTACCATGGCCAGCTGTAGTCCCTTATTCCCTGATTTCAGCATGAAAAGTGTAACAAACACACAGTGAGCATACTCTTATTATTTGGTTCTACAAACCAGGGTAAGATTTCAGGTTTTGTTGAATAAAAGTAACACAGTAAAAACCTTCCTCCTTTTCTAGAACACTAGTGAGTCAAATATTTTAATTCAAGCAGTGTCCTCATGATCTGTTTTTCTACCCATCAGCTACTCCTATCCTATCACAACTAAATTGAATCAGTATTTTCCTGTTGTAATTGTTCTGTAGTCATCACATGTGAACTTAAGATCTCATTCACCTTCCTAGCACAGTGTTTAGCTGCTGCAGTGTAAGTGTCCAGCTCTGTGCCTGCTCATTCAATCACAGACATCAACTACTCCCACGGAACTCTTTGTGCAGCCTTATTAGATCTTCTTTGTGCAAGCTCTGAACATCAGTCACAGTCTTATAACCACCTGCCATGGGACCCACCACTGTATTCAACTTGATTGGTTCATAGGTTGGTACTAGGCTATCGGCCCTAAGGCCTATGCAAGCCTAGCCATAACAATTCCCTGGAAATTTTTTCCCCACAATATTTACTTCTCTGGGCCCATGTCTAGCAAGGCGACTGACATGATCCCTTGGGTGAATTTCCTATCTCCCATCCAATTATCAAGGTTCCTTTTGAAGAGGGCCAATGAGGTGCTCTGCTTGACATGTATGGGCAGTCTATTCCAGAGTATGGGGAGTCTCTGGGTCAGGAACCTATCCCTCCAGCATGTTTTGTTCATTGTGATGATAAGGTTTAGATCCCTGGAGCGTGTGGCTCTGAGGGATTGGGATTTCTTTAAGTGGAGCATGTCCAACAGCTCAGGGTTTGACATGGCCTTGTATGTTAAGCAGAGATCGCCTCTGAGTAGACGATATGCCACAGAGTATAGCTGGAGTTTTTTTAGACGGTCAGCATATGGCATCTGCTTTAGGCCTGTGATTCTTTTAGTGAGGTATTTCTGTGGCCTTTCCAGTTGTTGCAGATGTCTTGTGGCCTTTCCAGTTGTTGCAGATGTCTTGTGAGGTACATACCAAATGGGGCATTATACTCTATAATGGGTCTAATGAGGGATGAGTACAGTGGGACAATGACCTCCTTTTTTCTGGATGAAAAGCCCTTAGTGATGAGGTGTGCCATGTAGAAGGATTTCCTGACTGTTGTGGCGATGTGGTTATCGAAAGTGAGACCACTGTCCACTTGTGTCCCTAAGTCTCTCATCACACTTTCGATGTTTAGTGTCCTGCCACCTATGTGGTAGTTCATGGGTACATGTTTTTTTCCAAAGGGAATGACTATACATTTCTTGGCATTAGGCTTGAGCCCATGGCTCTGGCACCAGGCATCTGTTTCTGTAAGCCCCTTTTGTAGAATATCCACATCATTTGGGGATTCAATAATGGCTCCCAGTTTGCAGTCATCTGCAAACTTTGTTAGCCAGAGTCCCTTAGTTTTGGCCTGTACTTCAGAGAAGTAGATGCCAAACAAGAGTGGTCCCAGGACTGAACCCTGAGGTACTCCACTTGTCACTTGTCTGGAGCTGGATTTGGAGTCGGCTACTTTTACAGTCTGGGTTCTGTCAGTAAGCCAGTTGGCAACCCATTGAGTGACGTAGGGATTTATGCCCAGCTTAGTAAGTTTATCTATAATTCCAGAGTGGGGGATGGTGTCGAAGGCCTTGGCGAGGTCCAGATAGGCTGTGTGGACCTCCTTACCCTCGTCCACAGCTCTGGAGACCGATTCAGAGAAGGTTCTCACAGTGAAAAAAAAACTATATATATATATATATATATATATATATTTTTTTTTTATCTTATGTTTATGCTTAGTCCCTGATTTCAGCATAAAATGTAATGTAATAAATTTGGAAATAACTGGCTAGAGTGTAGCACCACTGATCTTATCTTATTGTAGTTTAACTGACGTAAACTCAGGAGTAGTTAGGGATCCATCTAACCATTACCACACAATAGACAGTTTCATATCATTTTGATTACACGATCCGAAGAAGGCAGTAATTTGTATTTCTTTTATTGTGTGTGTGTGTGTGTGTGTGTGTGTGTGTGTGTGTGTGTGTGTGTGTGTGTGTGTGTGTGTAGGAAAGATAGGGAATATGTTTAAAGATGTACTTACGATATAAGATTGTTATGTGCATCACAGATGAGGGAGTGGCACACAGGATTAGTAGATGGCAAGGTAAGATGCAACATGGGAGAGGTGTTCTAAAAATGAGACCATGGTAAAGTATAGAATAAACTTTCATAAGATGGAGATGGAGGACAGGTAAAGTGGATTCATGTATTAGCCCATGAGGCGGGTATAGATGAATCCCTGTGACAAAAGTAATGACAAAATATAAAGGATTGAATTGTTTCTGAAGAGAAATGGGCAGACTAGAAAGGAAGTGTTAAGTATAGTAAAGTTTTTTTTGTATACTGTTATTTTTTTTCTATCCATATAGTTAATATACATTAAACATGAATGAAAGAAAAATACAACACTTGGGTAAATAAGGGGCTGGTATAAGCAAACACGTATTTGTTTAGAGTAGGGGAAATGAGTGTAGGACAACAGGAAACCATAAGGGGAATCTCTGACAAGAGAAATGTTTAACTTAACTCAGTGTTTCTGTCAGATGAGATAAGCATTAGAAGTTGTAGCATGCAGGTTTAACTTTATTCATAGTAGAAAAGGCAAGCTATACAAAGATGTAGCCTCTGTTTTGTGCAGAGAGGATTTGCAGTATTGGCAGTAAAGGAAGACTTTATGGTGCACATTATAACTCACAGGTAACATGATTTATGACCATAGGAGGTATTAGATATTAGGTATGTCCTTTGTTTTCTATTAAAAGAGAATTTTGAAGGGCAAAATTTTCTACAAGAGGAAACAATGATCAGTGGAACAAAAATGTAGGAAACAACTGCAAGCAAGTTGACGGTGCATAATGCATATGGTGCAAATTGATAACGTTTGCAGATTACATAATGTGATTCAAAGGCATATTCTCTATGACATCAGTACTGAGCCTTGTATGACTCATTGCTGTTGTGTGTTGCTTTCATGTTATCCCATGCATTTATATTTTGATTGGCACAGGGTTCGGATTGGGGGTGTGCCATCTCATGGATGAAAGTTCAATCAGGTTAGAAGTTATCAGCAAGCTGTCTAAAAGCTGCTGTTGTCAGTAGTGTTAAATATACTAACTCAGGTGTTACATTACATTACACATTCATCATTAGATTATAGCTGCAGTAATGTTAATAAATGTGATGTATCCTGCCAGGGATATTGTACATCTGACCAATATGCCAAAGCTCAGGAACAAGGTGGTTTAGGATTATTTAATTTGACGGGATACTTCAGAGCTACACAGAAGGTTATAAATTAAAGTAGAAATGGAAGATGATGAAATGGGTGGAGGGTTTTGAGAAATATTGAGAGTAAGATGGATGTAGGTCCTTAAGCAGAGTCACAACAACTGTTCAGAATATTATATTTAATATTATATTCACAAAATAGCAGAAAGTATTTTAAGAACTAAGCCAATATGGGAGTAGAGATAGGAGATTTTACCAATAGGGTGACTGCAGGCAGGGTTATAGAAAATAGGCAAGAGGAGGCTGAAATTTACTGGAAAAAAATTAGCAAGTGAACCGATGTGTATGGAGCAAATCACTAGAGAAAGAAGGGATTGGATGAGGCCAAGCAGAAGCTTAGACTGCAGTTTATTGACTACCTTCCCTACCAGGGATTAATAACAAAGTTACCAAAGGGATAGGGAGAGTGCCAAGTGAAAGACCAGCTCTGGTACAGTTTTCAGTTGAGTCTAGAACAGAAGCTGCTTTTAAAAAAATGATAATAGGGCATATAACATACTGCAAGGTAATTATAAGAATCAATCAGAAGTAGAAAAAAATTGGAAGACAGAGAATGGAAAGGTTATATATAAAGGTACAATGGGAGGACATCTGAATGCTTCTAAGTATGCAACAAAGTCCAAAATGTTTAATCTGAAGTTGTTAATCTTTTTCCTATTCATCACTAATAGGGATTCGGTTCCAAGCCCTTGGAACCGAGTCGGCCTAATACCAAGCTCGCATATACGAAAAACTCTCGAGCTAAGCTGCTACCCACAATGCCCTTCTCCCAGTTACCTCAGATCTCGTTTGCCGCACAGCCATATAGCAGCATTTCAATGAGCTCTCCAGCTAAATGTTGTATTTTTCAAGATTTTCAATATTTTATAAGTGTTTTTTTTCTCTCAAAAACTCTTTTATACCTACTTATCTTAACAGCTCTACCCACGGGTATCTTCCTTTTACCATTGTTGGTAACGCCCTTCTTTACCCTTGTGGTATTCTTAATACCATTGTTGGTATTTTCTCTTCTTTCCTTCTCTATACCTTTTTGGATTGTTGAATTTTTTTTTCTGAGTATGTCTGAAAAGAAAGGGACTTCGGGGTTTAAGCATTGCACTTCCTGAAATGGTAAACTCCCCAGTAGCGACCTGCATGAGGAATGTGTATATTGTCTGGGGTTTCCACAGTTATCTGTGAAACCTCCCTGTCAGATTTGTGTCAGTTTCAGTCAGCGGATGCTGAATGAAAGAAGGAATAAACTTATTTTGAAAGGCCTGCTTCCTTCTCCTTTTTCTGAGGCTCCTTCTGCATCGTAGGTCTCAACCCCTCCATCTAAGGACAAAAAAAGTCCTCATTCTGACCCTTCTTCACCAGCTGGTGATAAGGGCAAGCCTCATAAGCACAAGGCCCATAAGACTTCCATGGAGCACAAGATTGCCTCCTCGGTTCCGACCTCCTTGGCTCCGAGTTCCGCTCCAGTGGTCTCTACAGACATTGCGATGACTTCCACATTGGCGTCACCCTCTGCTCCGACTGTTACTGTTCCGACTGTGATTTCGGCTCCAGGTTTATTGCCTGCCATTTCTTCAGCACCGACATCTCCCATCTCCGTTCCCAGATTGGTACTGACGACCTCTGTGGAGCCAATAATGACTTCCACTCCAGCTATTCCTTCAGCTTCAAGTCCTTTCTCGGCACCGTTAGTCCCCCTTTTGCTTGTTTCAAAACTGGAATTCTCAGTGCCGATGTTTACTACACCACAGGTCCAGTACTCCCAGTCTTTGGATCCGTTTTCAGGACAAGCCTTTAGCCCCTTTTTGGACCAACCTGACTCCCCCTCAGGAGTCTCGGTAAGGTCCACCAGGGGTCTGTCTGAACTGGATGTGGTGCGCCTGTTCGATCAACTGCTGACAGCTAGAGGGATTACAAATTTTCCTAAAACCCATCCCACTCCGGGTTTTGGGTCCATTGCCCCTGCAACTCCCACGTATTCTGCTCCCTTGGACCCTTCGGTTTCGAGGCCCGTAGCTCCAACATCTGCGGGAGGACTCCTCTCCTCGGCGCCAACAGTGACCTTCTCTGAGGCTCCGAGGCCCCTTTGGGTTTCGGTTCCTTCAGAACCACCCCTTCCTCAATCACATGCTTGGGGGGTGGAACCCCCAGCTCCAGGTACAGTTCCAGTTGTTTCATTAGTTCTGTCTTCAGATCCGGGGGTGACTCCCGCCCCAGTTTTGCTTGAGGATCCGTCCCCGGAAGTGGGCCACGCGGAGTGGGGTGTGACCCCCGTTCCGAGATTGTCTTCCTCGGTTCTGGGCTCCCATTCCTTTTTGGACGGGCCTGCCTTCCGGGTGATGGAGAGGGTGCTTGCTTCGTGAAGTGCTCCTCCTATGTCGGACCTTCCCCCCGCTCCTTCTGAGCTGCAGCTATCACAGGCCACCCCACCCCAGACACCGAGAGTGCAAGCCTCAGGAAACCCCTGTACAGGGTAACCTCCTTTCTGAGTCTTCTTCAGATGCTCCCACTGAAGAACCACCTCGGAAATGGATGTGTAAGAGGAAACACATGGACTCCCTGGAGGAGTCCCTCACTAAGGATATGGACTACGATGATGGGGAAGGGTCCCCACGGTCACCCCCTGATGATGTCTCCTTTGGAGACATCCTGGAAATTTTGAGGCAGAGGGGTGACTGGAAGCCCTCCAACCCTTCCTCGGAGGAATCTGTATTCCTGCAGGCCTTCCGCTCTTGGCCCTCTACTTCTTGGGTGCCCCCCCCTGCCGATGAGGTTAGTCAAGCTCATCGAGCAGCGGGCATGGAAGAACCTTGATACCGATGAAGCCATTCTCCGGAAACCAGACAAGATACTCTCCCCTCCAGAAGAACAGCCCCTTTGGTCTAGAGGCTTAACAGTAGAAGCTATGGTGGTGGCGGCTGCCACAAAAAAGAACCTTGCCAAGGAAAACCCTGCTATCCATCCGCCCAACAGAGAGCCCCGGGTGGTGGACAGATTAGGGAAGCGAGTTTTTGCTTCAGCGACCTTTGCTGTCAGGTCTCTGAATTACTTGGCACATTTTACGAGGCTCCAAAGAGATCTCATCTCTGAACTCTCTGGAACCATCGTGGATCAAGTTTTGGACAGGGCACGTGATAAAGTTGCTTCCCAGCTTGCTACCCTAGAGTCAATCTCCAACTCGTCCATGAGGTTGCTGTTCCATGCAACCGAAGGGGCGGCTAGAGCTGCGGGTGCAGGTATAGTTATGAGACGCCATGCCTGGATGTGCATTTGTGACCTTGCGGACTCCTTTAAGTCTTCCTTCTTGAATGCCCCTATCGAACTGACCGATCTGTTCAGTTCTAAAGTGAAAGACACATTAGCCAGGTGCAAGCAAGATGAAAAAACCTTGTCTGTCATTGGCCTACGTTTTTCCAAGCCTCAGCGCTCTTTTTCCAGGAACCAGAGGAGTGGAAAGATATGGCACAAAAAATCTCAAGGCCCTTTCTGTAGTGCACGTGGTGAGGACTCCCCCAGAGGCAGAGGGGGTTCCAATAATGGAAGATGCCCCTTTCGGGGCAGAGGGGGTCCCTGAAATCAGGACTCCATAGATTCTTTCTCTGGACGACCATATCCGTGCTCCTGAAGCACTGCCCGATTGCTTTCCTCTGGAAGCAGTCGGGGCTCGTTTTTCTCTCCACCAAGCTGCCTGGCACTCTATTACAAATTATCAGTGGGTGCAGAGAATAATTTCCAGAGGTTATTACATCCCTCTAATCTCTTATCCAAGACCTCCAAAATGCCTTTCCGATGTTCCACCCAGTCAAAGGGAAGAGGCAGCTTCAGAAATAAGAAAGCTGTGTCTAAAACTAGTCATCCAACAAGTCCCCTCAGACCAGTGCAGATTTGGTTTTTACTCAAGATTCTTTTTGGTGCCAAAAAGACCAGGGACTGGAGACCCATTCTGGATCTCAGCCAACTAAACAAATTAGTAGTTCAGACCAAATTCCGCATGGTCACGATACAATCCATTCTCCCATTTCTTCTGGAGGGTGTGCGGATGTGCTCGATAGACCTCCGGGGATGCGTATCACCACATCAAAATGGGCAAGCACTCCAGGAGTCTCCTTCGCTTCAGTCTGGGAGCCAATCATTACCAATTCAGAGCCCTGCCATTCGGTCTCTCAACGGCCCCCAGAGTGCTCACGAAATGACTAGCTGTGGTGACAGCTCATCTGAGACTTCAGGGATTCCAGGTGTTTCCATATATAGAAGACTGACTCCTCTCCACCCTCATCAAGCGCCTATTGGTCAGAGCCCTCCACTACACTCTAGCACTGGCGGAGTTCCTAGGCATCACAATACACTGGGAAAAATCCAACTTTCATCCCACCCAACAATTAAAATTTATAGGAGCAGTATTCAGTACTCAAACAAGCCAAGTCTCTTTTCCTCCTCACAGACTTCAGAGATTAAAGTTACAAGTACAAGTGATACTCTATCGGAGGAAGGTGTCTGCAAGGGAAGTTCTACAGGCTCTAAGGTCTATGGCGGTAGCTATCCCAATTGTCCTCCTAGCAAGACTGAATATGTGATTACTACAATGGCTCCTTTTGTCCCAGTGGATATCCAGTCTCCATCCTCTGAACTCACAGATCCTCATCACCAATTCCTACAAACAAGATCTCCTGTGGTGGATGAGAATAGACAAACCAGTCCATTGAGCTTCCTGTGTTTTTTCCAAATTATTCCAACAAGGGAGAATACTGTCTACATTCATTGGACGTACATAGACAGCTACGCTTCTACCTGGACAGGACTAAGTCCTTCCGCAAGTCGGTCCAACCTTTCATTTCTTTTTCTGGTAAAAGAATGGGATGTGCTGTATCAAAAGTTACTTTATCAAAATGGCTCAGAGATTGAATTACCTTTTCATACCTCCTGGCGAATGAATCTAAACCTGTTCAAATCAAAGCTCATTCAACTAAGGCCATCACAACTTTGGTTGCCTATCACTCCAGGGCCTCCATGGATGACATTTGTGCAGCAGCCATTTGGGCTAAACCCCATACTTTCACCAAGCATTACAAATTGGATTTGGTCTCCAGGGGAAAAGCGGCCTTCGGCTCAATGGTTCTCAGGAATGTTCTTCCATAGGGGCCACTCAGGTTCTCCAAGTAGCTTGGGATTCTGTCCCATCAGTGTTGAATAGGGAGAAGATTAACAACTTCAGATAAAGACGTTATGTCTTACCATAACGTTCCATCTGAGTTGTTGATCTTCTTCCAGTCATCACACCCTCCCACCGTCCCCCATCAAAGACTCCTGGTGGATCTTCTGGGTCCTTGTGGTGTTTCAGGGTTTCTGCCCAGAAATGGCCTCTATTTTCTGTTTTCTTCTATATGTTGCATGCAAACTCGATCTGATGTAACTGGGAGAAAGGCATTGTGGGTAGCAGCTTAGCTCGAGAGTTTTTGGTGTACGCAAGCTTGGTATTAGGCCGACTCGGTTTCGAGGGCTCAGAACCGAACCCCATCAGTGATGACTGGAAGAAGATCAACAACTCAGATGGAACGTTATGGTAAGACATAACTTCTTTTTTTGTTTGGAAGTGTTTGAATAGTTATTTTTATACCTCAAGCAGACTTCAGAAATATTATCCTCTGGTAGATAGCAAATGCTGGTGGTGTAATAGGAAATACAGAAATAATTAGGGGGATATTTTTGGAATGGGAAGAGCTAGCAGATTTTAAACATTCCCTACAGGATACATGGCCACAAATATCCTGAAGGCAGGAATGTGGCACTGACTCGAGAGAGTTGTCGACAGTTAACATGATACCCTGACTCCATGTAGAAAGAAAATGGGAAAAATGGGGCTGATGATGATGATGATGACCGCAAATGGTTCTAAAAAAGAAAATGATTATTTTGAGCTTGGATATGAGATCTGAATTCCCCTGATGTAGTAAAGCCTTACTGTATTTAATTCTTCTGGCTTCCAAAGAAAAACAGATACTAGGAAAATGGAATTCAAAACCAACTCTAACTGAAATACTGAATATTGTAAAGGAGGTAAAAGAGCTTGAAGTGGGATCTTTAGAAAAGGGAAGGAGCAAATTACATAGAAATAAATGTAATTTGTGGGAACAATATGTACAGAATAATGTTCAAGAGGAAAAGTGAGGTTTAAGGGAAGACAGGAATTGAGGATTTTATATAATGTTGGAAGGAATAATTGTTAAAAAGAAGACATGTATGTAATGTTTAATGCATGAAAATAATGAAATATGTTATTTATCTGTTAATGTATGTGTACATATATCATTGCTTAAAATGCGAGAGCCACTATGAAAACTGTGGATATGTTTGTGATGAGACGGTTGTGTTCTGTGTCATAAATGAAATGCTAATTAATTGAGGGCATGTGGTTATTTACTATTTTGTTTTCTAACCTCTTTTGTAACTTGCATGCGACTATAAAATAATAGACTTCATAAAACAAGTACTGATGTAGTGAAAGAACACTTGCTAATGCAATGAACCATTGCAGTCTGCCTTTAAAAATTATTTATTACAATTAGTTAGAAAGAGTTTGTATTCTGTTATGGGTTGTCTTTGTTTACACTACTACTACATGGTTTAGAGAATAGCTTTAACAATGACGTGCCACATGCGTTTAATGTCTTCTGATTTGTTTGTGAATTCAGAACAAACATGAACCCTCAGAATGTGCAGCTTCTTTCTTCTACCACCCACTATGGTGGTCTTCCCTTTCATGGTCCTCAATTAATGTTATTTTCCTATTTTTCCAGGCCTTTGCTATCTCCTCTTTCTCAGCTCTTACAGATAAGAGACTTGAGGTATTCTGTTAATTTATTTCCTCTAAGTCAGTAAAGAGATAATTTTGAGTTGATATGAGATGGCACTTGAAGTGAAGTCTACAAAATATTTATGTTTAAAATGTATGAAATAAGATTCTTGTACATGCTGTGGACTGCCATAATAGAGTAGCAAATATAAATAGTAGGACAAATGCCATTTTCTACTAAAATTTATAAACAGTTTATAGTTTTTTGTCTTTTCTGTATTCTTTTACAGATTCAAGATGGCTGGACAGCCACTTTAGTTCCTCCAGAGCTGCTGTGTTCGTGGAGGGGACACCTCAGGGCCATAGTCCAGGTTGAGTATGTTGATAGGTTTAAGCTGATAGTCACTGCCAGCTATGACTGCAACATCCGGTTATGGACTCTGTCCGGATCATACATAGGTAAGATTATCATTGGTTATCTTCTTTAGCTGCATCACTTGTATTGGATTAAGATGCTTCCTGTAGTTTAACCTACTGTGCATGTTGAGACTGTTTAGGGTGGAAAATGGGTACAGCTCCATACAGAAATGCAAGGAGACCACCTGGTAGTGCTAGCTCACCTAGAAAAAGAGAAGGATATCATGGAAACATAGATGATATTCTGTAGCACTGCCCATGTATGTGACTGCAGTGTACCTAATTCACTTTTACTGGCAGTATCTGAGTAACCTGACAGCACAAAACAAGACAAAAGTACATCTCTACAGTGAGGTTAATCCAAGTTCATTGAGATAGTCAACAGCTTGAGTAAGAGTGTCAGACCAAAGCATTAAGCAATAATGAAAATTAGTGGTAAGAAACCATGCAGTATCAAACAAAAATAAATTAAACAATGAAAAAGAACAAATCACACTATGAAATCCCCCATGTCCCACTTCAGTAGCCAAGTTTGCAATTTGAGTATAAGAAATGGCACAGAATAAGTCTTGGAAGTTCTGTACTCATAGCATCTGGCCTGCCACAACAGGAGCAATGAGGAAACCAAAAAAATATGTCCTTCTGAGTATGAGAGTCCATAGCACACCATAGTCACCAAATAAACATTTAGATATTTCCAGAGGAAGCAAAAAAGGAATCCAAAATGATCATTGAACAGCTGTCCAGAATCCAGTAGCTCATGGGCAGTACATAAAATGTGAGCAGAGGACTCAATGTCAAAACAATCTGTGCAAAAGCATTGTCTATCTATTTGTGGCTTGAAAACAAAAGCTCCACGTAGTGGCAATTTATCCAAAGAGAGACGCCATAAAATGTCCTTCCAGCTAGGCACCTTTGGATATAAAAGACTTCTCTATTCTAGACCATGTAACTGAGAGGTGGGATCTCCTGCTGCCACTAATTCTTAAATGCAAGGGTACAGAGCACCAGTCTTGCATAGAATTAATATTTCAAGTTATTTGCTTTGGTTTTCATTAGTTAGGCTCTAGCAGCAGTTAAAAAAGTCTGTTGAATTTATTTATCCTTTGTTGACCTAGTTAGTCCCACTAGGCTAGTGGCTTGTTTTCATGGGAGACCTGAGGTGGTATTTCTACTACTAGGGGAAATTTGGCCAGGGCATCAGGGAATTTCCCCTTCTCTTTTCAGTAGGTGCTGTGGGATCTTTTACATCCACCTGAGCTACCAAAAACTCAAAAAGATGGAACCTTGGTTTTATGTCTCATCTAAAGGATGACACACTCAAGATTGCAATTCCTACCTAATGCTGCATTATAATTTCAGCAATCCAATCACCTGGTATGAGAGTAGAACCTAGAGCCTTTTGGTCTTCCAACACCAAAGGAGTGTTTGATACCTGTTGTGCTACTGACAACAGTGACATTCATCATTAGATCTCTGTTGCAGTAGCTTAAGCTATATGGGTCATATCCTGCCAATTGAACTGGACCAACTGGCCAGCTTCTAAAGCTGTAGGGTACCTTCCACATGCCCTAACTGCTGAACAGCTTGAGAAGGACATATAAAGTTAATGGATAGGGTGTCAAAACCTTCAAAACTTTCTTGCTTTAGAGTAAGAAAGTCTAAAGCCCTACCAGGGGTTCCATTTAGATGCTTGAAAGTCCTTTTACGTGAATACGAAAAGAGCGACACTTATTGCGCGAACCACGGAAATGCCGAATGTCCAAAACCGTGAAATTCGAAATGTCATTGTTGGCCCGTCTGTGATATAGCTCCGAAAGGTAAGTGTGCGATAGTTACGGACCTTAGGGTTAGGGTGCGGGTTAAGGTAAGTGCATCGATAGGTAATGTATGTAAGGTTTAGTGTAGGGTTAGAATTAGGGTTTTGTTAAAGTATGTGTGTGGATTATTTATTTTGTTTTGGTATATCTCTGTAGGGTAAGTGTGTGATAGTTACGGACATTAGGGTTAGGGTGCAGGTTAAGGTAAGTGCATAGATAGTAATGTATGTAAAGTTTAGTGTAGGGTTAGAAGTAGGGTTTTGGTGCTTTACTTTAGGGTTATAAGTAGGGTTTTGGTTTGTGTATGTATGTGGTTTATTTATTTTGTTTGGGTAGGCAGTATGTAATAGGAGGTGGAGTTGGCCGACTATGGGGATTCGACTTTTTGAATTTTGCGCTTTAGTGCGTTCAGCATATTCGCGGTTTGTGCAGTACGTGTCTGTGTTTTCGTATTCACTTAACATGATTTTCGCGAATATAATATAGACCCTTCCCCCTACCAGCTAAGCTTGTGCTAGGAGAAAGACAAAATATTTACAACCTGCCTGATATAAACTATAATAAAAGAAGAGGAATGGAGGGAGGGAGGGAGAGAGGGTGTTTTAAAGCAGTAATCTATTTGAGCACCTACTGTTATGCTAAGTATACTTACACAACTGTACTATGTTCATCATTATTGCAGTAGCCTATGCTATTTGGGTTGAATGTCAGAACTTAGAAAGAAAGGGAAGAAGAAAGATCAGAATCCAGGAGCCATTTGAGAATATAATGTATTTGGTCTTAGACTGGTTTACCCCCTGATCACTTGCTGCACTCCCTCTAGCTGCTGTAGCACTCCACGCTTTACCCTAGCTGCCATACCTTTTTCAAGCTTCAAACCTTTTGCCTCTTCCCATCTTCCTTTCTTTTTCTATACACCCCGCTGCTATCTTTTCTGTTTCTTTCCACCCTCTCTGTCCCATACCACTCTGTTTCTTTTTATTTTCTGTCCTTCTTAGCATTAATATAATGGAAATTTAAGTATTTTACTTTAGAGTCCTACATCTTTGTTTAATCAACCTTTGCCATAAGCTTAATAAACAAAAAACAATCTAAAACTCCATTGCTAACTTTGATTGTTCCTGATGGCTCCTTTATTTCACAGTTAGATCCATAGGATTTCAAAACAATTTCATTCATCATAATTTGCTGTCATCCTTCTTCCCCTTCTACTCTCCCATCATTCTTTGCTAATTTAAAACCTGAAGATAGCATTCCCTGCCATCCTTTTCCTTCACTGTCTCTCTCTCTCCTATTTCTCTCTGCATAGCCATCTAGTGTAGTGCTCAAGCTGACCAGGGCATTAATGTGAATTAATAGTTAAACACTTTTGAAACCGCAAACAAGGAAGGTAAAACTATGTGAGGAACATTTGTATGTTCTCTTGTTCTGTTTTATCATGTACTTGACCTCCTAACTGCATTTTTAGTATTTTCTGTATGCTGGTTTGCTAGACTGCTTATTTCTTAAGGGAAGGTAGTGGAAGCATTTTTTTCTACTGCATTAGAAGGTAGTGGAACCGTTTCATTTTCTACTGCGTTAGAAGGGTTTTTTAGTATGTTCAGACCTCTGCCTTGTTTGCTTGTGTTTATTACAAAGTAAATCTGTGTGATGCTACTCCCAGCCACTAGCTAATAATGCGGCAATTCTTCTACCTATTCAAAGTTTTAGAAAGCAGTGCCTGAACTCCTTTCAGTGGAATAGTGCGATTAGACTGCTACCTTTCTAACAGCCTGCATTATTTCTGCTGCCAGTTATTATACAATAATAGTGCAAGTAAGGTACGCTTAGAGTATTGTAACTTAATTCAATTGTCTAAAGTTCTCTGTACATTACCATTGTTAATTGAAGTGTAAGCTGTTTAAGCTGCTGTCATTTGTGCTTTTATCCTATTAATTTTACATTGCCGAACCTCTTATTTTTTTCCTCTTTTCCAAGTTCACATTATCTATTTTCTGTAGTCACTCTGCAACCTTCACTACCTAATCAAGTTTAACTCCATGTAACCTCTCTTTTCTCTTCATAGGTTGCACAATGGAATCAGCCCATTCCACTCCTGCCATCTACAAAGTGTTTGTTGTGATCAGTGAAGTCAGGCATCCTGCAGATAAAACAGTTCTGCTACCACCTTCTTTCCACCCAGTTATGTATGTGCTCATATTAATGTATTAGGTCTTAGACTGGTTTATGCCATGGTCACTCACTGCACTCCCTCTAGCTGCTCTAGCACTCCACCCTTTCCACTACCTGCCATATCCTTACAGTCTACAACTAATACAATCTAAAATTGCATTGCTAACTTTCTGGTTGTTCCTGATGGCTCCTTTATTTCACAGTTAGGTCCAACCCACTCTGTTCGCCTTTGATCTGCTCAGGCTCATTCCACTTCCCTACCCTACCCCCAGTTCCCAACCACCCCCACCTGTTCTACACCTATATCCTTTAACCACACCTCCTTATTCAAACAGACCTATAAAACTCTTTCACTTCTTCCCCCGAGAGACACTGGAGGTGAGTGATGTTATCCTTATCTTTGTGAGGAATGTAATGCTCAGATTGTTTATTTTTTCCATCTACTGATGTGAACAATGTCTGTGGTTTTAGAAAACCTAATACTTTTTTTGCCACAGTCTCACCCACTTGTTGAAGCTTTCCTTAAAGTCTGTGAAAATGATGTGTTTAATGAACTTAACTCTAATCATCCACAGAAGATCTACAATTTAACTGAAAGTGAATGGTTAGCCCTGAGGGACCTATGGGACAATCCTAACATTTTTATACATCCCGCTGACAAGGGGGGGCTTTTGTGGTTTTTGATGTAGATGCATACATTAAGAAAATGGAGTTAATGCTAAGTGATAAGCACACTTACTCCAGAATCAATAGATCGGATGTTAGTAGGATGACTAAATATGTGCATGACTGTTTATATAATGAGGGCATTTACCAATTAGGTTTCTGAGTATTTGACTGTAATGGATCCATTGATTCTGATAATCCATAGTCTTCCTAAAGTCCACAAACAGTTGACCCTCTGCTGCGACCCATTGTATGGGTCGTGAATGGCTGACTGAACCATTGTCGGTCTTGTAGAAATTAAGTTGAAATCTGTTGTTGAGAAGGCTCCTTCAGTTCTTAAGGGTGCAAAACATTTTTTTACAGACAATTGGTCAATGTTTTGATACTTTGGGAAGGACCAATGACTTGTGTCTTGTTACCTTAGATGTGTGTACTTTGTTCACTATTATTCCAAATAATTTAGACATTGAGTCTGTCAGAACTTTTCTAAGGATGAGTAGTAACAATGGACACATTGAACTTATCTGCACTGTAGTGGATCTTATTCTTACTAATGTTTTTATTTTTAATGATGTATTTTACTTGCAAAAGCTAGGTGTAGCTATGGGCACATCATACAGAATATTATATCCATAAAGTAGCAGTAAGTATTCTAAGAACTAAGCCAACATGGGAATGGAGAAAGGAGATTCTGCCAGTAGGGATGACTGCAATTAGGGATACAGACAATAGGCAAGAGGGGCTGGAATTTATTGGAGAAAACTGGCAAAGGAACCAAGGTATTGGGAGCATATAACTAGAGAGGGAAAGGTAATAGAATGGGAAGAGGCCAAGAATTTATTTAGTCTGCAGGTTAGAGATTGCCTTCATTAGTAGCGATTGATATCAGGGTATAGGTAAAGAGAAAGAGAAAGAAATAGGGGAGTCCTAAACAAAACAAAAAAAATCACAGCTAGAATTTTTAGCAAAATCTGGAACAGACGCAGCTGCCATTAAAAATGAATAATTAGTAGAGCATATAAAATATTGCATGATAACTATAAGAATCAATCAGTGGAGTTTAGAAAGGATTGGGAAGAGAGACTGGTAAGTAATTCACAAAGAAACAATGGGAAGATATATGTATGTCTCCCAAATATGCAGCAAAATCTAGAAGATTTATTATTTGTGCTTAGAAATGTTTACACAGATGTTTTTATACCCCAAGTAGACTCCAGGGAATTTTTCCTCAGATAGATAGCAAATGTTGGAGGTGTGACAGGGAAGAAAGAGGTACTTAGGAACATATTTTCTGGGAGTGCGGTGGGTTAGCAGACTTTAAGGATGCACTGTCGGAGATCCTGAGTGGGCAGTTTGGTATGATGCAGGAGATGATTTTTCTGAGCAATGATACAGAATCGGAATTGCCTAGACATGGTAAGGCCTTACTGTGTCTAATTATGGTGTCTGCCAAAGAAACAATTACTGGAAAATGGAAATCAAAATCTAAACCAACTATATTAGAAGTAGTGAATATAGTAACAGAAAAAACAAATGGAACTGAGATCTTTAGAAAAGGGTAGGAGTAAACTACATAGGAAAATATGGGAATTATGGGAACAATACATACAGGGGAGGTATGAGGTTTAAAAGAAGGCAGAAATTAAATGAGCAGTATAATGTTTGACTGAAACTGGTTGGGTAGATTATAAATGTTGTATAATGTTTGCAAATGGGAGTGTGTCAGTATGGATTGTGATGTAAAATGCTTGCAACTAGGATTATGTCGGTGTGGATTGTTTCATTTATATAAATGTATGATTGCTTATGTAGTAAGTGATTGTTTAATAACAATGTTTCTTTAAAAAAAGGGGGCATGAATTTAATAATTTATGTAATGTTGCTTAAGTTATATGATATATAGCAATATATGTTATGTATAATGTTTGTTAATGTTAATACAGTTTGATTACTTTTGTATAACTGCAAATTTGCCTGTGTCACATGTGATAGATCAATAAAGGTGTTTAAAAAAAAAGAAAGGATCTCTTGTACAATATGCATATGACTCCACTGTTATCTGCTCTGCTGTAAATCCAACACAACTACAACATATTACTCAATCCACATTCTCCTCCATTGAGACATGGCTCCACAACAAACATCTATGTCTAAACCCTAACAAAACAAAACTCATAATATTCACTCCAAAGAAAAATACTCCAATAAATAAATCTCTATTGAATATACTCTCCCGGAACCTCAGAAAAATTGAACTAGTTACCCACACCAAATTGCTGGGTGTCATAATTGACAAAAACTTAAAATTTGACATACACATTCCAAATAGCATCAGTAAGATCCACAAAAAACTTTTACTTCTTTACAGCCACAAACATTTTCTTTCTCTCCCTACAAAAGAGATAGTCTCCACCTATCTACTTCATTCTCTTGTCTATGGTACCCCATTGCTAACCCAACCTCCAATCCTCACTCAAAACAAAACTAAAAATACCATATAACAAAATTGCCAAATTAGCAACAAACACGTGATATTCCACCCATCAATGAACACCCCTAAAAAACTAAACTGGCTGGAATTCCCCAACTACCTCTCATCTCCAACTAACCGCTACACATAAAATACTTAGAAAACTTCAGGACTGCCCTGCCCCGCATTCCTTATTTTCTCATTACAATCCTAATAGGTCCTTACGATTCAAAAATCAGCACCTCCTCCAAATTCAGAAACTTAAACTACCTGCTGGACAACTATTGTACTCCTGGGTAACAGCTAAAACTTGGAATAGTCTTCCTTAAACCATTTGCACCTCCCAAACCTCTGCTTCCTTCAAATCTGCTCTTCATAACCACCTCCTTTTGACATGGATCTGTAACTGTAATAAGCCTCCCCCTTCCATAACCTAGTTCTCTTCCTCTCCATCCCACTCTTTTAGCTTCCACCAAGGACACTCCCCACTACTCTCTCTCACTCTACTGTCACTGCACCATCTTTTTTCCTACACACTACACTGCTCTCACCAATTACTTATATTCCATCACCCTACCTCCTCTACACTAATCTCTACAGTTCCTCACATTTTACCCTCCATATCTTCCCACTTCTATTCTTCTTTTTCTTTATACCCTATTCCTGCTCTAAATAGCTATTAGGCATCTCTTAATATACTAAGCTTGAACCTCTGGCATAAGATGCTTGTTAATGCCTTCGATATGTATCTTATGATCTGAAGTAGATAACTTCATTTGATCAGCAACCTGTGGGGTTTCGGATCCAACTAGGATCTGAGCCGGCAGCATATCAAGCTAAAGATCCGAGCTCCAAGCTACTCCCCCTTACCCATACTACCCTGCAACCTCCTTCCAATCCTCAGATCTCATTTGCCGCGGCTTTGCCAAGCACGGGATTTTTCGAGCTCCAGGTGAGTGTAGCTAGTTCTTATACTTTTTCTAAAACTTTTTGGGTAGTATAATTGTTAGCTGTGTGTGTGTAGTATATCTCTATATATTTAGATATTAGTTTTCTTCTTAACTAATCTATCCCCCTCTTATCCTTGGTAATCTCTATCCCCTAGTAGGCCCCTCTTTTACCTTTAGGTGTGTGTGTGTGTGTGTGTGTGTGTGTGTGTGTGTGTGTGTGTGTGTGTGTGTGTGTGTGTGTGTGAGGGTATGGCTGAAAGCCAGAAAACTACCTTTTCTAAGTGCACTGAGTGTGGCCATTAGCTGTCTCCAGCAGATGGTCACACTCAGTGCATTCTTTGCTTGGGGGTTCCTCACCTTTCCTCAGGCTGCCAGATCTGTGCAGCCTTTAACCCCCGGGCCTTGCGAGATAGGAAGAACAACCTGATTTTGGTGGGTCTTCTACCCACGGAATCAGCTTCTTCTTCCTCTTCTCCCTCTGTAGTGACATTCGCGGCTGCGGTTGCCCAGCCATCTGGCCTTCTCTTCTGTCTGGGACTCACCCTCCCGCCTCGTCTCAGGGAGAGTGAGAGGCAAAAAAGAACAGAAAAGTGAGAAGGGAGAGAGAAAGAAAGAGAGAGAGAGAGAAGCCACAAACGGCGGGCCGAATTGGACCCCTCGGCCCCTCCCGCTAAGGTTCTCTCTTCTCCGTTGAAGATTACCAAGCCTCCTTCCCCACGGCTCCATTCCCCACGCTTCTTCGAGGTCGTCATGTTGGCTCTCCTGGCTGGCCTCGGCGGCCTCTTCCAGATCTACTCGTAGTCTCTCGGGGGCAGATATGGACTGGATGATGCATCGCTTCTTGCAAACTCAGCTTCAGATGGGAGTGTTGCTGCCCCCCCCCCCCTCTGGGGGGGGAGTTCAGCTCCACTGTTTGCCCTGATAGCTCCTTCTCCGATCCACTACTGGATTTCGGAGTCTTCGGATCCAAGGAGCCTCGGAGTCAGGGAGTCGGCGCCGATGGTTACTGTTACCTTGACGCCGGCCATGCCCTCGAGCTTATCGGATCCCTTTTTGGATCCAAGCTCTCTGGGCCGAGAGCCGGGCATCGGATCCGAGGGGGTGAGTGTGTCTTCGGCTCCTTTGCGGTCAGAGCACACCATCCACTTGGGTCTTAGTGCTTTGGCTCCGACACAGATCCCTTAGTCGGATCCGAGGGTGCCTGCCACCTGTCTTAGAGAGACCGGTTCCCCATCGGCATTCGACATTGTGGAGAGGGTCCTCTCTAGAGGATCGAGACCCCTCACTCTTTCCTCAGGGACCGCCCCCGCTCCCTCGCAGCTTGGTTTGTCCTCCATCATCCAGTCGCAGAGACAGCCTGTGTTGTTGACGCCCCAGCCAGTTCCCCTGGAGGAACATGAATCCGTTGGTGAGCCCCCCTCGGACAGTTCCCCCGAGGAGATTCCTCACAAATGCCTGTGAAAAAGGAGGCACTTGGACTCCCCTGAGTCCTTCACCGAGGATACCGATTTTGAGGAAGGGGAAGGTTCTCCCAGGTCACCCCCCGACAACGTCTCCTTCGGAGACATTATGGTAATGCTCCACTAAAGGGGGGGTGGTCCGCCCAAAAACCTTCCTCGGACGAGTCGGTATTCCTGGAGGCGTTTGACACAGGCCCATCTATCTTTTGGGTGCCCCCCCCCCAGCCGACCCCCTGGTCGACCTAATTACCACCAGGGCATGGAAGGAACTGGACACTGTAGAGCCGATCCCCAGGAGGCCCGACAAGATTCTGAGCCCTCCTGCAGACAAAGCTTCGTGGAGCAAGGGTTCCCCTGTAGATGCCATGGTGGTGGCGGCGGCCACCAAAAAGGAACTAGCTCAGGACAGTTCTTCAGTCCGTCCCCCTGACAAGGAGTCTTGGGCAATGGACCGTATTGGAAAGCAGATGTTTGCTTCAGCTACCTTCTCTATTAGGGCACTGAATTACTTGGCCCATGTAATCAGACTGCAGTGGGACCTGGTTAAAGAGTACGCTGAGTCTCCCCCAGAGTCCATGTCGGCCAAGGATAAACGGACTTTCTCGCTCATATGGCCACTCTCAAATCAGTGTCTAATACTTCTATGCGGCTACTCTCCCACACCACGGAAGGAGCCGCTAGAGCTAGTGGGTCCGGTATTGCCTTAAGGCATCATGCCTGGCTTCGGCTTTGCGATTTCTCGGAACCCTTCAAGGTGTCCTTCATGAATGCATCCTTTGACAAGTCTACCCTGTTCAGGAAGACCATCCGCGAGACACTGGTCCAGAGTGAGAAAGACAGGAAAACGCTGTCAGCCGTCAGAATCCGCTCCTCTACTCCTCAAAGGTCCTTCTCCAGGAACCAGCGAGGGCAGAAGAAGATGTGGTTCCGGAAATCTCAGCAAGCCCGGTCCGCTCAGGACCCCTTCGCCCCCACAGGCCAAGGGGACAAGGTGGATGCCGGCCCAGAGGCAGAGAGGACCGAAGAACTTCAGGTCACGGGGAACCTTTTTCCGACCGACCCACGCAGCAGCCCTGAAGGGTTGCCCGACTGCTCCTCTCTGGAGGCAGTCGGGGGGCGTTTTTCGAGGCACCTGGCTTAATGGGAATCCATCACGACAGATCGCTGGGTGCTTCAGATAATATCCAGAGGCTATTCAGTCCCCTTCATAAACAAACTCCCTCACTCAAGACACCTCCCAGATGTTCCACCCACTCAAAGGGAGGCTGCAGCTTTAGAAATAAAAAAGCTGTTAGAAAAAAGAGCCATTCAGCATGTGCCCCCAGACCAGTCCGGATTAGGCGTTTACTCCAGGTTCTTTCTGGTGCCAAAAAAGACGGGGGACTTAAGGCCGATCCTCGACCTGTCCACAATGAACCTTTTTGTTGCCAAGGAGAAATTCCAGATGGTCACACTTCATTCCATCCCACCCCCCTTGCAGGAGGAGGACTGGATGTGCTCCATAGACCTCAAGGATGCGTACTACCATATTCTCATGGACAGATGGTCCAGGAGGTTTCTCCGCTTTCAGCTAGGGGCCAGTCATTACCAGTTCAGGGTCCTACCCTTCGGTCTCACCACAGCCCCCAGCGTGTTCACCAAGGTCATGGCAGTTGTAGCAGCCCACCTGAGGCTCCAGGGCATACAGGTCTTCCCGTACCTAGACGACTGGCTCATCACTGCCCCCACCAGGCATCTACTCTCTCTAGCCAGGGACTTCCTCCATTTATCATCCCAGTTGGGGATCACTATAAATGTCAAGAAGTCATTCCTCCAACCTGTTCAGGTTATAGACTTTATAGGGGCCAGGATAGATTCCCTTCAGGCCAAGATTTTCCTAACGCCAGACAGACTTCACAGCATGACTCTGCATGTACTAGCTTTTCTTCAGTCTCCTGCTCCCCCAGCAGAGTTAGTCCTGAGAGCTTTGGGGTCCATGGCAGCAGCGATCAATTTTATCCCTCGTCTGCACATGAGGGTTCTACAGTGGACTTTGCAAGTCCAGTGTCCATTCTACACCATCCACTAGACTTGCCAATTCCCTTTAGCAGGGTTTGCAGGAACTCCCTCATGTGGTGGCTCCAATCCCAAGCCCTTCAGGAAGGATGATCTTTTGTTATGCCCCTACCCCAGGCCACAGTGACCACGGACGCCTCCCGCCTAGGATGGGAGGGGCACTGTGCGGGCAGGACTATCTAAGGCATGTGGACTCAGAAGGAGACCGTTCTGCATATTAATGTACTGGAGATGAGGGCGGTCCTTTTAGCGTTGCAAGCCCTTCATGCCTTCCTTCCCCCGGGGACTATTGCGATCCAGTCAGACAATATGTCGGTGGTCTGGTATATCAACAGAGGGGAACCAGGTCTTACCCTCTTTGCCAAGAAGCCATGAGAGTTTGGGAATGGGCGATCTCCACCAACCGCTTCCTGTTAGCGACACACATTCCGGGTCGTTCCAACATTCTGGCGGACAAATTGAGCAGAACTATCCTCTCTCCTTATGAGTGGTCTCTGAATTCTTCCGTAGTGGAACAGATCTTCCTCAAGTGGGGTCAGCCTTGCTGCGATCTCTTCGCATTGCCTTCCAATGCGAAGTGCAGTGAGTTTTTTGCTCTAATTCCTCCTTTAGGGAAGCCCCCAGAGACGCTCTAGTCCATGCTTGGCCACCCAGTCTTCTTTATGCGTATCCACCACTTCCGCTGATGACAAAATTTTTACAGAAAGCTCATCGGTTGGGGAGCAAGATTATCCTCATAGCCCCATTCTGGCCGCATCAAGTCTGGTTCCCCTGCCTACGGTCTCTTCTCATAGCTCCTCTCTGGATCTTGGATCCCATTCCGGATCTGATCTCTCACCCCTCGGGAATGGCCCGTCCGAACCTGGACAAGCTCAAGCTCTCAGCTTGGCTAATCCAGTTCTCTTAATTGCCAGGACTCCCGGTATCTCTTCCCTAATCAAGTCCATTCTGGTGGCGGCACATAAACCCTCTACCAGGAAGATTTACAATAGTAAATGGAAACGTTTTTCCATTTGGGTTTCACGAAAGAACTTGGATCCCTTTACCGCTCCTATTCCAGCGGTTCTAGAATTCTTGTCTCATATTTTTCAGCAGGGGGCCAGTTCATTTACTGTAAAGGTTCAGCTGGCTGCTATTTCCCATTTTCATATTGGGGACAACTTTGGTTCTCTAGCTGCTACCAGAATTTGTAAGGCCTTTCTAAAAGGTACCTTTCTTTTGAGACCTCCTATTAGACATTCTTCCCCACCGTGGGACCTGACCTTGGTTCTTCAGGCGTTAGTCACAGCTCCGTTCGAACCCACAGCTTCCGTTGATCTGAAGTTTTTGTCATGGAAGACGGCCTTTTTGGTAGCCATTACCTCAGCCAGGAGAGTGTCGGAGCTTCAGGCTCTTTGCATCAAACCTCCATACCTTGTATTTCACAAGGACAGGGTATCTCTTAGGACTAATCCCTCCTTTCTTCCCAAAGTTGTTTCCGAGACAAAGATTAATCAATCCATTAATTTGCCAGTATTTTTCCCTAATTACCAGAACAAAGGGGAGTATAAACTTCATTTACTGGATGTTCACAGACAGTTACGTTTTTATTTACACAGGACGGCTGTCTTTCGTAGATCTGACCAACTTTTCATCTCTTTTGTAAAACCTTTTCTAGGGAAACCGATTTCTAAAGTGACTCTTGCCAGGTGGATTTCGAGTTGTATCCTCTTAGCATATAGAGAATCTGGCTTACCAGAACCAATGAGAGTTCATGCTCATTCTACGCGTTCTATGGCAACGTCTGCTGCATTCTGGTCTAGAGCTTCCCTGGATGGCATTTGTTCAGCAGCTACCTGGGCATCCTCTCACACCTTCATTTCTCATTATAAACTAGATTTGGTGTCTAGAGGAAGGGCTGCTTTTGGCTCTGCAGTGCTCCGGAATATTCTTCCTTGAGGGCCTCCCAAGATTTCGGGTAGCTGGACTCTGTCCCACAGGTTGCTGATCAAATGAAGTTAACGTCTCTTGCCTCCCACATCTGAGACCTACCTGTCTGTTTATCGTCTAACAGGAAAATGTTCTATTTACTTCAAGTTAACTCATTACTTTCATAATTTAGTTTGTCTCTTGTTCCTACATATATTTTGGATTAATAGTATTACTCTTTTCGTTTCAAAGCCTACCAAAACCTACCTATCTCAAAAAAAAGAAAAAAAAAGTCTCTCTCATATCTGTCCTGTGTAAGTTTTTTTTTTCTGTCATTGTTTTCATTGTTTCACATATTTGCTTTGTTGATATTATTTAATTTGATTAATTTTGAATGGGGAGATTGGAGAAAGTTTCAAGATTCAAAAAGTGCAGTCACAAAATCTTACCTCATGCTGTGCACCAAAAATGCCTGTGGCCGGAACACTTAGATGCCCAGCAGCATTTGTCAGTCATTTGGACAATTCCCTCATTGATAAGAGGAACACATTAATATTGAAAGTTCTTCTCCCTTTTTTCCACTTGAGAATCAGCTAGTGAATCTTTCTGTCAGCCTTCAAAAAAGCACTGAGAAATTCTTACCAAGAGGTATTTAGAAAGGCAAAAGTAAGGGCAAAGAATAAGAGAGAATGAAAAAGAAAGAGAAGAGGAAAAGGCATTCAGACAGTCTTCGATCTTATCTGGTGCCAAAGATAGCTAGATCATCAGGGCAAGTTCCAGCTTCCAGCAAGTATTTCTGAACCATCAGGTTCTCATTCCTTGGTGTCAGCAGTTGTCAACATAGACACTATCATTATCATAAGATCATAGGCGTTTACTAGGCTTTTGACCTAGAGGTCATTTCAAGCCTAGCCATTTTATCCCAATGTAATACCATAGATACACTAGTCAATACCCAGGATTGCATTTAGTAATGACTGCCCATGTCCAGGAGGGTTGTGGACGCTATCCCCAGTAAGAATTTATGGTGCCTCATAAACTCATCCAGGTTCTTTTTGAACAGTGTCATAGAGGTGCTCTGTTTCACATAAATTGGTAGCCTATTCCAAAGACACAGCAGTTGCTGGGAGACAAATCTGTCCCTCCAGCATGTCCTGTTTAAGTTGCAGAATATATTTAGGTCCCTGGATTGAGTAGCTCTAGTTCTGTTTGATTTACAGATGTGCAGCAAGTTCATTAGGTTTTGGTCTAAGATTGCTTTGTAAGCCAGGCATAAGTCTCCCCTAAGAAGTCTATACAATACAGAGTATAGTGACAGGGACTTTAGTTGGTCTGTGTAAGGTATGTGCTGGAGCTCCTTGATCTTCTTTGTTAGAAACCTCTGAGGTCTCTCCAATTGCTGCAGGTGCTTTGTACGGTACATGTCGAACGGGGCGTTATACTCAATTATGGGCCTGATTGGTGCCGAGTATAGAGGGGTTATAACCTCCTTTGCTCTCAAGGCGATGCCTTTACTAATCAAGTATGCTATGTTGAAAGCCTTCCTTACCTCAGTAGACACATGGTGGTCAAAGTTAAGGTAGCAGTCAACTTGTGATCTGAGATCTCTTACCACTCCGTAGGTACTTAGGGTATTGTTGTTGATTTGACAGTGTGAAGAGACATTGTTTTTGCCAAAGGGAATGATGATGCATTTCTCTGCATTCAGTTTGAGACCTTGACTAAGATACCAGTTGGTCTGCATAAGACCCTCCTGGATTATACTGACGTCATTTGAGGGTTCAGTAATTGCACCTAGTTTGCAGTCGTCTGCAAACTTGGTCAGCCACAATCCCTTAGTTTTGGCCTGAACTTCTGAGAAGTATATACCAAACAGTAGGGGGCCTAGCACTGACCCTTGTGGCACCCCACTGCTGATAGATCTACTGGTTAATGTGGAGTTACTCACTTTGATAGTGTGTGTGTCTGGTTTGTGAGCCATTTGTCAGCCCATCTTACAACAAAGGGGTTTACATTCAGTTTGTTAAGTTTATTGGTAATGCCTGACTGTGGGATTGTGTCAAAAGCCTTTACCAAGTTGAGGTATACTGTGTGCACAGATTTGCCCTCGTCAATGGCCCTAGTCACTTTTTTGAAGAAATCCACCAGATTTAACAGGCAGGATCTGCCCTTAACGAAGCCGAATTGGGTTGGAGCTAGGGTTTGGAGGTCATCTATGTCGTTATTTATGAGGTCCATAATGATATGTTCCACGGCCTTATAGATGAGGCTGGTTAGGCTTATGGGTCTATAATTCCCTGGGTCTGTTGCTAGCCCACCTTTGTGGGGGGGGGGGATAACTGTTGCTGTTTTCCATTCCGCAGGAGCAAAGCCTGTGGTAGGCTATGATTGAAGAAGGTACTTAATGGTGATGCTAGTTCATGTTTTAATCTGTTCAGAAGACAGCCTGGGATGCAGTCTGGTCCCATAAAGGCTGTGTTTTTTTGCCTTGGACAAGGCTTTAATAACCTTCTCTTCAGATAAGTAGGGTGTGGGGGGGGGTTTGGAGCAAGGTTTGTGATAAGTTTGGAGGGGATAAGGGAGTGAAAATTTTGCCAAACCTATCCGCTAGCATGTTTGCTATCTCTGTAGGAGTCAGTGTGTGATACTGTTAGTCACTAGTTCTGCACATGCTTGGGTCCTACCTTTTAGGCTATGTATGTAGCTGTAAAAGGCCTTATGGTTATCCTTGGCTGTGCTTGCTAAGTTTTTCTCAAAGATGCCCCTAGAAGATTTGGCATGTTGTTTTATTTGTCTGTTGAGGCTGAGGAGGGTGCTTTTCCATTGTTGGGGCCTCACCTTTGTTTTATTGGACAACAACGTTTTGCGTTTGTTGTAAAGCTTGTTGATGCTGGATGTCCACCATGGTGGCTTATTTTTATTTGGGCTCTGGCTTTGATTCTTTCTGGTACAGCCAAGTCTATACGCTTATACAAGTGATTGTACAGGGCTTTAGTGTAAGCTTCGGTGTAGTTACCACTTTCAGCTGGGGTGGGGCTTGGAATGCATTTATACCTTCCCCTAGGAGGGTATAGTTTGCCTTGGTGAAGTGTTTTAGTCTGACTTTGCCCTTTGTGAGTTCTGGTGTTAGCGCCAACTCAAACGTGACTAATAGCTGGTCAGATTTAACTAATGCAGGTCCGACAGTTGTAGCAGTGCATCTGTTTGTCTATTAATGAGGACCAGATCTAGTATGTTTGTTCTTTTTTGTCGTGGTATGAAAAATTTGTTCCAGGGCATTTGAGTTAACAAAGTCAAGGAATTTTTGTGCCAGTGAGTTAGGGCTAGAGTAGGTTCCTCAGTTGATGGTGAGATAATTGAAATCTCTCATAACCAGAATATTTGGATTGACTCCAGTTTGGTCAAGTAGGCTTCGTGCACGTCATGACCCATGAGACCTGAATGGGGGTCTTACCCACAGTAACATGCAGTTGGAATAACTCCATGGAGTTGTCCAGTCTAACTAGACAGGAGGTGAATTCATCTTTAATATAGATAGAAACACTGCTTCCTTTGGTTCTCACACATCTGTTTTGCGTTCTGAAGGTGTGGATGGCATTTGTAGCCTTGCAAAGCTAGGTACTCATTGAGGCCTTGAACCAGGTTACTGTTACTGCACAGACATCTGTATCTTCCAATGACAGAAGTGCTTCCAGGGTATGCAGTTTTTGGTTTAAAGCTGACAGGTCCTCAGAAAAGCAAATCCCACTAAATAACTGATCCTTTGAGACCGAGCTGCTGAGGTTTATGGGCTGAAGATTCCCTTCTTTATCATTTAGATCTACTAGGTCTTCCAGGAGTCTGGTTCACTATGATTCGGACCAAATGATGATGGCCTTGGTGAAAGCTCAAATAGACATGGGAGCCATCCTGTCCCCTTCCACTCCTAGGGTGGATAAAGCCAGTCCTTCCACTGCCTTTATTTTTGCTCTTTCCCCACTGCCCATCTCAGTACCAGTGGCTTCAGAGCTGAAGCCAACCCTAGTCATCCCTCTGTTTGTACCTGACTACACCGTGTACATCACCACTAATAGAGATTCTGATCCACCCAACTCCAAAACCTTCAGAACCAAGCTTGTCTTGAGGATGAACCCTAGACACTAATATTCCAGGGCCTCCCCTATCACCAACCTGGTCAAGTCTGTTTGTGGTTTTTGGACTCTTTGGTGTTTGATACTTCTGCTCTGATCTTAGTTTGGATCCAACTGACTCTTCAGCATGCAAGACTCAGCCTTTGGAGATATTAGCCTTGTCTGCTTTAGACTAGTGAATGGCTGGAATATCATCATTGTTGGTGTCCTCTGTGTCAGCTTCAGCATTCTAGGAATTTGATAGCATTATGGCCTGCCATCCTACACAGGAAGGGGATGCCCCTACTGTTTTTGCTCTACCCTCACATATCAGTGTATCTGAGATTTTCAGCTCTCACCTTCTATCCCATGGACAGCTCAGTTCTGAGAGACCACTCCATCCTTTCATCGAGGACACAGGGCCACTTCTGACTGTTTGGAAGACTTCTCCCCTCCAAGGTGCATAAGAAGTATCAGTGTAAAAGGAAACACTTAGATTCCTCAACAGAATCTCTCACACAAGGTGCAGGCTTTGATGAAGGGGGAGTTCCCCCATAGTCCACTTGAAAACACCATATTCAGTGAAATTATGGAAATGATGAGACAGAAAGAGAACCAGCCCAGCAAAACCCCTTTCCCAAATGAGGAAGAGTTTATTGAATCCTTTAGAGCTGGCCCCTCTGCTTTCTGGATGGTCCCTCCTGCTGACCGCCATATCGACTTGGTGATGAAGCAGCAGGATAAAATCCCAGTGTGGTGTAACTAATACCATGGAAACCATACAGGATACTAAGACCTACCAAAAACTGTCCCTGTTAGAGGAAGGGACCTCTGATAGAATACATTGTGGTTGCAGCAGCCACCAAGAGAGAGCTATCAAAAGAGTGCTTTGTGGTCCATCCTCCTAACAGGGAACCTAGAATAATGGACCAGTTGGCAAAGCAGGCTTACTCATCAGGAATAATTTCCCTGAGGACACTGGACTACGTTTCTCATGTGACACAGTTATAAAGAGACCTAGCTGACTAGACTCTGGATTCTCTTTCTACTGATCTATTACCAACCTAACCATGAAGCTACTATCCAGTGCATCTGTTGTGGAAATAAAAGCAAACGACACCATCACTGCCATGTGTCATCATGCCTGGCTGCGAGTGTCAAATTTTTCAGGCAGCTTTAAAGTGTCTTTTCTAAATGCTCCCCAATGATGTATCATCACTGTTCAGTCCAAAAGTGAAGGAAGTCTTAACAAAGAGCGATCAAGAGGGAGGAAATGCTGTTGCCACTGGAGTGCACTTCATGACTCCTCAACAATCTCTAAGTTTCTCTGAAAGTTTTCTTGCCGTGATGCCACCCATGATGAAAGAAGCTGAGGATGCTGGTTTAAAAAATAACAATGCTCTTTCTATAACTCATCTTCAGACAGGGCCCCTTATGGCAGAGAGAGGTCCTTTAATGGATGTCACTTCAGGGGCAGAGGGGGGTGTCCACAAAACTAAGGGTTTAGAGGCTCCTTTTCAGAGAAACCCTTTCAGTGTTCCTATAAAGTTGCCCAATTGCTCCCCTCTGGAGGCAGTCGGGGTGGGGAGCATCCTCTCCCTTCACCCAGAAAATTGTTTGACCACCAGAGAGTATACTTGGGTGAATAAAACAGTATCCATGGGCTATGTATTCACATTCAGTTCCACCCCCAATCAATGTGCAAAGGTCCTTCCAGAATTTCCACCCCTCCAAAAAGGGCAGCAGTGGAAGAAATTCTGGAGCTTTTTCCAAAAAAAAAGAAGACATTCAAAAGGTCCCTCCAGACCAGAGAGCATCTGGAGTCTACTCAAGATTCTTTGTAGTCCCAAAGAAGATCAAGGACTTTAGGCCCATTCTGAATCTCAGCAGCTTAAATCTACTTGTAAAGAAGACAAAATTCTAGATGTTCACTGTGAAGCCCATTTTTTTATTTTCTATGGGAAGCGGACTGGATATGCTTGATAGACCTTCAGGATCCTGATCACATCAGGATCACAAAGCAATCCTGAAGGTTTCTCCACTTCAGCTGTGAACATTGACCTTTGATTTCACCA
Source organism: Protopterus annectens (assembly GCF_019279795.1). Lineage (NCBI taxonomy): Eukaryota > Metazoa > Chordata > Ceratodontiformes > Protopteridae > Protopterus > Protopterus annectens. The sequence goes on along the minus strand of NC_056746.1, from coordinate 1,304,399,647 downwards.
TAGTCCCCACGTATTCACCAGATGCATGTAGGTGGTCACAGTGCATCTCAGGCTGTAAGGCTTCTGTGTGTTCCCATATATAGACAACTGGCTCCTTACTTGCAAACATAAAGGAATCATTGATCCTGGCAAGAAAGACTATTTACTCCATTCGTGTTGGTCCTTGAGTATCTCCATAAACTTTGGAAAGTCAAATCTGGAATCTACTCAGTCCTTAACCATTATAGATTGTCATTCAGATACAACTACTCAAATAACAACCTTCCAGATACAAGGCTGATCTTCCCAGGCTAAAATATAAAACTTCCTCAAGTTCAGCATTCCTCCATCTTCCATTTTATGCTATGCAATCTGACAGCGTTCATAATGTTAGTCCTCCATCCCAGGTACTCTATGAGAATTTTTCAATGGATATTCTACATCCGGTGTTAGTGGTCTCAGTCTACCTGCCAACATTATCACCTCATAAAGCTATCCACAGTGTGTCACCACCTCTTGAAATTGTGGATTCAGTCCTGCCTTGTTCAGTAGGTAAGGCCGTTTGTTCTTCCATTACAGTTGGCTACAGTTATCACAGATGCCTCCTTTCAGGGATGTGTAGGTTGTTAAGAGGGTAGAACAGGCCAAGAAACATAGACACATCAAGAGGTTCCCTTCATGTCAGTGTCCTGGAGATGAGGCTGTTCCTGCTAGAGCTGCAAGCACTTCAGGATGTCCTTCCCAAGGGTGTGATTTCCATCCACACAGGGAAGACATCAGTGGTGTGAAACATCAACAAGCAAGGAGGAACCATTCTTACCCCTTGTGCTGAGAGGCCAGGAGAGTGTGGCAATGACTTCATATCACTTTCTGATAACAAAACACATTCCATATCAGACCAATCTCCTAGCGGACTGGCTTAGTCATTATATTCTTCTGACTCATGAGTGGTCTCTCAGTCTCACAGTAGCAACAGAGATCTTAAACCACTGGTGTCAGTCTTGCTAATGCAATCTTTTTGTCTCTCCATACAACATCAAATGCAGCAGCTACTTCACCCTTATCCCTCCACAGGGGCAGTCATTTACAGATGTTCTGGTCCATCCTTTGCCACCTGGACTTCTGTATGTCTTTCCTTTCTCTTCTATTAATGACAAAGTTCATACAAAAAGCATCCATGTGCAAGGCAACAGTCATCCTCATAGCCCCCCCCCCCTCCATTTGGCCGTGGCAAATATGGCTCCTTAGTCTCTGGCCACATCTAACACAACCTTCATGGTCCCTGAATCTGCAACTGGACTTTCTTTCTCACCCATCTGGAAATCCTTTTCTGAACATAAACACCCTCATGCTAATGATTTCTCCAATTCCACTGATATCCAATAATCTTGATTTGCATTACAGAGTAATTCAGGATTTACCTGCTTCTCAAAAGCAATCTACCAACGAACTGTATAAAAGCAAATGGAACAATTCTGACTGTAGGCTCTCAGTCAAGGACTGGATTATTTCTCAGCACCGGTCCCTTATAGTCCCTAAATCTTAGTGGGCCTTTTTGACACTAGCATCAGTTACTCCATGATAAAAGTCCAGCTAGTTGCCATTTCAAATTTCATTCAGGCCTAAAGTTTAGTTCTGTAGCCTCATGTAACATATGTTATTAGGTGCCTTTCTCCTTAAATCCCCAATTTATCATGGCATCTGACATTACCACTTCAAGCTCTCAAAAAAAAAAAAAGCTCATTTCTTCTTCTTTAAAGCACCTCTCCTGGAAGACTGCAATTTTTGGTTGTGGTTAATTCAGGAAAATGTAGTTCTAGGTTGCATGACTTATCCTGCAAACAAGCATACTTGATTTTCCATAAAAACTGAGTTTCTGTCAGACAAAACCCTTCATTTGTCCCCAGTGTAGCATTAGGTATAGACTTGAAACAGTCTATTCATTCACTTATTTTCTTCACAAGTTATGGTAACAAAACAGTACCAACTTCACATCCTGGATGTCCACCGTCAGTTAAGGTTCTATCTCCATCGAATGAAGTCCAGAAGAAAAGATGATCAGCTCTTTATATCTTTTTCTAAGACAAAACTTTGAGCCAAAGTCAGTAAGTCGCCTTATCTAGATGGCGATCAGATTGCATCATTTTCATTTACTGTTCCAGAGGAATTACATTGCTTTTCAAACCTAAATCTTTTTTCACAATGTCCATTTCAACTTCTATGGCTTATTTTAAGCATTTTACCATACCGGACTTTGTAGCTGCATCATCTTGGTCAACAGTGCACACCTTTATCAAGCACTATAACCTTGACCAGGTATCAAAGTTCAGAGCTGCCTTTAGTTGTACCATTCTCAGGGTAATCTTGACATGATGCTACCCAGAATGAAGGTAGCTGGATACTCTGTCCTTACCACTGAGATGGATGATGGGGACGATATAGGATATGAAAGTTATGTTCTGACCATAATGATAGATCTGTATTGTCCCCTCTCTGTCCATCTTTATGTCCTGTCAACCACCCCCCACCACCACCACCACCACCAAATTGTCACTTTCCTATCTGAAGGTACCTGGTAGACCTAAGCCTGAAGCCTTTCTCCAAACCAGCTTTTGCCCGGTGCCTTGTTATCCTTTATGGAGCCAGTTCTGTCTGCGAGACAAGTGGGACTGCAATACATTTTGGAAGATGGGGAAAACTTGAGCTCTGGAGAAGCATCTGAATGCGAAGTTTGCCAGCTGAGATCTGTCACAAGGGCTTATAATCCAACCATCGAGATGTACAGAGAGTAATGTTAAGGCTCTGTCCTTATGGTAAATGCACAGCTTTTGTTTATTTACAGTGAGTACACATATGCAAATAATAAGGATGCTGCATTGCTCAATGCCCTTGTATATCGTACATAGTAGTGGTAGCTGTTCACTTGCTGCAGAGTTAGTGTTCTGGTTTGTTTTGTTTAGACTGTCAGTTTAAACATTGTTCTTGTAAGGCTGTATCTGAGCTTCAGGGAGGGTCAGTGTATTATAGCCCCTCAGTTTTCTTAGCTGATTATGTGTTGATCAAGTCATTATTTTTAAAATTGTCACTGTCCCTGTTTGGGCTAACACTAATTTCATGCAAACACAGGTGATAATGCAGATAGTATGAGGCTCCTATATATACCCCCATGGCATATGCTGTTTACAATTCTCAGCACTGAAAAATGTTTGGATGGTTTGCTGCATTTCTAAAAGAAAGGTTCACATTACCCATGTTTATCACTCATTTCTTTCTTTCTTTTTTACTTTGCTAAAACCAGAGATTATTTTACATCATCTCTAGTTTCTTAATGGGGAGGAGAGACCAGAAATTGTGTCGGAAGTGTGGTGAGGAAGTCTTCATAAGACAGTGGGGAATGTTATCAGAATTAGGCTCATGGTAATTGAACTCCAGTTTAAAGATAAGGCCATAATCTCAGCCTGTCCTCCACAGCAGGGTTGTGATAATGAGAAGAAGAGTGCATTCAGGCAGCAGTTGCAGGACCTACTAGATAAAGTAAAGCAAGACGATATGGGTTGGTGTTGATAATGAAGGACCTAAATAATCATATTGGGACAGACAAACAGAACGGATATTAGGATTGCCTGAGTTTACATGGTAGAACAACAGGAATAAAGTAGTAAAGGCCATTCTAGACTTCTGTCTGGCAAGTGTATAAGACCAGGTTTTATTTAAATGTAGTTTGCTAGACAAAAGTACAGTATTCTTTTTGCATAAGTCTAGAAATGCAGCCCAGTCATATTAAAGCAAACATATATCTTCATTTTACATTTTACATGCAGATTCAGTAAGAAAGGAATGATCTGATGTTGTCATTTACATTCATTCCTCAACTGTCGGGTTTGGATCCAATCCACGGATCTGACTCTGCCACTTCTTCCAGATTGTAGAGTACTTGAACTCTTGAGCTCCTCCCTTTACCCATAATACTGTAGTCACCTAACATATCTCAGATCTAGTTTGCTGCCCACAGATTTACAGAGCAGTGGAAAATAAGAAAAGAATGGAATTTGGGGCTCAAACAAGGAACAGTTTCCTCCAGTTCCCTTTGATCTTTTCAGGAGTAAAGCAAGTAGGGCATTGGAGGGTAGGAAGTTGAGGAAGAATGAAAATGAACAGCAGAGATGGAACGTTATAGTGACTAGATAACTTTTTTTATCTGATGTTGTCATTTTCATTCATTCCTAAACTGTTGGGATAGAGCCCGCAAAATCTGGGAGGAATCTAAGGAAGGATATTGCAGTGCACAGCTGAGCCAAAAGCTGCTCTTCCCCTAGAGATCAGGTCCAATTTGTAATGAACAATAAAGGTATGTGGATTAGCTCAAGTTGCAGCTGCACAAATATCATCCAAGAAAGTTCTAGACAAAAAGGCTGAGGAAGACACCAGAGACCTGATGGAATGGGCTTTTGGTGTTTTTTGTAAAGTCTAACTCGTGTTTTCATAAACAAGGTCAAAGTCACTTTAGAAACTGGTTTGCCTAATTTTGAATCAGAAAAGGAAACAAGAAATTGTTCAGATTTTCTCAAATCTTAGGTTCTGTGAGGATAGAAATGTAACTGTCTGTGGACATCCAGAAGATGTAACATATATTCTCCTTTGTTAGAAAAGTTATGAAAGAAGATTGGGAGACTGATGACCTGATTAATATTGGATTCTGACACCACCTTTAGTAAAAAGGAAGGATTGATCCATTAAGAAACCCTATCCTTGTGAAAAATTAAATAAGGAGGTTTAGAAGATAGTCCTTGAAGTTCAGACACTCTTCTGGTAAAAGTGATACCAACTAGGAAAACAGTTTTTCTAGGTCAAAAACTTCAAAATAGGAGGTTGAGTCAAGGCCTGAAGAACAGTATTTAAATCCCAAGGTGGAGTAGGCTCCTTTAATGAGGTCTGATTAAGTAGGTTCCGCTGAGATACACCTAACAGGGTGTCCAGGGTGATGGACAGGTTCAGGAACAGGACGTATGCTTCAGCAACATTTGCTATCAGATCGCTGAATTATTTAGCTCGTGACCAGATTCCAGAGGGATTTGACTAAGGAAATTTCCAAATCCCTTTCAGGTACATTACCTGTGGATGCTCAGAAGATGGTGAACTCCCAGTTATCTACCTCGCAGTCAACTTCCAACTTAGCCATGTGTCTGCTCTCTAACATAGCTGATGTCACAGCCAGAGCAGCGGGTACCAGCATCGCCATTCCCTGTCATGCCTGGATGCATCTTTCTGTCTTCGATGAAAGCTTCAGGGCATCCTTTGTCATTGCCCCTTTTGAGGAATCCACACTTTTTGGACCTAAAATGAAAGACAGACTTACCAGGAGTCAGCAGGATGGTGAGACACTCTTTGCTGTGAGAATCTGTTTTTCTACTCCTCAAAGATCCTTTTCTAGGAATCAAAGGACACAAAAGAAAATGTGGTTCCAAAAGTCTCATAGCTCTTACCAAGACTCTCCTGGAGATAGCCTCCTCATGGCAGAAGTGGAGGTAACCCTAATGGATGTTACCCTAGGAGCAGAGGCAGACTGCAGTTTCAGGGCTTCCATGGTCCTTTCTTAGAGAAGCCCTAGCTGTCCCTCTGAATGGTTGCCTGACTGCCACACTCTGAAGGCTGTCAGGGGGTGTCTCTCAAGCCTGGTAAGATATAACCACAGGTTTGTGGATGCTAAAAATAATTTCCAGAGGCTATTTAATTCTCCTTTTTCTTCCTTCTCAGAAAAAGAAGAATGTTTTTGATTTTCCAGTCAGTGGGAACTATAAGCAGTAGAAATTTCAAAGTTAATAGAGAAAAGAGTCATCCAGCTGGTCCTGCAAGACCAGTTAGATTTTGAAGTCTACTCAAGGTTCTTTTTAGTACCAGAAAAGACAAGGGACTTCATACCAATTTTGGATCTCAGTCACCTGAATCAGTACGTGAAACAGACAAAATTCCAGATGGTCACTCTTCAGTCCATATTGCCTCTGCTGAGGAGGGACGATAGGATGTGCTCAATAGCTCTTCAGCATGCTTACTATCATGTGAAGATAGAGAAGCACTTCAAGAGATTTCTACATTTCCAGGTAGGAGCCAGTCACTATCAGTTCAGAGTCCTGACTTTCAGTCTCACCACAGGCCCCCCCAGGGTGTTCACCAAGATCATAACAGTGGTGACAGTGCACTTGCGTCTGTTAGGAATCCAAGTTTTCCCTTATTTCAGTGATTGACTCCTAACTGGTGCCTCCAAGCATCTACCTTTACACCAACTACAACGTATACTGCAATGGTTACAGAGATTAGGAATAACAGTGAATTTTCCCAAATGCTATTCTTGCACCAACACAACAAAGAGAGTTATTGGATGTCATCGTGATACTAACTTACAGACTGTCAGTCTTCCCCAAGCAGGGTTTTATCTTTGCAACTTGTAGCGATACAAGTGCTTCATCACCCTTCATCTCAGGCAAAATTGATTCTGTGGCTGTCGGGTCTTGTGCCTTCTACAGTACTGATGGTTCCTCTAGCCAGGTACTACATGAGAGTACTCCAATGGATCCTAGCAGTACAATGGTCTCAGAACATACATTCATTACATGTGAAGGTTTGACCCACTCAGATCTGCAAACATCACTTTGCCTGATGGATTACACCATCTTCCATGAAAGAAGGTCACCCTTTTACATGGACTTACTGGTAGCAGTAGTAACCAGGGATGCCTCCCTTCTAGGGTGGAGGGGCATTTCAGAGGGAGGATGGTCCAAGGTGAATGGTCACCTATAGAGGCCAATCTGTACATCAGCATCTTGGAGATGAGAGTGGTCCTCCTAGGATTGCAGGCCTTTCAGAATCTCCTCCCCAAGGATGTGATATCCCTACACACAGACAGTGTGACAGCAGTATGGTACATAAACAAACAAGGAAGAACCCATTTCTTACCAGGTTTGTCAAGAGGCCATGATGGTCTGGCAATGGGTAATGTCATCAAACTACTTTCTGATAGGAATGTACATTCCAGTTTTATCCACTTTATTAGTGGACAGCTCAAGCAGGATTATCCTGATGCCTCACGAGTGGTCCCTCAACCCAACAGTGTCAACGCTGGTCTTCCGTCACTGAGGCCAACCTTTCTGCAACCACTTTGTCTCTCCGCTTAACAACAGATGCAGCTGTTACTTCACCCTGATGCCGCCACAGGGTCAGTCACCAAGCTTTTCATCCCTTACCTCTAATAAACAAATGCATCCAGAAAGCCAGACAATGCAAGGCCAGAGTTATCCACAGTGCACCCTCCTGGCCCTGACAAACAGGGTTCCCCTTCCTGTGGCCTCTATTAGTACATTCCCCATGGATGTTGGATCATTATCCAGATCTTCTGTCTCACCCATCTGGACTGCCTCCTCCGAACAGTCATCCATGAAACTAACCACATGGTTTCCTCAGTTTTGACTATAGCCAGAGATAGCAGGCTTCCCACCACAGTAGTCAAGATCATATTCACTTCTCAGAAACCAGACACAAAAAAGTTATACCAGGAAATAATGGAAGAGACCTCCATTTGGGCAGTCTCCAAAGGATTGGAACCTTTCTCAGCCCACATTCCATCCATCTTAGAATTTTTGTTGGAACTCTTTAACAAAGGTTCCAGTTATTCCAACATCAAAGTTCAAAAGGCTGCTATCTCCAACTTCCATATAGGCCACTAATGATTCTTCAATTGCTTTCCTTAAGATCTCTAAAGCCTTTTTGAAAGGAATCCTTCTTTTACATCCTCCCATCAGGGAACCAGTTCTTCCATGCGATATTACCACTATGCTAAAGACTCTAACACAACTACCCTTCTAACCTGCAGCCATGCAGACCTAATATTTCTGACATGGAAAAAAAATATACTAGTAGCATTTAAATCAGCTAGATGAATTTTGGATTTACAAGTACTTTCCTGTAAATTTTCCTGTCTAGTTTTTTACAAGTCCTTCCCTCCGAAGGTGGCATTTGAATCAAACTTAAATCAGTCCATACATCTACAGGTATTTTTCTCCAGCTATTCTGACAAGGATGAATATATGTTACACTTGTTAGATGTTCATCATCAACTCAGGTTTTATCATCATAAAATGAAGCAATTCAGAATATTGGATCAGTTGTTTATTGCCCATTCAAAACAGAAATTTGGAAGATCTATCACCAATGTTACCATTTCCAAATGGCTGTTAAATTGCATTTCATTTGTCAAGAACAAAAAAGCCATTGGCTGTACTATCTAAACCTAAGGCTCATTCCACTACAGCAATGTCTGCTTCAGCAGCATTCTCCAAAGACTTCCCATTGATGATATTTGTGCTGTGGTAACTTGGTCCACAATCCATACCTTTGTGTCTCATTATAAACTGGATGTACAATCCAGAGCATATTCTTCTTTTGCCTGTACCATCCTCAGGAATGTCCTTCATTGATACCGTCAAGATAGACAGCTTGGGAATCTGTTCCGTGTATTGAATCAGACAAAAATAGGCAGTATTAGATTTGAAAGTTATGTACTTACCAAAATGACAGATCCATGTTGTCTGATTTTTGTGTGGTTCAACCTCCCTCCCTCCTTCCCCTTACCCAAATTGATACATATGATTTTGGGGTGACTGAGTGGTTATTACTCAATTCTGTGTTTGTGAACAGTCCTGACTGTTGCCTTCTCTCCCTGTCTTTATTTTTTGTGTTATTATTGTCATATGTACATAGCTGTAAGGTATTTGTGCTACATGGGGGCAAACTCGATCTGAGGTATTGGGGTGGAGTACAGGGAATTATAGATAGGGGAGGAGTCAGAGCCCTGAAACTGCAGGAAGCTTCAGAAAGGGTGCCGAGGTCAGATCCGGTACTATCCTACAATCCATGTATTGAACTGGATAAAAATCAGACAACATGGATCTATCATTATGATAAGTATAAAACGAAACTGGAAGTAACAGACTGCATTCATTTTATGAAAGCACAAATAAGCAACTGGTATGTATTCCACAGGATTTGTTCATTGAAAAGGCAAAACAAGAGTATACTCTAAACCTGGCCATTAAAAAGCAGCCAAGACCTGTATTAATAAAGGTGCAATCATACCAGTAGAAAGAGTTGATCCTGACAAAACTGTGGCAGATGGGAGCAGTATTAAAAACTGAAGACAGCAGAGTCTTTGTGGAAAATAATTATTCATTGTTAACTAGGCAGAAGAGAAGCAAATTTATCCCAGCAATCAAGTAATGTTGAGAAGCATGTTTGAGATTCAAGCTCCTGTATCCAGCTGTCTTCAGATTATATTTCCTGGGGATCAAAGATATTTTTTCATGCAGAACAGGCTAAGTAGAAAATAAAAAAGTTTATCCAACAGATAGTGAGCCAACAAACAGAAGGAGACTCTGCTTCTCATTCTTCTGACAATAAAGCTCATAGAAAGACTTTGCCAGTGAAAGATTTTCCAGTACTCCTAAGGAAAATGCTTGAGAGGCAGAAAAAAACACAGGAGTTGTCTAGAAGAATCAGGAGTACCTTAAATTTGAACCAGAGTCTGGCGTTGCGGGATGGAGATGAACAGGAAGAAGATCTGCAACACTGAAATTAGTGAATAAATAAGAGACTATAAAGCATCAATCACATTTGTGAAATATGGCTTTGCAAGAAAAAAAAGTGGCTGAAAAAGATTCAACTTTTGTTGAGTTTGTTAAACTTATGGGTGGACTGTAAAGCAAATACCCAACACTATATCATTAATGCTTGGAAGGACACTAAAGGGGAAAAAGTAAAAAAGAATAAAGTAAAAGTATGTAAAATAATTTTTGTTTCTTGTTAGTATTTGTATAAAACATTTCATGATGTAAATAGTAGTGTGTAGTCAGCAATAGCTTAAATGTGGGAAAATCTTTTCATTGACTATTCTATATGTTAATGATATCAAAATAAACAAATACTTCTTTTAGTTGTGAAATATAGGCTTTACTGTGTAATAAGAGAAGGAAAGGCTGGGCAAAAGCAAGTCTGATGTTGATATTCCGTGGTCTTTGGCTGCTGGGTTGGGGGGCAGGGGTAGAAGTGCACTCATTATATTATATTATATTATATTATATTATATTATATTATATTATATTATATTATAATATAATGTTATGTTGTCCTGTCTCACTAGAATTCTTGCTGGTTGGGTTTGGAACTGAGCATCGGTTCTGACTCGGCCTAATACAAAAGCTCGAGAGCTTCCACTGGCTAGAGGGTAACCCTTATCCCATGATGCTTAGGGTAGAATACCTAGATCTTGTTTGCCGCTCAAGTGCTCGAGGTGCCTTCTGGCTGGCTCGTTGGCTAAGTAGTTCTTTTATTATATTTCTATCAGTATTCTCTTAACTTCTTATAGGAAATCTCTTTTAATGCCTTTTCTGTTGTGTGTGAATTGTTTCGTACAGTTTTTTTGGTTAGTTAGTTAGTTAGTGAAAGTTTCCTCATCTGTTTGTTAGGCCTAACATCTTCCACAAGCTCGTTTTTGTACCAAGCTTTCCCTGTTGTTGCCAACCCGTTTAAGTTAGAGGGTTCTTAGCGACCCATTTAACTTAGAGGGTTGCTCTCCTATCCCCGTGTGTTTTCCCTTTGGCTTAGGAGAATCCATTTTAGTTAGAGGATTCCTCCGCATAGTTTTCTTCTTTTTGTAGTGGTTAATATTTAGATTTACAAAATTACGTCTGTGGTGTGTTCTTGTAGTTACTAGACAAGCTGTTGTTGGCTTAACCTGTAAACACTTTCATAGCTGTTGTTCGTTAAAGCCATTTTTTGGCAGTGTTTTTGTGTTAAGTTTGGCTTCTAGTTTTGGACAAGCTATTATCATAGTTGCTATCGGTAGTGCACTTTTTGGTCTTAGGCATGTCTAAAAAGCAGAAAGAGCAGAAGGAACCTAGGCAGTCGGGGTTCAAACAATGTGATCATTGTAGTCAAAAGATGTTGATTACGGATGGGCACACTAGCTGTGCTTATTGTCTTGGTGCCATCCATTTGCAAGATCCATGTGCCATTTGTCATGGATTCAGAAGCAGGGTTCTGCAAGAACGTAAAAATAAGCTTATTGTCAGGGGCTTATTGAAGGTTCCCTTCTCAGAAGCTTTAGAGGGATCCCAGAGTTCCAAATCATCATCTCCCTCTTCTTCAAAATCCAACAAAGTGGCTAAAAGACCTGCTGTCTCGGCTCTGACTTCAGAGCCACCTAAAAAAAGTGGTAGCTTTGGAACCAAGGGCTCTTAGTTCCAACACATCTAAATCTACCTCTTCGGCTCCATCTGCGACCACAGAGCTGATAGAGTTGCTGACTAGGAGACTGTCTCCAATCTTGGAGCCGGTTACTCCCACTTTGAGATCACCCATTTTGGAAAGGGCAAGATCTCCTTCATTATCCTCCCGTTCCTCCAGAAGCTTATCTGACGATGACGTGGAGAGGGTGGTGAAGAGACTGCTTCGAATACCAGCACTGGCAAAAATTTTATCTCCTCCAACCCCAAAGGCATCGAAACCGTCCAAGGCACCATACCCATCCTCGATTCCTCCTCCGACCTGACCTGTGGTTTCGGAGCCAGAGATCTTGGGTCCAATAGTAGTGGAGGCATCGAAACTGAGACCTTCATTAGGTTAGTCGGTTCCGACATCTGCTCTGACTTCCTCGGTTCCATCAGATGTTGAGTAGTCTAGGAGCTGACGTTCACCCGTTGGGTCCGGGGAGCGGAGATGGTGTGGACAGTTGTCCGATCCAACTCTACTCCTCGGTGTAGAATGAAAGAATGAGAGGGAGAGAAGGTTGGATGATGTACGGATAGTGAATCATGAAGTGCAGTGGATTAGCAAGGAGTTAAGTAAGGATAGCTATGAAGAGGGTGAAGAACGGAAAGGCTGTTGGTCCAGATGACATACCTGTGGAAGCATGGAGGTGTTTAGGTGAAATGGCAGTGGAGTTTTTAACTAGATTGTTTAATGAAATCTTGGAAAGTGAGAGGATGCCTGAGGAATGGAGAAAAAGTGTTTTGGTACCGATTTTTAAAAATAAGGGTGATGTGCAGAGCTGTAGTAACTACAGATGGATTAAACTGATCAGTCACAGCATGAAGTTATGGGAAAGAGTAGTGGAAGCTAGGTTAAGAAGGGAGGTGATGATTAGTGATCAGCAGTATGGTTTCATGCCAGGAAAGAGCACTACAGATGCGATGTTTGCTCTGAGAGTGTTGATGGAGAAGTACAGAGAAGGTCAGAAGGAGTTGCATTGTGTCTTTGTGGATTTAGAGAAAGCATATGACAGGGGCCTAGAGAGGAGTTGTGGTATTGTATGAGGAAGTCAGGAGTGTCAGAGAAGTATGTAAGAGTGGTACAAGATATGTACTAGGGTAGTGTGACAGTGGTGAGGTCTGCGGTGGGAGTGACGGATGCGTTTAAGGTGGAGGTGGGATTACATCAAGGATCAGCTCTGAGCCCTTTCTTATTTGCAATGGTGATGGACAAGTTGACAGACGAGATCAGACAGGAGTCCCCGTGGACTATGTTGTTTGCAGATGACATTGTGATCTGTAGTGAGAGTAGGGAACAGGTGGAGGAGACCCTGGAGAGGTGGAGATATCCTCTAGAGAGAAGAGGAATGAAGGTCAGCAGGACTAAGACAGAATATATGTGTGTGAATGAGAGGAAGGATAGAGGAAAGGTGAGGATGCAGGGAGTAGAGGTGGCGAAGGTGAACTTTCCAAGATTTCATTAAACAATCTAGTTAAAAACTCCACTGCCATTACAGGTATGTCATCAACAGTTCAGAGTAATGGTGAGTGTGAAAGAGAGGTGAAGAAGAGAGTACAGACAGGATGGAGTGGGTGGAGAAGAGTGTCAGGAGTAATTTGTGACAGACGAGTACCAGTAAGAGTGAAAGGGAATGTCTACAAGAGGGTAGTGAGACCAGCTATGTTATACGGGTTGGAGACAGTGGCATTGACAAAAAGGCAGGAGTTAGAGCTTGACGTGGCAGAGTTGAAGATGTTAAGATCTGCACTGGGTGTGACGAGGATGGCAGGATTAGGAATAAGTATATTAGAGGTTCAGCCCAGGTTGGAAGGTTTGGAGACAAAGCCAGAGAGGCAAGATTACATTGGTTTGGACATGTGCTGAGGAGGGATGCAGAATATATTGGGAAAAAGATGCTAAGGATGAAACTGCCAGGTAACAGGAAAAGAGGAAGGCCTAAGATAAAGTTTATGGATGTGGTGAGAGAGGATATGCAGGTGGTTGGTGTGACAGAGCAAGATGCAGAGGACAGTAGGAAATGGAAACATTTGATCTGCTGTGGTGACCCCTAACGGGAGCAACCGAAAGAAGAAGAAGAGTAGTATGAACTCAGAATGTATGTATTATTCCTAAAGGTGCAATAACTGGGTTAGAGTAGATGGAAATTATATGTCACAGATACAAATGCATTTAATTGAAAGCTTCGGCACACACCCAATAACTATCTCAGATCATGCACCGATAAAAACCAAGATAAAAATGCAGGGCACTGAAGTAAAAATGAGACACTTTCCCACCTAATTAAAAAGAGAGGAGTTTAAGCAATGGATAGTGGAAATTGTTTGAGAGTTATTAGGGTAGATAGAAATATCTTCAGAAGTTATAGCTAGTGAGTGAGACAAAATGTAAATGGAGTTGAAAAATAGGATATAAATTAAAGAGAGAAAGAAATATGGTCAAGAAGTAATAGGAATTACATAGAGGGGCTGCCAAAGATTAAAGTATTGCAGAACAATAGGAATCTCACAATACAATAAGAGGTGCAACTGCACAGTGCTAAAGAGAAAATAAGGGAGTATCCGGATAATATGCATGACTTTAGAAAAATTACTTACTGTTAAGAAACTTTTTTTTGATTATAACTCCAAACACAAAAGTATTAGCACAAAGATGCAGGCAACTGAAATTAGAAAGGGATGTTGCCAAACTTAGGGAGCATATAATAAGAAAAAGATCTTATAGATGCATGAGGCTCAATAACTAGCAGTTAAGATAGGAGAAGATGAGACAAAATGGTGATATGTAATCAATCTTCAGGAAAGTCCCCAGGAACAGATCGTGTTTCTGTGAAAATTTGGATGTTTAGAGGGAAGAAAGTGATAAAGATCTGGAAGATTTTAACGGTATTTAAAAGGAGAGGAAGCATCAACATCTTGGAAGAAAGCCAGTTGTGGGTGTATTATCTAAGGATGGTAGAGACCCATCAGACCTAGTTTCATGTAGACCTATTACCTATTTCAGTTTTAAACTACAATTGTAAAGTGTTTAAGTCTACACTAGAAAAAAGAATGGCAAAGGCGTTGCCATAATTGTTAGATTTGTATCAGAGTGTTTTTGGAGGGGAGACAAACATTTGACAACACGCTGTTCTAGAGGGAAGCATTCAGCAGAGTTAGCTGGGATTTTATGACTAGGGCAATGGAAGCATTTTTATTCCCTAATACAATAATAAGGTTAATTAGGATGATATATGAAGGATCAGATACAGGATTAAAAGAGTGGGATAGTTCCTCTCTAGTATGTTGTATTTGAACAGAGGAACCAGGCAGGGGTGTCCTCTTTCCCCTTTGTTATTTGCATTATACTTTGAACCACTGGGAGGGAAAATAAGAGACCCAGAAATGCAAGGAAATAATTGCTATCATAATCAAGAAATGTTGGTTTTATTTGCCGATGATATAATTTTTGTACCTGATAAATCCAGGAAAGGACATATCATGGTTGTGGATCATTTGTGGACAGTTTCAGATCTTTTCAGGACATAAAATTAATGAAGATAAAGTAAAGGCCATAGCCTTAAATTATGTACCCACACATGAATTCTATAAAAATACCCATATTTATGGTGACATAATAAGATGAAGTATTTAGGAGTATGGATTAAAAAGGTTTCTGTCATGGCAACTAAGGATATGTGGGAAGACACTTAAAAGATAATACATAAATTGAGAAACTGGAAACTGTTGTTTGTGGAGATGGATAGTAACATACTAGCAGTAAAACTAATTTCAGTCCCATTATTTTATATATATCAACCAGAGGAGATATTGTGGGCAATAATAAAGTGTTGAAGGAATTTATGTGGGAGGGGATGGGGGAAAAGTCATGTGGAATAAGTTGATCCTTTCAATAGAACAAGGTGTTTTAGGATTACCTGATTTGAAGGGATGTTTTAGAGATAAACAGTTAAGGCTCATATACATAACACAAGCACAAGGTTATAATTCAAAATGAAAAGGACTGATGATGAAACATGGAGGAAGTTCAATAAATTAATAGTGGGATTTTGGATGAAGATCCTTAAGGAGAATAATAACAACCGTAAAGAATATTATATTCATAAAATAGCTAATATATTCTAAGAACTAAGTCAACATGAGAATGGAGAAAGCAGATTTTGCCAATAGGGATGACCACAAGAAGGGTACAGAAAACAGGTAAGGGGTGGTTGTATTTACTGTAAAAACTGGCAAAGGAACCAAGGTATTGGGAGCAAATAACTGAATAGGCAAAGGTAATAGAGTAGGATGAGGCCAAGAAGACATTTGGACTGCAGGCTAGAGACTGTCTTCCCTACCAGGGATTGATGTCTGATTATAGACAAAGGGAAAGGGATGGGGGAATCTTAAGTGAAAGACCTGATCTGGTGGAGTTTTTAGTTGACTCTAGAACATAAGCTGTTGTTGAAAAGGGAATAATTAGAAGGGCATATAAAATATTGCATAAGAACTGAAAGAACCATTCAAAGGAAGTTAGAAAAGCTTGAAAAGAGAGACTTGAAAAGCAATTCACAAGAGAACAATGGGAGGACATATGTATGGCTGCTAAGAAAGCAACTAAGTCCAAAAGGTTTAGGATCTTTGCTTGGAAGTGTTTGAATAGGTATTTTGATACCTCAAGCAGACTTAAAAAAAAAAAATTCTTCAGATAGATAGCAAATGCTGGAGGTGTGATGGAAATAAAGTGGTAACTAGGAACATATGTTTTTGGAGTATAATGAGTTGGCAGATTTTAAAAATTCCGTACAGAGTACTCTGCCAGAAATTTTGGGTGAACAAATGGTGGCAAATAAGGAAATTATTTTTTGAGTTGATACACAGGATCTCAATTGCCTACACATAGTAAGGCCTTGTTAAGGGCGGCCGCGGTGGTGCAGTGGTTAGCGTTGCCGCCTCACAGCAAGAGGTTCTCTGGTTTGATCCTCGGCTGGGGTGCCTTCTGTGCGGAGTCTGCATGTCCTCCCTGTGGTCGCGTGGGTTTCCTCTGGGTGCTCCGGTTTCCTCCCACATCCCAAAGACATGCTGCAGGTGGATTGGATACTCTAAATTGGCCCTAGGTGTGAGTGTGTGCATGTGTGTGCCTTCTGTGGAAGGTTGGGCGCCGGACTCGCAACTCAACACTGTAAAACTCCATGGCCAATCATGAGCGGACAGGTGATCCACTGTGGCGACCCCTAACCGGGAAAAAGCCGAAAGAAGAAGAAGTAAGGCCTTGATAAATTTAGTTATGTTGGCTGCTAAAAAAGTAATTACTAGAAAATAGAAATAAAAATCTAAATCAACTACATTTGAAATGTTAAATATAAAAGAGGTAAAAGAACTGGAAGAGAGATCTTTAGAAAAGGGAAAGAGCAAATTTCCTAGAAATTAATTGAAGTTGTGGGAACAGTATGTTCAGGAGGAGGGGAAGTGAGATTTAAGGGAAGGCAGGAATTCAGTAATTTATTTAATGCTGGACTGATGTGATGATAGTTATAAAGAAAGAAAAGATAGATGCATGATATATAATGTATACAAATGGACAAAATGTTAATATTGTGTTTGCTTTTCTATTAATGTATGTTTGCCTGTGTCTTAAGTGATAATTTAATAAAAGTACTTTAAAAAAGAAAAATGGCAACAGTTGATGTGATGCTCCAACCCCATGTAGAAAATGGGAAAAAGTTGGCTCATGATGATGACCTTCTGTGGACAACTGTGTATCTACTTTAAGAGCTCCTGGAACAGGGTCTTTAAAGTTGATGATGAAGCCCTCAAAATTTGCTTCTCAACATTGGTTCTTTCTGCTTCAAACATTAATGATGCACCAACATCTGCCACATTGATGAAGTTCCCCATCCAGAAACGTGCTGGAATAATCCTTCTGGTTCACGAAAATCCCTTTTAAGACTCAGAGTACGCTGTAGGGGAAACTCCAAAATTGCCTCAGATGTTTTGCTAGGTTGAAGAGGTCTCTAATCCATTAACCTTTGATTATTCTTTTTTCACCAAACAGTACTTCAGGGTCATACAAGAAGTTATATAAGCTGAGGCTGAACTTGTGTTTGTCTCAGATCTGTCCCAATAGGTAAGCAGTTAGTATAGATCAAGACCAGTATGAGTCTTTGTCAAACTCATTATATATTCATCTTTGCCAGTATTTTAAACGATCATTAGTCTAAAAGGAAAAGGTCCCCTTTCCATTCTTCAGACAAAGAATGGTACATGTTCTAGCTTATTTTCCCACCAGAACCAGAATCTCATCTGATCATCAATACAGCTCCCCATCATTGTCTCTTTCTCCCCCAACTACGATAATTGCCCTTTTTGAAAATGTGAACTGCATGAGTGAATCTTTCAAGGGACCCCCCCCCCCTCCGATCTCCCAAGAAAAGCTATTTAGAAATATTGAGACTAAAATAAATGAAAGAGGTTATTCCACCTCTTTTTTAAGGCATTTAAATATGTTTTATAGGCAAACTAATACCATGCTACCAACCCCTATAGATGTTGAAAGAATGCACAGGGCTTTACTGGACAGGCTAGATATCAATTTCTATAGTTGCTAAATGGCTGATTCTGTCAATATTTTCCTTTATTCTACTTCTCAACAGAAGACTATTCCTTTAGCTAGACTATTCCTTTTGATAGGGAGTCCAGGCTGTGGTAGTATGTTAGCAAGATTTATACCTCTCAAAAGTTAGCTATTAGATTGCTGAATTATTTAAAATAAGATTTCCTATTAAAGCTCAATTCTGAAACATGCAGGACTGTTTGTAGATGTTACCAGACTGTGACTGCAGGAACAAGCTTGAAAAAGTGAGCACCACAGCTGATTAACTTGGGTAGCACACTGTTACATATGCATATGATACATAAGATTTGTCATCCATATTGGCTACTTTGTTAGTGCATAGACGTGTCAGGCCCAGAACAGAGTAACACAAAGTAGTTGTAGTATCCTGTTTACTAAATGGTCCAGTCTTCACAAGCACACCTTAATTCAGCAAACCAGTTGATGATATTCTGATGGACTTGAAAAGAAACAGAATGGCTGTTAAGCTAATGTTATCACTTTCTCCCCCAGTTCTGTATGAACTTTCCCCCAGCAAGAAGCCATTCTAAAGTAAACAAGCTCCAGCTCTAAAGCCTATAAAATAGGACACTGCTTATTTACCCCTTCTTCTTGGGGGGGGAGCACCAGTGACTTCTCCGTAGATTTTATCTCCAAGCTTCCCTTTTACTCCTGGGAGGCAGTTCCTGGCATAATTTGGCAGCCAATGAAACCTTTACTTGGACCTGTGTGTTCTGCTGGCAGTCTCACAAAGTTATTCTGTATAATTTCAGCAGAGGCCTTATTTTAGTGTAATAACACAAAACACTTTGAAAACAGATTCAAGAGGCCATTACACTGATATAGTAGCTGTATTGGAGTAAGGCAATGCACTGTGCTCCAGATCACCAAGAAAGGCGTAAGCTTCTAGTCTATGCTTTTTCTAATGCTGAAGAAGGACATATCATGGAGGGTGATTGTAGATTTGTCACACCTAACCATTTTGCATTTACAAATTCAGAGTTGTGACTTTTCAGTTCAACTTTTTATAGAGCAGAACAATTTCCTGTAACCATAGACATGGATGTTGCTTGTCTAAAAAATAAAAAATATTAAATAATAAGTTCATCCCACAGGAAATTTTTGAAATTCTAATGGCTTCATCTTTTCAATTTGCTACACTCTCTTCTTAGCTCCTGTTTTGCCCAACAAAAAAGACAACAGATAAAACTTCCTGATAATAGCAAGATCAAAAGAACACCTACTTCAGCACCTTAATACATTAATAAAACTGTCATAATCTTTGAGCATCATAGTGAACCACAAAATGTTCACATGCTGTTCAACCCATGATAAGGGAAAAGTACTTCAAAGAGCTGTCAGTTCAAGAGTACTGGACTCCCCTGTGCAATAAACTTTCTGTTGGGGATGGAGGTGCAAAACGATATGGTTCAAATAAAACTGCTGTTCTGTTGGCAGTTCAGAAAGTTATATGTTTATAGACAGAGGTAGCTCATACCTCTGGGTTACATGCCTTTATGCATATTGATGTTACTTTTCTGGCTACACATGCAAATACCTCAATGGACATCGAAAAGCATTTGGAAGCAGGCCAGTGATTCCTTATAGAGGGATAATAATCAGCCTGACGTCAGTGAAAGCAAAACTTTATAAGAAGTGTCAGTTCAAGGATACTAGACTCCCCTGGAAATATCACCTCACATCAAACTTGGCCTGATAAAATCAATTTCAAGAACATTGTCATCCCTTTATGACAGCTTCATCCAAGACAGCTGCAGATTGGCATACTGATGTGGTATATCAGAAAACACAGGGTTGCACCAAATCCTTCTACTTTTGTGAGGAAACTACAGATAGATATGGAGTTGGAAAATTGACCACAAACTCCAGATATTTAGTTGGGAAATTCACCACAAACTTTGACCTTTGGAATTCTGCTTCTTAGAACATACAAATGTACTGTCTGACTCAAACTGACTCAGTAGGCAGATTTCTCTGGCTATTGAGTGTCAGCTAAGTTGTACAGTATAGATAACTGGGGCTTACAAAGCTAGACTTTTTCTCCATCTGTCTGAACAGTCAGCTTCCACTCTGTTTTCCCCCATTCAGCATGACTCAGTCAAAAAGATGGATACATAGTGTTTCCCTTGTCTTTCTTCCTAGTCCAATGTCTCAGAAAGTCCTACTTAAGGTAAGGCAGGACAGAAACAATGAGAGCCTGTTTGCTCCAACCTGGCAAAAGAAATCATGAATTTGTGTTTTGATGCAACTATCTACCCATCCACCTTGGCAGCCACGATTTCCAAAGAATCTTTTATATCAATGATAGAGCATAGTACTCCATCCCATTCTCAGATGCCTAAATCAATCAATCTAGAGGATATGATTTTGATTCCTTATTAATTTGGTTTTGTACTAAAATTTTATTCCCAAGAAAGCCAAAATACCTAACTCCAAGAAACCATATCTTCAAAATCATTAAATATTAGTAATACAGACTTTTTGCAAGAATTAGACACTGTAAATTGTCCCATACAGAAATTATTGATCACTTTATTGACCTCTTTTAAGCATAACTTTTCTGTCTTTCCATTAAGATGTATATCTCTGCAATATAAGCATGCATTCTTGCTTTCCCCTGGGTAGCAGCCAGTCAAGAGATTCCTTAAAAGGATCCTATACTTGGGGCTAGAGCAGTTTCTAGGTAAAATTTCTTGGTCAGACCCAGCCTGGTGCCCACCAGAGAGCAAACAGATGCATCCATGATTGGGGAGCAAAAAAATGGCTATGCTTTTGTAATTACAGAGAACTGACACATTCAGATCCATTCATTTGAATGAAAGCCAGCATGCGATACTGAAATGATTGTTGGCAGTACTTTCCACAGTATCAGCATTGTCGATCAAGCCTTCTAATAGCTTGCACCAAGGGCAGCTGCCTCTTTCACCTTGCATTAGCTAAAGCTCTGCTTGAGGTTATCTGAAAGAAAAAAATCTAACCTCTGTGGACACTACGTATCTTTCATGAAATTCTCTCTACCTGATGGCATTTGCTTCAGGCAGAATAATTAAACAGCTAGATGCACTGAGCTATAAGCCTGCTTGCTCGGTCTTCCACAGTGAGACAGGCTGTATTATGACCATTCTTTCATTTATGGCAAAGTTCCAGCTGATTCAAACTGATTCAATATATTCAGCTTCCAAGGAATGAAATGAATAGCTAATAACAGGGAAAAGGACTAAAGGTCATATGGGAAACGGGGCCAGAATTAGGATCAGTTAAAAAAAAAAAATATATATATATATATATATATATATATATATATATATATATATATATATATATATATATATATCCACCATTCTTCTTGTGAATAAGATTTTATTCACATCCATATTAACATCCATATTTAAGTTGGAGCCTTCATTCTGGTAGATGTTCATCATATTGATCACTGTTGGAATAGTAGCTTTAGCTATATGGGTTATATCCTGTCAAGGATATAACAGCTTCCAAAATTTCAAGACACCTTCCATGCACCAGAACTGTCAGTGAGCTCAAGCTGAGCTGACGTAAGAGACAAGTTTATGCACCAAGCCCTTCAGAGCTTTACTGCAGCTAAAGAGTACGCTCCTCTAAGGCTTTTGAAGATCGATTGTCAGCTTGGTGCTGTTCCATTGCTGGGCAGATAAGCTCCCCTTTGGGGAAAAACCTTCCAATCTGATGTTGTATTTTTCATCCATTCCTCAACTGATGGGTCTCGGATCCAACCTCAGATCCGTCTTTGGACACTTCTATGGACTTTAACTCCATAGCTCAAGCTCCTCCCCTTGCCCATAATCCTCCCGTTTAGCTTGCATTATTTTTGGCCTCATTTTCCGCTTCAATGAATGGATGTGGTCTACCATAGCTGAGGTCTAGTGAATAGGATAAGTGTTACTTGATATATTTTATTGGTATTTTAGCCTATTTTTTTGTTCCTGCCTCCCCTATCCCTTAGTTGTTTTATATATATATATCTATATATATATATATATATATATATATATATATATATATATATATATATATATATATATATGTTTATAAGGTGGTTCTGTCTAACTTTCAGGTCTTGTGCCATTTCTAGTGTTTTTCCCTTTCTACTAGAGTTACCTATCAAAGGTACTTCTTTGTTACCATTGCTGGTAACTCTTCTCTTCCTTTTTTTACCATTGTTGGTAGTCTTCTCTCCCCTTTCTATTTCTTTTCTTCAACATGTCTGAAAAGCTGACTGGCTTCAAAAATGCACTTCTTGTGGGCATAAAATTCCTAATTCCAATGCCCACCAGGACTGTGTTTATTGCCTTGGCTCGACCCACCTGTATGTTGACTGTGACAGTTGTGCAGGGTTTAACCATCAGGCTTTGGTTGGATGTCACAACAAACTTGAACTTAAGGGTTTATTATCCAGTACATCTTCTGTATCATGTTCTGGAACTCCCACTCCTTTCAGAAAGCTTTCCAAGAAGACCAAGGGGGATTCATCAACAAAGAGTAAAGAGGCTAGGAAACAATCCTGATTGTTCTCCCTCCTCTGTCTTGGGTTTGACTCCACCCAGAAAGGTCTCCAAATCTTCAGATGCACCTAGCTGTTCAGATCTGACAAAATCAAAATTAAAATCTCTGACTCATCACTCCTCCACATTCACTCCAGAATAGATACCCTCTCTAATCCATTCTCCATGCTTACAGGACACGCCAAGAAGGATTTCCAGGCCACCTTCTACTTTGTCATCTCGCAGGTCTTTTAGGGGTCTAACTGAAGCAGGTGTGGAAAGGATGATGAAGTTTATCTGGACTCAGATTCAGTCAGGATTTTTACCATCTCCATCTCCCATCAGACCCATGAGCCTGTCACTAGCTTCAACTCAGCTGTTGATTCCTACTCTGATCCTACCTTCAGTTTCGGACAAAGGTCTGGTCTTCAATTCTGTCAACATCTCTGATGCAATTGACATCTACTCTGTCGGATCTGAAGGGATCTCGGAGTCAAACCATTGACACTAGATCTGGGGGGGTTGGGTTTGACTCCACTGCCCTCTCAGCTGTCCCTTCCTCTCAGATCCTCTGTGTTTGACAGCTCTGCTCTGGCCTCTGCTTCGAGACAGAGTCATAGTGATACTCTGAGCCATCCTGGGTAGTTGTCCATGGCTCCTACCAGGACAGCCCTTGCTTCTTGAGGTAGTGGAGAGAGCTTTTTCCATGGACAAGACAATTACCCCCCTTGGGTCCACTCCTTCCTCTTGGTCCCTGAGCCTTGACAACCTGTCCCATCAGAGCAGCTAGCCCATACAAGCCTTGAGACAGTCCTCATTCCAGACCCTGCTCACACTTCCGAGTCCTGTCCAGAACATCCCACTGGGAAGCCCCCTCGAATATGTCTGTGAAGATGAGGCATTTAGATTCCCCACAGGAAACCGTGACAGAAGACACAGACTTCGATGAAGGGGAAAGGTCCCTCATATCACCCCTTAAGGATGTGTCCTTTGGTGAAATATTTGAACTTTTGAGACTGAAAGGTGTTAGGTCTTCTGACCCCCATAGGTCTTCTGACCCCCATTTCCCAAGAGGAGTCAGTGTTTCTCGAGGCTTTCAGTGATGGATCAGTGATGATATCCTGGGTAGTCCCAATGGTGGACAAGATGGTAGGCTTCATCTCCCAGTGGGCCTGGAAAGATCCAGATGTCCCAGAGCTAATTCCAAAAAGACCTGATACATACCTGGTTGCACCAAAGGATTGGGCCCACTAAAGAAAGAGTCCCCCAGTAGATGCTATGGTAGTAGCAGTGGCCACCAGGAAAGAACTTGCTAAACAAAGTTTTACTGCAGCATTGGATGGGTATGGGAAGTGTGTTTACTCGTCAGCGACCTTCACTCTCAGGTTGCTGAACTATTTGGCTCATGTCACAAGATTTCAGAGGGACTTGATCAAGGAGTTTTCCAATGCTTTATTGGGGTCCACATCTGCAGAGGACAAGAAGACTGATTCTTCATAACTGGCCACCCTGCAGTCCCTATTGAACTCCTCTATGAGGCTCATTTCTCACACCTCAGAAGGTGCTTTGAGAGCCGTGAGTTCAGGAATTACTGTGAGATGGCAGGCCTGGATCCACTTCTCTGATTTTTCTGAGCCTTTCAAGTCATCATTCATCAATGTTCCTTTTGATGGATGTAACTTGTTCGGCCCCATGATTAAAGAAACCCTGTCTTGGGGTGAACAAGATGGGAAGACTTTATTTACCATAGGGATATGTTCTTCTACACCTCACAGGACTTTTTCCCCAAAACCAGCAAGGTGGTAGGAAAATGTGGTTCCATAAGTCCCAAGGCTCTTCCCAGGACTCTTAGGGGATAGGTTCCTCTGCAGCAGAGGGGGGTACTGTGATGACAGATGATGCCCTCATGGCAGAAGAGGCCCGCAAAAGCAGGGTTTCAGAGATCCTTTCTCTGAGAAGCCCTACCAGCACTCTTGAAAAGTTGTCTGACTGCTGCACTCTGGAGGCAGTTGGTGGCCACGTATCCCTTCACCTAGAAACCTGGGCTGCTATCACAAAGACATTTGGGTGCAGAGGATGTCATACAATAGCCTAAATCTACATAGTATGAAACATTTTTTAAAAATGCATACATATATAAATAATTATGCTAACATTATTATACATAAAATTATTGAAACATAGTTCTAAAAAAAACCTTTGACCTAGTCTATATCAAATTAAACTCAAGGACACCCTCACTAACTAGAACTAGAAAAATTACCTATCAAATACTTTTAATTTTAACTTGCTTGATATGGAATGTTTCATACCATGTAGGCTTAGGCTATTTATTGTATGACAAATTTTCTGATTTTAGAACAGATACATATGTATTTTTTTATTTTACAAAGTAATTTATATGAGATGCTTTTTTAGCTGCATCATGCATTTTGGTTAGCACAAAAAGTTTTTCCTTTCTTTGAGCTCATTAAGTTTAAGTGGGGTGTGACCAGTTGTGACTCTGATGTATATAAATTGCTTTGCATGCAGTTTTTAGTTGTCTGAAGAAGTCAGGTTATATATACCAGACGAAAGCGCTTACTTCTTTTCATGTTTTAAATACATTTTCATGTTTGGATCAGTGGATTACAGTCTGTGTTACTTTTTGTGAAGGTTGGATGTTAAGTTGTCAATCTCGCCTTCATTCTTGCTGGATGGGTTCGGAGCCTTAGTAAAGCTCGAGAGCTAATTTTACCGGCTCAAGGCAACCCTATATCCCATGATGCTAGGCGATAACTACCCAGATCTCGTTTGCCGCTTTCGCTGACGAGGTGCGTTTTACTGGCTCTTGGTAAGTGTTGGGATTTTCATTACTTTAGAGTTACCTTTGTACTTAGCCTTCCCACCCCCTTTCTTCGTTTAGCTTAGCTTAACGGTTATATTACACCTTTTTCCAGTTAGTGCTAATTTTTCCCTTTTATCCAATTTAATTTCCCCTTCCCCCTAGGTTAGGCCTTAGGCCTGCTCCTTTCCTAGTTCCTGACAGGGATTCTGTGCTGTGTCTGTGGTGCGCTTGTGTATCCCTGTTTTACTAGTTTGTTTGGATTGGGCGTGTGTGTGTGTGTGTGTGTGTGTGTGTGTGTGTGTGTGTTTTACTTTTGTGCCTTTTACTTCAACAGCACTATGTTGAAGGACACAAAGGTCTCAGGCTTCAAGAAGTGTGACTCGTGCTGTCAGAAGATGTCTCTGACAGATGGTCACACTTCTTGTGTTTACTGCCTGGGACCCCTGCACCTGCAGGACTCTTGTTCTGTGTGCCATGCATTCAGCCCAAGAGTCCTGCAGGAGCGCAGGAACAAATTAATCTTAAGGGGCTTATTAAAGCCCGAGGGCTCCAAGCCTAAGTCTGTGCCAGGGAAGCCCTCGAAGCCAGCAAAACTGTCGCCTCTGAGTCCTAAGCCTTTGGCTGCTGGCTCATCATCTGCGGCAACATCGGCTTCGGCTGGAGCCGATGCTTCTGTGTCGCAGCTTCCAACATCGGCTCCACTCGGCGCCGATACCGCTAAGCCTTTACTTACCCGGTCGGTTCCGGCTGGGGCCGACGTATGTTCGACTCCTTTGGCTCCATCCATCTCCAGGAAAAGATCCAGATCCCCATCTTTGGAATCAATCCATTCGGCTCCGGGGTCACCCTTGCTCTCGGAGCAGAGCCATCGGAGCCGTTCTTCTCTGTCGTCCAGGCTTTCCAACCATGACCTTGAGAGAGTGGTCAGTAGACTGTTAAAGTCTCAGGCACTGGCCCAAATGCTTCATAGCCCATCTCATCAGACAGTGGCTATTTCAACTTTACCTACTATTTCTCCTTTGACTCTCCCTCAGAGTTCGGAGCCGGAGCTCCTCGGAGCCGTGACTGTTGTGGCATCGGAGCCGATACCTCCCCGTTCGGCTCTGTCGTCTTCTGCTCTGATCTCCTCCTTGATGCCTTCATTGGAGAGATCCGGGTGCCTGGTCTCTCTCGCCGGCTTTGAGAGGGCGAGTGGCATCGGACCCTTGTCCGACCCCATTCTCCCCCTCGGAGCGTCGGCGCTGATGAGCTCGGCCCCGACATCGGCTTCGGAGCCGTCCCTGTCGGTGCGGCCTGGGGTTCCTACTTCTTCGGAGCGGGAGCCCTCTGGCCTGTCTGATAGGGGAGCCTTCGAAGTGATGAGGAGCGTACTAGCCCCAGGGCACGGTCAACAGTCAGCTCCATCAGCTCCTCCCACTACAGTGCCTGCTGACGTCTCTTCCCACTCTCTTGCTCCCGGACCCAGAGATCCAATGCCTCAGGTTTCCCCACTGGGAATATCTTCCTCTTCCGAGGCTTCTCCTGACCCATCAGGTGAACCTCCGTGCAAGAGGACATGTAAGAGGAAGCATGTGGACTCCCCTGAGTCCATTACATCCGATACCGACTTGGATGAGTCGGAAGGATCCTCAAGGTCCCCCTCTGAGGATGTCTCTTTCTCAGACATCCTTGAAATCCTGAAACAGAGGGGGAACTGGTCTTCCCTTAATCCTTCTGAGGACGAGTCGGTTTACCTGGAGGCGTTTGGTTCTCGACCCTCCACCTCCTGGGTGTCTCTGCCTTTCGACCCCCTTATGGACGTGGTGGCACGGAAGGTGTGGACGGCCCTGGATTTGGTGGAACCCACCCCATGGAGGCCTTCTAAATTTATTACGGCTCCAGCTGATAGGCAATTTTTAACAAAAGGTGTCCCGGTTGATGCCATGGTGGTGGCTGCAGCCACCAAGAAGGAACTAGCCGATCCTTCAGTACCTATCCATCCTCCTAACAAGGATTCTAGGACTATGGATAGGTACGGCAAGCGGATGTTTTCTTCAGCGACCTTTGCCATGCGGTCGCTGAATTACTTGTGTCACTTCACCCGCCTTCAGAGAGATGTTCTCAAAGAGTTGGGTGAAGTTTTACAGGATCTGTCAGCTGCTGGGTCCCAAGATAAAATCATCTCACAGCTAGGAACCCTAAACTCCATTGTTAACTCCTCCATGCGGCTCATTTCCTATGCAGCCAATGGAGCAAGTAGGGCCGCAGGCACAGATGTGGCCTTAAGGCGTCACGCCTGGATGCGGCTTTGTAATTTTGCAGACCCCTTCAAGGCGTCCTTCACTAACTCCCCCTTTGATGGTTCGACTTTGTTCGGGCCTCAAGTGAAAGACACCTTGACCAGATGCAAGCAAGATGGCAAGACTCTTTCTGCCATAGGAGTCCATTTCTCCACCCCTTCCAGACCATATCCTAAGGGTCAAAAGGGTGGAAAAATGTGGTTCCGCAAATCACAAGGAGTCACGCCTGATGCAAGAGGTCAGTTTACCCCAAGAGGCAGAGGGGGGAACAACAACAGACGCCGCCCAAGAGGCAGAGGGGGTCCGCAGAATCAGGGTAACAGAGAGTCTCTCTCTGACAAACCCTTCCAACATCCCTGAGATGTTGCCCGACTGTCCGCCTTTGGAGGCAGTCGGGAGAAGATTATCGCTGTACCCAAAAGCCTGGCTCTCCCTCACTTTAGACAAATGGGTACAGTCGGTTATATCCGAGGGTTACAAAATTCCCTTTATCCAAACCCCAACTCAACAAAAGGGAACCCTTCCAGACGTTCCACCCAGTCTAAGGGAACAAGCAGTGCTAGAAATTTCAAAACTACTAGCAAAAAGAGCCATCCAGCCAGTCCCAGCAGACCAAATAGGATCCGGAGTCTACTCAAAGTTCTTTTTGGTACCAAAAAAATGGGACTGGAGACCAATATTAGATCTCAGCAAACTAAACAAGTTTGTAAAAAAGACAAGATTCCGGATGGTCACGCTACAGTCCATTCTACCCTTTCTGGGCAAGGACAATTGGATGTGCTCTGTGGACCTTCAGGATGCGTACTATCACATCAAAATTCACAGGTGCTCCAGAAGGTTTCTCCGCTTCCGGCTGGGGGCCAGTCACTACCAATTCAGAGCCCTGCCCTTTGGTCTCACTACAGCCCCCAGAGTGTTCACCAAATGTATGGCAGTGGTTACGGCTCACCTGAGGCGTCAAGGATTCCAGGTGTTTCCATATCTAGATGACTGGCTCCTCACCGCCACCACCAGGCATCAACTTCTTCAGGCCAGAGATTACACCATCCACATTTGCAGAGGGCTAGGAATCTCTATAAATTTCGAAAAGTCTGCCTTGTCGCCTTGTCAATCTATTACCTTTATAGGCGCCAACTTGGACATCGTGCAGCTTTCAGCAAAGCTAACAGATCAAAGGGTCTTAGATATCCAAAATCATGTCCATGTTCTGCTTCAGAGCAACAGAATTCAGGCCAGGTATGTCCTGAAAGTATTGGGGCTCATGGTGGCCGCCATCACACTTCTTCCTCTTGCCCGTTTTTACATGTGTCTTCTACAGTGGATGCTTTTCGCCCAGTGGTCTTTCCAACAACTCCCTATGCACTACAAGATCATGATAACTCCAATTTGCAAAAATCATCTGTCTTGGTGGATGTGCTCCCCTCAAGTCCATCAAGGCAGACCCTTTATTCCTCCCTCCCCAGTCGCCACGGTCACATCGGACGCCTCCCTGATGGGGGAGGGGGGCATTTTCAGGGCAGGACAGTCCATGGCACATGGCAACCTTTCGAATGCCACCTGCACATAAATGTCCTGGAGATGAGAGCAGTGCTTTTGATGTTGCAAGCCCTCCAAGACTCTCTTCCCCTGGGGACTATTGCAATCCGAACGGACAATATGTCCATAGTGTGGTATATCAACAAGCAGGGCGGAACCAAGTCATATCCCCTGTGTCGAGAAGCACTCAGACTTTGGCAATGGGCGATCTTTTCTCAGTGGTTTCTGATAGCAACGCATATCCCCGGGAAGTTCAACATCATAGCGGACAGGTTGAGCAGAGCTATCCTCATGCCACACGAGTGGTCTCTCAAACAATCTGTGATGGAAGAGATTTTTCAGAAGTGGGGCCTTTCTTGCTGCGATCTTTTTGCTACACCTCAAAACAGCAAATGCCCCGACTTCTTCACTCTCTTCCCCCTTCCAGGCCATCCCCCCAAAGACGCTCTAGTCCACGATTGGCCTCGGGGACTTCTTTACGCCTTTCCACCCCTTCCGTTAATATCACAGATAATTCAGAAAGCAACTGCCTTGAGAGCCAAGATGATTCTCATTGCCCCTTATGGGCCTCGACAGATATGGTTTCCGTTCCTGCATCGTTATCTCTTGGAGCAGCCTTGGCATCTGGATCCAGTGCCAGATCTTTTGGCCCATCAGTCGGGGCAGCTGCACCAATCCCTCCATTCTCTCAACCTCACTGCTTGGTTGATCCACTTCCGTCCCTAGCCAGGCTTCCTATGATTTCAATTCCCGTCCGGGATATTATAGTAGCTTCCCTTAAATCTTCCACCAGAAGGATCTACACTAGTAAATGGCAACGTTTTTCCTTCTGGGCAAAGCTAGAAATATAGATCCGTTCACTGCTCCAATTCAATTGGTCTTGGATTTCCTAGCTGAAATTTTTCGTTCAGGATCTTCATCCTCCACAATAAAAGTTCAGTTGGCAGCCATTTCAAATTTTCACATAGGTCTGTCAGACTGCAGCATCATGTCCCATAAGCTTTGCAAAGCATTCCTTAGAGGTGTCTTTTTACTCAAACCTCCAATCAAAGATCCTCCACCACAGTGGGATCTAAACCTAGTTTTAACATCCCTGATTCTACCTCCCTTTGAACCTGCGGCTTCCTGTTCATTGACATTACTTTCCTGGAAAACACTCTTCCTGGTCGCTGTTACATCTGCTAGGAGAGTATCTGAACTTCATGCCCTCTGCATTCGTCCTCCTTACTTAGTCTTCCACAAAGACAGAGTTTCTCTAAGAACGAACCCCTCTTTCATACCCAAGGTGGCTTCGCAGACAAATTTAAATCAATCAATTGACCTCCCAGTTTTCTTCCCTAATTATACGAACAGGGCAGAGCAAAAACTGCATTGTCTGGATGTTCATCGTCAGCTCTGATATTATTTGGACAGAACTAAACAAATCAGGAAATCTGATCAACTCTTTTTATCTTATGCAGAAAATAGGAAAGGCCTTCCAGTATCCAAGGTAACACTGTCTAGGTGGCTGTCTTCTTTGATCACGTATATTTACCAACTCAGAGGTAAAGAATTGCATTCTAGGCCAAGAGTCCATTCAACCAGGGCACTAGCCACATCAACAGCTTTTCAAGCCAGACTACCAATAGACACTATTTGTGCGGCAGCCACATGGGCCTCTCCTCATACCTTTGTATCGCATTACAAATTGGACATGACCTCCAGAAACAGGGCAAATTTTGGTTCCACCGTTCTCAAGAGTCTGTTCCAATGAGCCACCCAGGATGAAGGTGCTAGGGACGCGGTCCCATCCAGCAAGAATGAAGGCGAGATTGACAACTTAACATTGAGAAGTTATGTACCTACCATAACGTTCCATGTTAGTTGTCTTCTCTCGCCTTCTTTCTTGCGTCCCGCCCACCATCCCCCTAGCCTGGACAGACCAAGAAGATTTCTCCTTCTTTGAAGGGTCCTGATCTTGCACTTTCAGCCAAATAGCTTGTCCTAGGGTAACTACAGCTTAGATAGCAATCCTTTCGGGGTTATCCTTTTCCTCCTCCTCTCCAGTTGGAGGACTATATTGCCTAGGTTGTTTTCAGCTACCAAGTGAGATCTGGGTAGTTATCGCCTAGCATCATGGGATATAGGGTTGCCTCGAGCCGGTAAAATTAGCTGTCGAGCTTTAGTAAGTGGCCGAGTCGGAGCCGAGGTTCGGCTCCGAACCCATCCAGCAAGAAAGAAGGCGAGAGAAGACAACTAACATGGAACATTATGGTAGGTACATAACTTCTCATTTTCGTTTGTGTTTGGCTTTCCATTATACCAGGACCTTGGCTTCATCTATGGCTTTTTTAGAAAGGGTTGGATTCTAGAAACTACTACTTAGTCCTTTGTACATACTTTTACGAAGAAGTATAAACTTGAATGTTAAGTTGTCAGTCTCGCCTTCATTCTTGCTGGATGGGTCCGGAGCCGAACCTCGGCTCCGACTCGGCCTAATACTAAAGCTCGAGAGCTATTTTTACCGGCTCGAGGCTATGCTATGTCCCATAATGCTAGGCATCATATACCCAGATCTCGTTTGCCGCTTCAGCTACGAGGTTGCGTTTTCACTGGCTCCAGGTCGTATTTAAAATTTTTGATAATTATAGTTAGTTTCGATTGGTATTTTTTCCTAGATTGTTTTCTAATAGTGTTAGTAGTCACCCGACTAGTCTTCCCACCCTTATTAGTAGTTTTTCCTACTCTTTTCCACCCTTAAGGTGGTTAGGCCTCCCCCCCCACCCCTTTTACAGTAGTTTGTAAAGTAGATTTATACAGGTTACTTTACTAGGTGTGTGTGTGGAATTTTGTTTTATTGTAATAACTGTAAGAGTGTCTGTCAAGTGTTGTGTGTGTGTTTGTATACATGTTAGACTTTGTTGTCCCGTTCCTGTGGTATCATATCTAAGGATACCAAGATATCGGGATTCAAGAAGTGTGACTCGTGCTGTCAGAAGATGTCTCTGACAGATGGTCACACTTCTTGTGTGTATTGTTTGGGCCCTCTGCACCTGCAGGACTCTTGTTCCATCTGTCATGCCTTTAGCCCAAGAGTCCTGCAGGAGCAGAAATAAGCTCATCTTAAGGGGCTTATTGAAGCCCGAAGGATCTCCTACCAGGCCTCTGTCAGGAAAACCTTCCAAGCCCGCCAAACCATCGGCTCCATGTCCGGAGCCGGTGCCAAGCGGACCTTCTCCTGCCTCGTCGGTTCCAGCCGGAACCGATACATGGAGGCCTCAGTCGGCTCCGACCTTGGCGTCATAGCCATCTCCAAACCGAAAGCGCTCCCGATCTCCCTCATTGGAGTCGGTCAGGTCGGCTCCGAAGTCCCCTTTGCTGTCGGAGCGGAGCCATAGGTCTCACTCCTCTAGATCTTCCAGGCTTTCAGACCATGACCTCGAGAGGGTAGTCAGTAGGCTTTTGAAGTCACAGGCGCTCGCCCAGTTATTGCATAGCCCGTCTCAACAGACAGCGGCTTCCCCAACACCTGCTTCAGTTCCTCCTCCGACTATTCCTTCGAGCTCGGAGCCGGAGGCCGTCGGGGTTGGTACCGTGGGGGCGTCGGAACCGATTCCACCCTTATCGGTCCCTTCGTCGGCTCCGATCCCTTCATTGGCTCCATCCTTGGAGGGATCTGGGCGCCGAGTCTCCCTCGTCGGTTCCGAGGGGGCGAGTACCATCGGACCCTTGTCCGACCCCGTTCTCCCTCTCAGAGTGTCGGCGCAGGTGAGCTCGGCCCCGACATCGGCCTTGGAGCCGTCCCTCTCGGTGTCGGGAGGAGCTCTCATCTCTTCGGAGCTGGGTCCCTCCTCTCTGCCTGATGGAGGTGCCTTTGAGGTCATGAGGAGCGTGCTGGCTCCTATACCGGCGCCACGGTCGGCCCCATCGGCCCCTCCTTCCATGGTGCCTGCTTCGGCCTCTGCCTATCCTCCCGAACCTAAGCGTGGAGAACCAATGCTCCAGGTCGCCCCATTGGGCGTATCCTCCTCTTCTGAGGCCTCCCCTGATCCTGCGGGGAGCCCCCTCGGAAGAGGATATGCAAGAGGAAGCATGTGAACTCCCCGGAGTCAGTGACATCTGACACCGACCTGGATGATTCGGAAGGGTCCCCAAGGTCCCCCTCTGAGGATGTCTCATTTTCTGACATCCTAGAAATCCTTAAACAGAGGGGGAACTGGTCTTCCCTCAACCCTTCCGAGGACGAGTCGGTGTACCTGGACGTGTTCGGTTCTCGCCCTTCCACCTCCTGGGTGTCCCTGCCTTTCGACCCACTCATGGAGGTGGTGGCTCGGAAGGCGTGGACGGCTCCAGATACTATGGAACCAACTCCCCGGAGGCCCACAAAATTTATTACAGCCCCTTCGGACAAGCAATTTCTCACTAAGGGCGTCCCCGTTGATGCCATGGTGATGGCGGTGGCCACTAAGAAGGAGTTGGCTGACCCTTCAATTCCTGTCCATCCTCCTAATAAGGAATCTAGGACTATGGATAGGTACAGCAAGCGGATGTTTTCTTCAGCGACCTTTGCCATGTGTTCGCTGAATTATTTGTGCCATTTCGCCCGTCTTCAGAGAGACCTTCTCAAAGAACTAGGTGATACCTTGCAGGACCCATCAGCTGCGGGGTCTCAGGAAAAGATCAACTCCCAGCTAGGGACCCTGAACTCTACTGTAAACTCCTCCATGAGGCTCATCTCCTATGCCGCCGATGGGACGAGTAGGGCTGCAGGCATGGGTGTTGCTCTAAGGAGACACGCCTGGATGCGGCTTTGCAACTTTGCCGACCCCTTCAAGGCGTCTTTCACTAACACCCCCTTTGACGGTTCTGCCTTGTTTGGACCTCAAGTGAAGGATACATTGACCAGGTGCGAGCAGGAAGGCAAGACTCTCTCTGCCGTAGGAGTCCGTTTTTCTACCCCTTCTAGACCATACCCTAAGGGTCAGAAAGGTGGGAAAATGTGGTTCCGCAAACCTCAGGGAGTACTGCCTGACGCACGTGGTGAGCTTCCCTCCAGAGGCAGAGGAGGGAACAATAATAGACGCCGCCCAAGGGGCAGGGTGGGGGTCTGCAGAATCAGGGTAGCAGAGAATCTTTCTCTGACAAACCCTTCAGCACCCCTGAGGGGCTGCCCGACTGTCCACCTTCGGAGGCAGTCGGGGGAAGACTATCACTGTACCCAGAAGCCTGGCATTCTCTCACGCAAGACAAATGGGTACGGTCGATCATATCCGAGGGCTACAGAATTCCCTTTACTCACACCCCACAACAGCCAAAAGGGCCCCTTCCAGACGTTCCACCCGATCTGAGGGATCTAGCAGCACTAGAAATTTCAAAGCTGCTAAGAAAAAGGGCCATCCAGCCAGTCCCAGCAGACCAACAAGGATCCGGTATCTACTCCAAGTTCTTTTTGGTACCAAAAAATACAGGGGACTGGAGACCTATTTTGGATCTCAGCAGGCTAAACAAGTCTGTTCAAAGAACGAAATTCCGGATGGTCACTCTACAGTCCATTCTACCCTTTCTGGGTCAGGACAATTGGATGTGCTCTATAGACCTTCAGGATGCGTACTACCATATCAAGATGAACAGGCGCTCCAGAAGGTTTCTCCGCTTCCATCTGGGAGCCAGTCACTACCAATTCAGAGCCCTGCCCTTTGACCTCACCACAGCCCCCAGGGTGTTTACCAAATGCATGGCAGTGGTTGCAGCTCACCTGAGACGACAAGGATTCCAGGTGTTTCCATATTTAGACGACTGGCTCCTTACTGCCACCACCAGGCATCGACTACTCCAATCCAGGGATTACGCTGTACAAACGTGCAATGCGCTAGGTATCTCTATAAATATTGAAAAGTCTGCATTGTCGCCTTGTCAGTCTATTACCTTCATAGGCGCCGTTTTAAACACAGTGGAGCTCTCAGCAAAACTACCCACACAAAGAGCTTCAGACATTTGCAACCATGTTCAGATCCTATTACAGGTGACCAGAGTTCAAGCCAGATTTGTACTAAAAACACTTGGTCTCATGGCAGCAGAAATCACTTTACTCCTCCTAGCACGTTTTCATATGCGGATCCTGCAGTGGATGCTATTTGCCCAGTGGTCCTTTCAGCAGCTCCCCATGTCACACACCATTCTAATCACTCAGTCATGCAAAAGACACCTTTCTTGGTGGACGGTCTCCCCTCAGGTACTCCAGGGAAGACCTGTGGTCCTTCCTCCCCCTGTTGCCACTGTGACAACGGATGACTCCCTGATCGGGTGGGGGGGTGCATTTTCAGGGCAGGACAGTTCAGGGCACATGGCAACCCTTCGAATGCCACTTGCACATAAATGTCTTGGAAATGAGAGCAGTACTTTTAGCGTTGCAGGCCCTTCAGGACTCTCTACCCATCGGGACTGTTGCAATTCAAACAGACAATATGTCTGTAGTGTAGTACATCAACAAGCAGGGCGGAACCAGATCCTACCCCCTATGTCTAGAAGCACTCAGACTTTGGCAATGGGTGGTCTCTTCTCAACGGTTTCTGGTAGCAACGCATATTCCCGGGAAGTCCAACGTCATAGCGGACAGACTGAGCAGAGCCATTCTCATGCCTCACGAGTGGTCTCTCAACCAGATAGTAGCGGAAAGAATTTTCAGAAGGTGGGGTCAACCTTGCTGCGACCTTTTTGCAACACCTCTAAACAGCAAGTGCCCAGACTTCTTCACCCTCTTTCCTCTCCCAGGTCTACCCCCCAGAGACGCTCTAGTTCACGATTGGCCCCGGGGTCTTGTGTTTGCATTCCCCCCCTTTCCCTTGATTACTCAATTAATCCAGAAAGCGACTGCCTTGAGAGCCAGGATGATCCTCATTGCCCCTTACTGGCCTCGACAAGTTTGGTTTCCGTTCCTGCAACGCCATCTACTGCCAGCATCTGGACCCAGTGCCAGATCTTCTGACCCATCAATCGGGTGGGCTGCATCAGTCCCTTCGATCTCTCAACCTCACAGCTTGGTTGCTCCACTTCCAACCCTAGCCAGGCTTCCCCTTATCTCTCAACCAGTTCGTGATATCATCCTCGCTTATCACAAGTCTACTACCAGAAAGACTTATGCTAGCAAATGGAAGCGTTACTCTGTCTGGGCAGGGGGAAAAACACGTGGACCCCTTTACGGCTCCTGTCCAGACAGTTCTAGAGTTTCTAGCAGAACTCTTTCAATTGGGCTCCTCCTCAGCTACCATCAGAGTTCAACTGGCAGCTATTGCAAATTTCCACGTTGGCTTGTCAGAGACTAGCATCATGTCCCACAAACTTTGCAAAGCCTTTTTAAAAGGAACCCTTTTACTTAGGCCCCCGGTTAAGGACCCTCCCCCACCGTGGGACTTAAATTTGGTACTGCCTTCTTTAATTCTTCCTCCCTTTGAGCCGGTGGCTTCTTGTTCATTGAAGTTGCTCTCGTGGAAAACACTCTTCTTAGTAGCCATCACCTCAGCAAGACGGGTCTCGGAACTTCATGCCCTTTGCGTTTGCCCTCCTTATCTTGTTTTTCACAAAGACAGAGTGTCACTTAGGACTAATCCATCTTTTTTACCCAAAATAATCTCAGAGAGAAATCTGAATCAGACCATAGATCTTCCAGTCTTCTTCCCAAATTACACCAATAGAGCTGAACAAAAGTTACATTGTTTGGACGTTCACCGTCAATTACGCTTCTACCTGGATAGAACTAAGCAGATGAGAAAATCAAACCAGCTCTTCCTGTCTTATGCGGAAGGGAAGCAAGGCCAGCCAGTCTCTAAGGTAACTTTGTCCAGGTGGTTGTCCTGTCTTATCATGTTGGTCTATCAGTTGAGGAACAGGGAACTTCCTACTAAGCCTAGAGCCCACTCAGCCAGAGCCTTAGCTTCTTCAATAGCCTTTCAGGCAAGATTGCCGATGGATTCCATTTGCGCAGCGGCCACTTGGGCCTCTCCTCATACCTTCATTTCTCATTACAAGCTCGATATGGCCTCCAGAAGTCGGGCTAATTTTGGTTCCACTGTACTCAAGAGTTTGTTCCATTGATCCACCCAGGATTTAGGTGCTAGGGACGCTGTCCCATCCAGCAAGAATGAAGGCTAGATTGACAACTTAACATTGAGAAGTTATGTACTTACCATAACATTCCATGTTAGTTGTATTCTTCTCGCCTTCTTTCTTGCGTCCCACCGTCCATCCCCCTAGCATGGGAAGATCTAGAGTACCTTGTGAGAGTTATTGCCACCTCAGTTATATCCCCAGCTAGCTCCCTTGCTCCCTCTTTTTTGCTAGCTCTTCCAGAGGAGTTTATATATATATATATATATATATATATATATATATATATATATATATATATAGATAGATATATCTTTATTTTTGTATGTATGATTAGGTGGATTATTCCCTGTTGTGGTGGGACATATATGTCCATAGTGTTAGCTATTAAACAAGATCTGGGTATATGACGCCTAGCATTATGGGACATAGCATAGCCTCGAGCTGGTAAAAATAGCTCTCAAGCTTTAGTATTAGGCCGAGTCGGAGCCGGGGTTCGGCTCCGAACCCATCCAGCAAGAAAGAAGGCGAGAAGAAGACAACTAACATGGAACGTTATGGTAAGTACATAACTTCTCATTCCTTCTCCAGGTCAGGCTTTGTTGTAACCATTCTCCCGAGCATCCTGGACTCTTCTCCTTACACCTCAAATTTAGTAAACTAGTGTAATTTACCCACATAGCTAAGGCTACTGCAGCAGTGATCAATATGGTGAGCATAGTATAGTTGTGCAAGTAAACTTGCCATAATGATCACTGCTGCAGTTATCCGCTCCCTTCTTCCAGGAGCCCTTGTTTTTGGTGTGTCTTTTATGCCAAGGTGTGGACATTTATTTTTTGTTCTTCCTAGCATTGACCTTTTGACGATCAGCCTCCCTCCCTCCCTCTGTTGGCAGGAAAGCTCTGAAGGGCTCGGTACTCTAACTTGTCATTATCTTCTGTTATAGAAAACATTTTCTGTATCCTGTTTACATTATTAAAAAATACTTGTTCAAGTGCTTCAAAGTGACTATTCTGAATTTTCTAGATTTACTTGCTTGTTTTGATACTACCCGCGGTGGTGGTGCTGCAGTAGCGTTGTCGACTCACAGTAAGACGCTGTCCGGTTCGATTCTCAGCTAGACCGTCTTCTGCGTGGAGACATGCATGAATGGGCGTACCTTCGTTGAAGGTTGAGTGTCAGGCCTGGCAAGCTGGTATGTAAAAATAAACTGCCAATCATTAGTGGACCGGAGTTCCGCTGTGGCGCCCCCTAACCGGGAAAAGCCGAAAGACACAAACAAACTTGCTTGTTTTGATACTGATCTGTCTCCTCTAATCTTCCTTTCATCATTTGCTCTCAGAAACTTATCTTGTT
Organism: Protopterus annectens; assembly: GCF_019279795.1. Lineage (NCBI taxonomy): Eukaryota > Metazoa > Chordata > Ceratodontiformes > Protopteridae > Protopterus > Protopterus annectens. The sequence continues at coordinate 1,304,361,143 of NC_056746.1, read as the reverse complement.
GCATTTAAAGCAGTCCCTTGCTCCTATCCCTTTCTGTGTTGCTGCATTCTCTGTTGTGCTATTCCCTTTGGTATAGTTTCCTCTTTCCGTTCCTTAATGCTTTTTTTCATTCTCCCCTTATTGTTCATGCATATATTGTAAAGGGTTTTTATGGTCACTTTTTTGTACTACTATTTTTTTTCCTAAAGGCCTATTACTATCTCTGAATTCCTAGTCTTCTTTTGTCTATAAACCATAATGTTCCTCTTTGCATTATAATTTTTATTATGAAACAACTATGTTAGCCTTAGTTATGTGATATTATAATATTCCTTTAAATATGGAAAACCCAGTTCTGCTTACTTCCCAGGCAATATTACTTTAGCCCACTTTCTCTTGCTTTCTTATCCTACCCCCCCCTTAACTTCTTAATTCCTTATTATTTTTTCCCATATCTCCTCTTCTAGCTTTTTTAAATATGTCTGCTGTGTGTATAGAATTAATGGTACCAAAAATATTTTAATAGCCTATAATTTTTGTCATCCTTGCTTATAGCTAATATTTTTCTTTTTCTCAACTGTTGTATTATCTTTTCCCGTCTCTTGTCATGTCTTTTGCTGCTGTCTTGACATCCAGTCCAGCCCATATTCCCAAGTATTTGACCCCATAGGAATGGAATCCCTGTACCAACTCAAATGCTGGTTTGTAATTTATAAGTATTGCCATAATTCTCCTTTCATAATTTTATATCCTGATAGATTTGGATATCTATTTAAAACCCCAAAGAACTTATAAATGTTCTGTTTTAGTTTGGTTACATATAAAGTAACATCATTTGCATGCAAAACTATTTTTATTTTTCCCCTTAACTATATCATTGTATTTCTTACTTGCCAATGGTTCTAGATGTAATGTAAATAGAAGTAAGGAAATGGGATGTCCCTGTCTTGTGCATCTATAGTCTAAATCCCTTTGATAAAATTCCATTACTTTTAGCAAAAGCTTCAGCAAACTCATGTAGCTGAAACACTAAATTTATTTAACACTGCGGAATTCCATATACCTCCTCTTCAAAAATATCCAGCTAACTCTGTGAATAGTTTTTTTCTGCATCTAGATTTATTAGTATCAATGTATTACCCCCACTTTATCGTGTTCTCTTTTATCATTAATGTTTTATGTTGTTGAATATTTTGTTTGAGTTCAATACAACCGCATTCATCTAAACCTATATTTTTTGGTAATAATCCTGACAGTTTTTTAACAAGCATTGTCATGAAGACTCTGTAGCCATGATACAAGAAAAACACTGGCATATATGATCCCAGATCTACTAGATCTTTTTCCTTCTTTTGGTATCACTGCTACTATAGCTGTCTTCCATGATTGTGGTATTTTCTGTCCTGCTCTTATTTCATTAAATAGATTAAAGTAAATTTCTATCACCATTTCTACTATAGTTCTCCAAACTTCTACTGGAATTCTGGCTGATCCTTGTGTTTTCCCTGCAGTTTGCATTCTTAATGGATTCCTTTATTTATTCTATTATTTCTTTTGTTGAATGCACTCACACTGGCTTCCACCAGAGTTGGCATCTTAAGGCTATTCCGGTACAGTTCTTTTTCAATTATTTCCACCTTTTCTTCCCTTTCATATAACTTCCATAATATTTCTTCAGGATCCCCAGTATCCTTTCTGGATCTCTTATCACTTTTCGTAATGCTGGATCCTTCAATTTCATAATTGTTTATATTATTTTTTGGTGTGTGTGTGCGTGTGTGTGTGCGTGTGTGTGTGTGTGTGTGTGTGTGTGTGTGTGTGTGTGTGTGTGTGTGCTTGCGTGCGTGCGTGCGTGTGTATGTGTCCTTTGAGCTAATAACTTTTTGACCCTGGGATTATGGTCAGAAACAACTTCCTCAATGCTGCCTTCCTATATTCTTTTAAACTCCACAAATGCTCTTCTCTACCAGGTATCTTGCATTTTGTAGCTCTCTACCCTCTTCCTCGATGTTTTCACTCATTTTAAACTAGAATATTTTATTGGATACAGTCCCTCTAGATGCTTCTCATTACTCCTTAGTCAGTATTCCTTAGACTTCTTTGATAATACTTCCTTTCTGTTTGTCCAATTTTTCTGCTAAATTCTCCTTTACAATCTTTAATTCCACCCTAACACCCTGAATCCTTTGATGTGATGTTGTCAATCTCGTCTTTATTCTCACTGTTGGGTTGGATCCGATCCATCGGATCCATCTCGGCCATTACATCAGCTCGCGGTCCTCAACTGAGCTCGTGGGCATTTTTCCTACCCATAATGCAATTCCCCAACCACCCCAGATTCTGTTTGCTGCGCAGCGAAGAGGGTTCTCTTATTATTAGCTCTGGGCTAAGTATTGATTTTTCTTGACTATCTTCCCTGTATTTAGCTTAAGTTTGCCTTTTTACCTTTTGTCTTTCCTAATAGTTTAGTTTCGTTGAGCAAGTGCTCCCTACCCCCATTATCACCCGTTTTAGTTGGAGGGTGTATAAATCTGGTATGTTTTTTATTAGTGGACATTTCCTCCCTTTTCCCCTTATTTCTTTCCTCCCTCCTTTTTCTCATCCATTTTACTTAGAGGATGATTATATTAAAAAAAAAAAAAAACTTCTGTCTTCTGCATATTTCCCTAATGTGTTTGAGTGCGTATGTGTTTCTCTATATTTTTCTTTACTTGTTGTTTCCCTGGCAATGTCGCAAAAACAGGAAGGGAAAACACTTGCATTTAAAAAATGTAAAAAATGTGGAAAGAAGATGCCTGTAGCGATACACACACTTTGTGTATGTATTGTTTGAGGTCTCTTCATCTCCAGGAAACATGCTCCATATACCACGGCTTTAATCAAAGAGCACTTATGGAGTGCAAAAAAAGGGTTTATTAAAAACCCCTTTTTCAGAGATAATTGCACCTGAGTACTCTCCAAAAACTTCTGAAAAAACAGTATTCCTTAGCTCTGAAAACTTCAATGGAGCTGAGTTCCAAAACTCCTGAACTGTCTGCTCCAGCAGTTACTTCGGAGCAGACAGTGGCAGCCGGATCCAAGATGGTCTCGGAGCCATCAGAACCCTTGGCTCTGACGTCTTCGGCTCCTACAGAAATTCGACATCGGAGCTGTTCCCCTTCCCTAGAACCAATAACTTCATGCCTCCCATCTCCACTACTAGCTAAGTCCAGATCTCCTACATTGTCTACTTGGTCTACCAGGAGCTTATCTGATGAAGACGTGGATAAGGTTGTGCAGAGGCTACTGAAGACTCCAGCCAAACTTATGCTGGATCTGAGCCCAAAGGAATCCGACCAGACGCAACCCCCCTCTCTGGTACCTGCTTCTCCTCCGATCTGTTCCACAGTTTTGGAGCCGGAAGATTCCAATCTCCAGATTGCATCTGTGTTGACTCCAGAGCCTTCAGTACCCTTGGAGCAGACATCTGCCCTGAGCGTTTCCCTCCAGTCAGAACAGGACACCTCTAGGAGCCAACACTCTCCAGTCAGCTCCTCAGCGTCAGCTCGGATCTCCCTGGATCCAACTTTGTCTCTTGGGACTTCAGCGCAGGCGAGTTCCGTTCCTACCTCGGCCTCAGAGCTTCTGTCGCCAGTCCCACAGATAACATCAATTCTGACGACTTCTTTGTCGGATCTGGGGGACTCCTCGGAGTGGGGTCAGTCTGCCTTTGAGGTTATGAGAAGGATTTTGACTCCCTCCAAATCAAAGCCACAATCCACATCGGATTTTTCCAGCCACTTTGCGTCAGTTGTCTTCGTTCTCTCAGTTAACCCTTCCACAGGATTGTAGAGATCCCAGGCCTCAGGATGTCCACCAGGGGATTTCCCCCCCTTCCGAAACCTCCCCAGATTATCCCACTGAAGAGATCCTTCAGAAGACGACCTGCAATAGGAAGCATCTTGACTTCACTGTGGAGTCCATTACATCAGATACTGACCTTGATGATGCAGAAGGGCCCCCACAATCACCTCCTGAAGATGTCTCCTTTGGAGACATCCTTAAAATATTAAAACAGAGAGGTGACTGGGAGTCCATCACCTCTTAAGCTGAGGAGTCAGTTTACCTGAAGGCTTTTGGGTCTCACCCTTCCACCTCTTAGATGACTCCTCCTTCTGACAAACTTATGGACCTAATTTCTTAGAAGGCCTGGGAGACCCCAGATACCATAGAGCCTACTCCCAGAAGGCCAAACAAATAAATAACTTCCCCAAACAATAAGGCTTTTTTTAACTAAAATTAAATAGATTTCAACAAAATGTAAATTAAAGGTCATGCTGCTAAATGCTAGGAGTCTACACATGAAACTGCACTCATTGCAAGTATTTGTAACCCTGGAAGATGCTGACTTTTCTGCAGTCACAGAAACCTGGTTCAAAGCTGCGGAGAGCACCCCAGCCTTACCTGGTTACTCATCCTATCATACATTCAGACCCCAAACTGTGGGCAGCAAAGCCAAAGGAGGTGGAGCTTTAATGTATATTAAAGACACACACCTCCAGGCTGCTCAAACAGTATGATGCACAGGAGGCACTCCAGGTGCAGTTAACCATTGACAAGACCCTTATTCAAAATCATAGCTAGCTACAGGCCTCCGAATTTGACTCAGGTGCCCACTCCACCTATCTGGACCTCTTTGAATCTATTAAGATTCAACCCTTTACCCTGATCCTGGGTGACTTTAACTACCCAGCCATAGATTGGAAAAAGTACTCATGCCAGAATGCAAATGCCCATAGGTTCCTTGATTTTACCAATGCAAATGCCTTGGAGTAACTAGTTGATAACCCCACAAGAGGTGATAATATCTTGGACTTGGTATTAACCAACATGAGTAACCACTGCAGCACCCGTACAGTATCATCCTCCCTAGTAAGATCCGACCATACAGCGGTCACTTTTGAAGTCAGCATCTCCCCTGACCCCCCCCCCAGCTAGGGTCAGACAAAAAATCTTCTCCGAAGCTGATTACACCTCTTGAGGGATGGTATAAACAGCTTCACATCCCCCTCCCCCTCTGTTGGAACTGGCACCAATGTCCAAATCTACACCAAAGTACTATACGAGCACTTGTATAGATGCATGGAATCAGGAATACCTGACAGGACAAAATCATCCTCCGCAAGGAAGAGTAAACCTGTCTGGTGGACATCTGCAATAAATAAACTATATAACAAAAGGAAAAAAATGCTATCCAGGACCAAGAAGGAGCAGGTGCCCAATTGGAAGCAATTTCTCCTTAGCTTGAACAAGCAAATAAGAGCACTAGTGAAATCCTCTATAGCCAACTTCGAGTCCAAATTGGCCACATCTACTACAAACAATCAGAAGGCCTTCTTCACATATGTCCGCAATCTGAAAGGAAGCACCCAGATCTGTTCAGAACTGGTGGTCAAGGACACCACATACTCAAATGCTGTAGATATAGCCAACCTACTGGCTGACAGATTCAGTGAAAACTAGTCTGATCTGCAAGGTCATGGAACAGATTATCATCGACCTCATTAACAGGGACATTGGCAACCTCCAAACACTCAACCCCACACAGTTTGGCTTTGTCAAGGGGAGCTCATGTCTGTTAAATCTGGTTGGCTTCTTTGAGACAGTCAGCAAAGCCATGGACGAAATGAAGATGGTGCATACCACCTACCTTGACCTGGCCAAGGCCTTCAACACTATTCCCCATTCGGGCATTGTAGACAAACTCTCTCAACTAGGTATCAATCCATATGTTATCAGATGGGTAGCAAACTGGCTCACTGGTAGAACTGACCTAATCAAAATAGGGGAAGCCACCTCAAGCAGTAGACCCATAACGAGTAGCATACCCCAGGGATCAGTCTTGGGGCCTCTGTTATTCGGGATATACTTCTCTGAGGTACAGGCCAAAACCAGTGGGCTATGGCTGACCAAGTTTGTAGATGACTCATCCTATCGTACCATAAGCTGGGTGTGGTCATCAATTCACCAAGCGATGTGGATGTCCTCCAAGAGGGTCTCACCCAAACAAATGACTGGTGCCAGAAACATGGCCTCAAGCTGAATGCCAAAAAATGCATCATCATCCCTTTTGAGGAGAGTGATGTCCCCACATATTATCACATTAATAACAACAACCTAAGTATGTAATCAGTCATGAGAGATTTGGGCACCCAGGTTGATAGCAACCTGACTTTTGACCACCGTGTTGCTTATGTTGTACGCGAAGCTTTCTATATGGCACACTTCATAAGTAAGGGTATCTCATCCAGGGACAAGGAGGGCATAAGATCTCCTGTATTCTTCCCTTATAAGTCTAATTATTGAGTACAATGCCCCCTTTGGCATGTACCTCACAGAACACATGCAGCACCTGGAGAAACCACAAAGGTTCCTTGTCAGAAGAATCCAGGACCTCAAACAACTCCCTGTACAGATAGGCAGAAAGCCCTGTCCTTCTACTGAGTTTCATATAGACTCCTCAGAGGTGACCTCTGTCTGACATACAAAGCAGTCTCAGACCCTGTCTTGATGGGACTACTGCATATCCGCAAGTCAAGCTCCACTTCAGTAACCTGCACGCGTGACCTCAACCTGGTCTGTGACATTAATAGGACTTGTTGGCGGGACAGATTTGTGTCGCAGAGACTCCCCTATCTGTGGAATAGACTCCCTCTCCACATCAAGCAGAGTACCTCATTGCCACTTTTCACTCGCAACCTGGATAACTAGATGGGAAACAGAAAATACACCCCTGGGATTCCACCTGTGTCCCTGCTGGACAGGGGCTTTGGGTCCTGACTTGTCTAAACATGAGTTAAACTCTTGGCTAGGCTTATAAGGGCCTCTGGGCCAATAGCCTAGTAACTTCCTATGATTGTATGAACTAAAGGTGTAGCAGTCGATGAAATGGTCATGGCAGCAGCCACTAAGAAGGAGCTATCAGAGACCAGCTCCTCTATCCATCTTCCTAATAAGGAGTCTAGGTTGATGGATAGATGCGGGAAGCTGGTATTTCATCAGTGACCTTTGTATTTCAGTCTCTGAATTACCTTACCTACTTTACTAGGCTAAATAGGGACCTGTTGGAGGAACTTACAGACTCCCTCCAAGGAGCTGTAGCTGATGCAGTAGCAGATAAGGTTAATGCTCAGCTCGCCATCCTCATTTCAATCATAACTCTTCCATGAGGCTCATGTCTTATGCAGCAGGTGGAATAAGTAGGGCTGCCGGTTCAGGTTTTGCTCTTAGGAGGCAGGCCTAGATGCGCCTTTCCAATTTTGCGGAGCCCTTCAAGACTTCCTTCTTTAATGCCCCTTTTGATGGCTATCCTCAAGGAAATGGTCACTAGGTGTGAACAGGAAGGCAAAACCTTGTCTGCTGTTGGAGTAGGTTTTTCTACACCTACCAGACCCTTCCCTAAAGATCAGAGAGGTAGTGCGAAGATGTGGTTCAGAAAATCCCAGAGGTCTTTCCATGACACACAGGGTGAAAGTTCCCGTTGGGCAGAGGGGGGAACAACATTGGAAGACACTGCTCTCATGGCAGAGGAGGCCCGCACAATCAGGGCTTCAGAGAATCCTCCTTTGGAGGGCCCTTTCATTGCTTGCCTCTGAGGGTAGTCGGGGGGTGATTGTCTCTGCACCTAGAAACATGGCAAAAGATAACTACCGACAGATGGGTGCAGAACATAATATCCAGGGGATATGTCATTCCCTTCTCCAAACCCGTTGCTGTAAACAAATCAGTTCCAGACATTCCACCCAGTCAAGAGGAACACGCAACCTTAGAAATTCAAAAGTTGCTAAGAAAATGAGTCATCCAAGAAGTCCCCACAGACCAGATAGGATCCGGAGCTCACTCAAGATTCTTTTTAATCCCAAAAAAGTCAGGGGACTGAAGACCCATTTTGGATCTCAGCAATCTGAACAAACATGTCCAGAAATCGAAGTTTCAGATGGTGACACTTCAGTCGATACTTCCATTTCTGGAAAAAGACAATTGGATGTGCTTAATAGGCCTTCAAGATGTGAACTACCACATTCTAATGGAAAGACGATCCAGAAGGTTCTTATGCTTCTGGCTCGGGACCAATCACTTCCAGTTTTGAGCTCTGTCCTTTGGACTCACTACACCCCCCAGAGTGTTCACTAAATGTATGGCAGTAGTGGCACCTCACCTGAGACACAAAGGATTCTGTGTTTTCCATATATAAATGACTGGCTCATTACCACTCTGACCAGGAATCTTCTGCTACAAGCCAACAAGCCAGGGATTACACTCTACAAATCTGTTCCTCTCTAGGGATTACAATAAATTACAAAAAATCTGAGCTAGAGCCATGCCAATCCTTGGTTTTCGTAGTAGCTCAGATAAATGCAAAGATTTTTTTGGCAAAACTTCCTCAAGACAGGGTATATGACCTTTGATATTATGTCAGGGCACTGAACAAAAAGAAATGGGCTTCTGCCAAGCTAGTTCTATAGGTATTAGGGAAAATGGCAGCTTCAGTAGTTCTAATCCCACTATCTCATCCTCATATGAGAATTCTCCAGTGGTTACTTTTGACTCAATCATCGTTTCAGGATTTTCCGATGACACACAAGGTTTTAATAACAACCCTCATGCAAAAGAGACCTTCAGTGCTGGCTCAACTCTTCCCTAGTGTCTCAGTGCCGTCCATTCACCCCCCCCCTTAGCCCCAAGCCACAGTGACCACAGATGCTTCCCAGACAAGGTGGGGGGGCATTATCTGGGAAAGACTGTCCAAGGTGCCTGGCAACAACACGAGACCCACTTGCACATAAATGTTCTAGAGATGAGAGCAGTGCTTCCGACGTTGCAAGCATTTCAGGATTCCCTCCCTCTGGGTACAATAGCAATTCAGTTGGACAACATGTTGGTTGTCTGGTACATAAACGGGGGGAACCAGATCTTATCCCATATGTTGAGAAGCCCTTAGGGTATGGCAATGGGCAGAGGCCTCCAACTGTTTTTTCATAGCAATGCACATGTCGGGGAAGTCCAATGTGATTGCAGACAAATTAAGCGGAGCCATTCTGTGGCTGCATGAGTTGTCCCTCAATCAGAAAGTTGCGGAAGAGATATTCCGAAAATGGGGTCAGCCTTGCCGCAATTTTTCTTGCATCTCCCATCAATGCCAAATGCAGCAACTACTTTGCCATGATCGCCCCCAATAGGGTAGTCATCTAGGGATGCACTTGTTCACGACTGGCCCCCAGGACTTCTATATACCTTTCCACTAGTACCTCTAATTCCCAAGGTTCTACAGAAAGCAGGCTCGTTGGAGACCACAATAATCTTAATTGCTCCCTATTGGCCTCGACAGATATGGTTCCCCTTTCTTCGACCTCATATATGGGATGGACCATGGATTCTGGACCTATCCATTAGGAATGGTTCATCCCAGCCTAAACAGTCTCAAACTAACAGCTAGGCTGCTCCAGTTCCCATGATAGCCCGGTTTCCTGTCCTATCTTATCCAGTTAAACAAATTTTGCTATCCTTTCATAAACTGTCCACTCAGAAATTGTGCAAAAGTAAATGGGAAAGATTTGTAGCTTGGTCCAATTTTAATAAGATAAACCCATTCACAGCTCCGTTGCATTCTATCTTGGAATCTTTAGCCAAGTTACTCAATGAGGGAGCAGCTGTGGCTACTATAAGAGTGCAGTTAGCAGCGATCTCGAATTTTCATATAGGTGAAAATGGATCTGCTATCATTTCAAACAGGCTTTGCAATGCATTCCTCAGAGGTGCAACTTTAATTTGACCCCATACAGAAACCCAATACCGCCTTGGGACTTCAATTTCTTCTTATCAAAAGTCATATCCTCTCCATTTGAACCAGCTGCTATGTGCGAGCTTAAATACCTTTCATGGAAAATGCTCTTTGTAGTAGCTGTTACTTCAGCAAGGAGAGTTTTGGAGTTACAGGCCCTATCTTCCAAGACTCCTTGCATAATTATTTACAAGGACAAAGTCTCTCTATGCAGTAACCCTTCCTTTTTACCTAAAGTAGTCTCAGAGAATAACCTCAATCAGCCTCTTGATTTACTGGTGTTCTTTCCAAATTTTCAAAACAAAGGGGAATACACTTTGCATCTTCTAGATGTTCATAGACAGCAATGTTTTTATTTGCACAGAACATCAGAATTTAGATAGTCGGATCAACTATTTGTCTCCTATTCAGAAACTGGGAAAGGAGAACCAGTTTCTAAAGTAATACTACCCAGTTGGCTTTCACAATGTATATCTTTCATTTACATTTCTAACAACAAGACTATAGCAAATACTATCAAGGCTCATTCCACCAGATCAGTATCTGCCTCCGCAGCTTTCCAAGCTAGATTACCTTTGGACAGCATCTGTGCAGTGGCAACTTGGGAAAAGCCACATACCTTTATTACTCATTACAAGTTAGATTTGGCCTCCAGGAGTAGAGCATCCTTTGGTTCTGTGGAATATTCTCCCATGAGCCACCCAAGAATCAGGTAGCTAGGGATGTGGTCCCAACAGCAAGAATAAAGACGAGATTGACAACATCACAAAGAAGTTATGTACTTACCATAACGTTCCATGTGTGTTGTCCATCTTGTCCTTTATTCTCACAACCCACCCACCATAACCCCCTTCCTACTTTCCTGGAAGACTGAGTAGCACTAATTGGATTTTTACAGGACTCTATAGCATCGGAAGTAGTAGGGTTTTTTAATACAACTATAGTAACATTATTCCACTTACTCATTGCTTGGGGAGAAACAAAATCTTTGGTGGTTGGGGAATTGCATTATGGATAGGGAAAAATGTCCACAAGCTAAGCTGAGGACTTCGAGCTGATGTAATGGCCGAAAAGGATCCGATGGATCAGATCCAACCCAACAGTGAGAATACAGGACGAGATGGACAACACACATGGAACGTTATGGTATGTACATAACTTCTTTTTTTACTCAGTCTTTGAAATAACTCGTTTTTAAATAAATATGTGAGTAAACTGTAATATCTGTCTGCCTCTATAGTTTTCTGTTTCTTTATTGTTGCTGTAACTGGATAATGTTTTTCCTTTTTTAATTTCTCCAAATCTTTTTGGTTTCTAATACCATGATGGGAATGGACCCCCATTCCTAAGTCAAAGAATGATAAAAGTTCATGAAATTAGTATTGTTTCAATTTTTGATGTCAGCCAGAAGTGTTCTACTCAGCACCTGCAATGTGCCGAGTAATGACTCCTCCTGCAATTTGTATAGAATTACATGTAATGGTAACAAATCTAAATAAGACTGTGGATTCTTTTTTATAAGACCCGTTGCTCCTACTACTATTGGAACTGTCTGGGTGTCTTTCTTCCACACTGCTCTCGTTTCTGCTTGTAAAGCCTGATATTTTATGACTTTGTGCCTGTCTGTATGCAAGACACTGTAGTCACTGGGTGTGAAAATTTCAATGATCAATGCTACTTTTGTCTTCTTTTCATGGACTGCTATATCTGGTTTTCTTGCATCTATCTTTTGAACTGTTGGTAATGAGTGATCACATGTGATGTAGACTTCATAAATTTCTATGATGCTTTGTGGCCCATGTTTCCAGTGTCTTTCAGCCACTTCAGTACCATAATGTTTGCACAATCCCCAGTGCAACAGTCTTGCCACATTATTATGCCTTTCAGTATACAGTCCTTCTGCCATTAGTATGTCACAACCAGCAACGAGGTGTACGGCTGTTTCCAATTCTGTTTTCAAAACCTACATTTGTCTGTTTCTCCCACATGTTCAATGGACGTTGTAAACCAGTGTGTATGTACCCACTGTCTTGGGCCGCCAGTATTAACCTTTCATCTGTTGGTTTTAATTTGCCTTTCCTTAACCATTCCTGCGTTTGATCCAGATCAACACAAGGTTCTTCCAGAAGTTTTTTGTACTTGCAACTATATTTATGCATTTTCCACATGTACTGCCTTCTCATCTGATCCTTCACCTTATAGTCTTTCTTTTGTTTTTTTTGGCACATCCAGTTGCTGCCTGACTTTTATCTACTTCTAGTTTGATTTCCATTCCTGATTGATGCCAATATGCTTTTGCTAGACTAAGCAGGGAAGTCATCTTATATTTATTCTCCTCCTGTTTCAAAACTTTCACTACATTTGGGTCATGTGAGGTCAGCAGATATGTGTGCAGTCCCACGATTGCAGATCTATACATGTAATCAATTTCACGGAGGCCCATACCTCCCTCAGAATGGGGAATATATAATCTTGATATGCACTAATTTTTGTAAATCATTTGGTGAGCATGAAGCATCTTTCTTGTTTTCCTGTCTAATCCATCCAACACATTTTGGGGCCAATCACTCCAAAACTATAAGTTAGGACAGGAAGAGCAAATTGGTTTATTACTTGAATTTTGTTCCTACATGTCACTACTGTTTTCAGGATTAATTTTAAGTCTTCTAAAGTATTTCTTACTAAGTTTTATTCACATTTGTTCATGTTTTATTGTTGATCCTTCATCTATTCCCCAAATTTGTATACACTCCCTCTTGCCCAAGTTCTTTTATATCATAATATTATATTCTTGTCCCAAACTGATGTTTTCTTGGTGCTGCAGTTTTCCTGCTTTAAAAGTTGCTTTTCCACATTTATCAAGACCAAATGACATTCTTATATCATCTGAAAAAGTTTTGACAACTTGCAGTTGTCCTTTCAGTTCCTCATCTGATGAACTATACAGTTTTAAATCATCGACAAAGAGAAGATGAGTAGTCTTTACGCTGTTGTTTTCTAGGAGCCAAATTATAGCCATGGCCTAAGCTGCTAAGTAGACAGCTTAATGGGTTAAGGACAAGACAGAACAGCCGCAGTGGGAGAATGTCACCCTGGATACCTGGAATAATAATTTGTCTTTTATCATGGCTTAATTGTAAAGTGGTCTGCCACTGTTTCATAGTCACTGTAATGTAGTCAATCAGCGTAGGATGTATCTTATACATTTTAAACACTCTTTTATCCATGAATGTGGGATACTATCAGATGCTTTTTTGTAGTCACTCAATGCCATACTTACATTCTTCTCCTTTTTACAGTTCTCTACTTTGACTTTATTTTTTTCATTTTTGGTTGATCTGTTTTCTCTTCTATACTCTTCTAACTGTGACACTTCTCGTCTTAATTGCTTTATAGTTTTCTCTATTCGATACTTCCATGATGGTATTCGATTTCTCCCCTTCTTTTTCTTCACTACCTTGTGTTCGTGTGTTAGAACTTTACCAGTTATTAATTTAGCTGCACAGTTATATATCTTGTTTACTTCTGTTATGTTGCGTGGCTCTCAGTGGACAGTCCTAATTACTGTGCTCATTTGTTTTATCAAACTTTTGACTTTTTGGGTTTTATTGACCTTCTGCAGTCTATTTCTTTCATTGATCTTAATATGTCAATCTATCTCTATTAAATCAAGCAACTATTCTCATAGCTTATTGTCGTCTAAACTTGGGGCATGCTTTTTGTTTTCTGACTACACTATCTGATGTACAGTAAACTCTCAGTTAACCGGCACCCATGGGGATTGCTAGATGCCAGATAACTGTAGTTTCTGGTTGCTTAAGAGTTACTATTAAAAATAGGCCTGACTAATACTGTACCCTATACTATTTGTTTGGTTTGACTTGTTCTCTGGTTGGGGAGAGAGGGAATTTATTCCTATCTTCCTTTTTAAAACTCTAAAACTCTAAAAACATAAGATATGTTTCTGCAGGGGGAAAACAGAAAGTGCAACATATGAAAATTGTACTATATTTCTTCGATTTTTTTGCTGGTTGCTTGAGTTCCGGTTAACTGAGAGTTTACTGTATATGTAGTCCCTTTAAGATGTAAATGCTCCTTAGTGATAGAAACCAATCACTAAGCACATTCTTCAGTCACTGTTTCTGATTTAGTGACTTGTAAACCAAATACCTTTAGGTACTTACCTAGATCTCTAGCCTCTTTTTGCTCCCTTTAATTTCTCAGTTCTGTTGACATACCTTCCTCATCACAAATTATATTTCAATCTCCAATGACCAATAATATTCCCTATTAATAGCAGACAGCTTCCCCATCACACATTTTATTTCTGATAAATGCACTTTCATTGGCAAATATGCACATGCCATAATTTTGTGTTGTTCATAGGTGATTACTAGGCTAATGACCCAGGGGGCCTTTTTAACCCTAGCCATGCTTCCCAAGGTGAGAATCAAACCATGTGCCTTTTGTCTGTAAGGCAAAAACCTTAACCATAATGCCAACCCCCATCCCCATCCAGTGGTAGTATCCCCTTACCATTATATAACAGCCACATTCATTGCTTTTCTCTTCATTTGACTATTTCTTCATCTATCTTTATTTGAATTGTTCTTCCTATCATTAATATCACTCCCATTTTTCTTAAACATTGTCTGATGCATATCCTGTCGTACTTATTTTATCTACACAATTGTTCTTTGCCTGATAGTAATGTCACATGAGATGAATCTATCTGGATTTTTCTTTAAACATGTTAGCTAGCACTTTTATTTTTCCAGTCATCCACTCGTCTAGTAACATTTCAAGTTAGTAACTTTAAGTTGGCCATTACATATACTTTTAAGTTTTAAATCCTCACATCCTAAGTCTTCAGTCACCTTTACGGAACCTGTCCTGTCTCCTTTCAAGTTCTTTTTATGTCTGCAACTCTTATCTGTATCATCCCATGCATGTGATCCGACTGATGGGTATGCAGCTTCTTATCAGATCTGATAAAGCCTTGCTGCTGCTCCAAGCCTCAAGCTCCTTTTCTCTCACATAATCCCTGTGGACCTTACTCTCCTCAGACATTTGGTCACAGCTAAGTGCTCCTTATATTTTTGTCTTTTCTTGTAGAAATTCAGCCTTTTTAACCATTTTGGTTAAACTAATAGTAGCTCATTTGGGACTTTTTCCTTTTATAGTGTTTTTTTCTGCTATAATACTTGTTTAACTTAGCATTTTCCTCTTTTCTCCATGTTGTTAGGGTAGTAAACCTAATGACCTCTGATTGTTTTAAAAATAAAGAAGAAAGAAAATTCTAGCTCTGTTATTGTTATAAAATTAGTTTAGAGCAGTAGGCTTACTTTCCACATATTTTATAAGTGCAGCTGTTTATTGTTTATTTTGATAATTGTCATAATTATTGACTATACTGTTTTTGTTTTTCAAACTGTATTATTAGGCTGGATAATTTCTCAGTGCAGTGTTTCTAAGTATCAGGTCTTACATGGTCATGGATAGAGAAGACAAACCTGAAAACAGTTTTTGGAAGCATGCCAAGTGTGGCCATAAGATTGCACCCCAGGACATCCACGATCTTCGCATGGTGTGGTAGGAGCCAGAACACTGCAGATTGCTCCATATGTAAGGTCTTTGGACCTAAGTCATTATGCAACCTATACAACAAGCAAATTTTGAAGGCATTGCTTCCTCGGGACCCATCTCCCAACAAATCTAAGAAAAACAGAGAAAAAATAAACAGGGATCCAGACACCAAGAAATGTAAGGCTAATAATTCCAGCCCTTCATTGATACCAGTGGTATCCAGAATGGAACTCGACCCATCATCTTCTGCAGCAAATGACCATCCACTTAGAATATTCTGTCTTTGGAACCCATCATTGTAATACCAGATAACTCACTGAAGCCTATCATATGAAAACATTCTTCAGAGAAGAAAATGCCTTGCTTTGTGTCTAAACCACATTCTATTTCCTAATTCCTGTCTTTCAGGTCTTTTAGGATTGCCAGTGATATGGATTGGGAATCCATGATAAAAACCTTCCTGAAGAGACAGATTGAAATGTGTGTCATCCAATCACCCTATGATTCTAGGGCAGATTGGACTGGTCCTTCATCTCTTTTTTTTTGTTGTTTCCCTAGTCTGTGTTTTGTCACCAGTGGGTTCAGAGCTGTGGCATTCCGAGAAGCCTGTTGTGTAAAACTGACTGGGATCCTTTACTTAGCCTCAGATCCCTCTAATCTGATTCACTTAATGCTGAGACATTTGACTTTGAGTAGATTTTGAGATGGAGTGCTTGGCATCAAGTTTTTGGCTCTGTCTTTGGCACAAACATGTTTGGTGCCCTTTTTGATATCGGAGACCTCGGCCTTCAATGCATTAACACTAATCTCTTCCTCTGGGCCATCCAGATCATTGGTGTCAGGGATTCCTTCGATGTAGCCTGTAACAATGCTAGCTCTACCCCAGAACACACTACAATATGTACCTCAGTCCCTTCATCAAGCTTCCCAAAGGCAGAGGAGAGAAGGTAGCCTTGAACAACCTGCACAGGCTCCATCTGGGTCCTCTGAAGAGTCAGATTCCATCCCACCCATGATGTTCCTAGAAAAAGAACATGCAAAATGAGGCACATAGACTCCCTTAAAGAGTTTGTCACTTTGGACGTGGACAGTGACTTGGATGATCAAGCAGGATCACCCCAGAAGATGCCACTTTCTGTGAACTCCTAGAATTGTTGAGACAGAATAGGTCCTGGCCCACAGACCCTCCCTCCTTCTCAGGATGAGGAGGTGTTATTTGAGACTTACCACTCTGCAATGTTTGTCTTGTGTGGTCCCTCCTGCTGACCATCTTATCGATTTGACCACCAGGAGGGCACGGCAGAAATCTTATTCCTCAGACTGTCTCCCCAAAAGGCCTAACAAAATTCCATCCCTCCCTAGGATAAGTAGCACTGTGGTCCGAGGATTGTAGCATCAACCACCATGTGAGAGGTATCTAATGAAGCAGCAGCTGTCTATCTGGCTAACAAAGAGTCCTAGGCAATGGATAGGCTGGGAAAGTGTGCTTGCACCTCAGGCAGTTTTGCACTGAGAAAATTATATTAGGCCACACATATGAGCTGCCTCCAAAGAGATTTAGCTGAATAGGCTTTACTGTCTTTGTAAAGTCCCTCCATGATGGAGTCATGTAAACAATTAGAGGCTACGGTGGGGATGATGCTGAATATCATTAATATCATGTGGCTAGTGCATAAAGCAGCTGATGTGGCAGCTAGGATGGCAGGCATAGGAATCTCTGTGAGACATTATGCCTGGTTCCACCTTTGTGATTTCATGGATAGCTTCAGAGCATCCTTCATGAATGCCTCATATGATAATTCCTCCCTGTTTAGACCATTGGTGAAAGAGAAATTGCTTTGAGCAGAAAGGTAAGACTATCTTCCATAGGAATCAGATTTGTGACCCCCTCAATGATCCTGCTGCAGGAATCAGTAGAGGTCCAATCCCTATGATACAAGAAGACCCAGAGTATATCAGCTGAATCCTGCACAGATAGGAGTGGCTGTGATAGAAGTGGCCTTTTCAGTGGACACAGACCCACAGGTCATGGAGGTCTACAGAGCCAGGGATTTTGGAGTCCTTTTCAGGTAAACAGAGCCATCTTCCCTGAAAGGTTACCCATCTGCTTCTCTCTAGAGGCAGTCAGGAGCTATTTTCCACTTTTCTGCATGGCATAATCACACAGGACTCATGGGTGAGAGATATTGTTAAGAGAAAAAGTTTTAAAACATACTGTTATTTGTCTCTTTCTCCCATCTAGCAAAATGAATATGCTGTTTGCTGAAGTGATGGTAAGAAAAGGTCATTGAACCATGTTTATTAAAGATGGGCTTTATCTATGATAGATGTAGTTTGCTTATGAACGTGAATAACATCTATTTTCTATACTTCTGAATAAAGAAAGCTAACTGCAGTTAAATGAAAGCTTGGTAAAAGGACACACGGCTGAGTAAGAGTTAATTTACTGAGGCAAGCTGTGTGTCCTGGAAAATTCCAGCTACCACTGTTGAACTAAGTATTCTGTACCTTTTTGAACATTCTGTACTAACTGTGGTTTTGAGGTAAAGCATTCTTTTCTGAGGTATTTTGTGATCCTAGATGTTTTTCATAGCCAACTGTCAACTGTCAGAAATGTAACAAAAGCTATTTTGGCTGGTAACAGGAAAGTATAAAAGTTGATGTCAGTAAACAAGCTGATCAGATTGAGATCAACTTGGCCAACATGCTGCTGTAATCTGGTTAGCTGCAAATAAATACGTTTTTCATCACCTGAGGCAGATGTGACTCGCTTGAATATTTTTCTTGAGACATTTTGGTCCTTCGGACCGGAAACCTCTACGAAGATACGGATCAGACCGACAGAGAGACCGAAAAACCTGCGCAGGTGAGGGTTTCTCATCTTAAGATTCCCTCGACGGAAAGCCCTCCGACTGATTTGTCGTTGGAAAGAGGCCGGCCACTCTCTGATCCCTATCTGAGGGACGGTTTCCAAACCAAAAGGGGAAACGGAGTCTCATCTGGTTCAGGTAGGATGAAAACAATTTTCTTTTAATTTAACCTTGTCGATGGGTTTTATTTTTAGTTAAGGGTGGGTAGGAATAATTGTTAAGATTATTTTGTTAGGATTACCTGTTATTTTGTTAGGATCCCCGTTAAGATAGCCCCATTTTGTAATAAGCCCTGTAAAAATAATTTTGATGCAGTCCTAAAATATACAGTCCTAAAATAAGAAATCTAGGAAAACATGGGTTCAAGTTGCTGCAAGTGTGAGAGTGATGCCTGTTTAAATGTTGATGCTAAGTATATGAAAAGTTTAAACAAAAATAATGTTAAATTTTTGAAGAAGTGGAAGTTGAAATATGATTTTGATGGTACACTGAATAAGAATGCCTGTGCAAAATTGGTTAGAGATTTGAAAGAGATGCAGGAACTAGAGCTAAAAGCAGAGACAATTGGGATTTCCCCAAGCACAAAAATGGTTAGAAGAAGCAAATAAACGAGCTATAAAAGAAAAACAGTGTCAGGAAAAAGAAAAAATAAATCAAAAGGGATCACTGGTGCCAAGTGGAAAAGTAGCTTTATTTTTAGATAAGGAGGATGAGCATACAGTTTGTGCAGTACAGAGGCAGGCAACCGCTCCACCGTATGGTGAAATTGCTGCTGCCATACCGGGGGAACCTCCTCAATATCAGTCTGAAGATGTGGGATCTGTACAGCAGGGTGGGTTATTAGCTGCTCAAGGAAATGTTGTGACCCCTCCAATTTACCCACAAATTCCCATAGTACCTAAGGTTGCTTTGCAACAGGTAGACCAACCTATGCAGTTAAGGTCAGGACCAGCAGGGCAAGGACGTTGGGCTATTAAACTTCCTGACCATTCAGAAGCTCTTCCCTTAATACAAGTTGCAAACCCACAAGCAGGAGATGTTGGACAAGAACCAACTATTTTAGTTTATCGTCCCTGGGCTGGAGAGGATATAAAACGACCTATGGATGGTATTCCTCATCCCAAGGTTAATTTTCAAAAGTTTTCTGAGGACATAGTTGGTATGAGTTTAAATTATCATCTAAATGGTTTAGAAGTAGAACAAGTAGTGCGACAAATCTTAGGTCCAGATTGGCACTTAGTTTGTGGTACTTGGACATGTAAGGCAGATGACGGCACTACATTAAAGCATAATTCTGGGGTGTTAGATACGCGAGTCACTGATCTGTTAAAGAGAATTTCTGATAAGTGGCGTCCAAGAGCAGATTGGACAGTAATAAATCAGTGCATCCAAAATGATGATGAATCTGTAGATCACTATATTGTAAGATTGACAGAAGTGTTCAATAACCATTGTGGAATGATGATTCCGCAGGATCAGACTAATGATAGTCCGTATGAACAGCAATTGAAAAATGCTTTTCTTAAAGGTTGTAAGGCTCCGATAAGTAGTTTTATTACTAAGCACATGGTAGATCACAGAACATGTAGACTGCAGCCTTTCTTTGAATATGCATGACATTCTGAGCGACATTTTAATCTAAAAAAAAAAAAAGAAAGTACAAGTGTTGGCAGTAGGGGATGATGGTGGTATATTCTTAGTACAGGACCAAAGGGGGCAAGGGCGCCGTGGTGGTGTAAAAAAAACGTGGGGGCCCGCAATGGGACATGTTAAATGAACCGTGTGGACATTCAGCCTATAGGGAAAGGTTAAAACGTGGAGAATGTTTTAAATGCGGTAGACGTGGGCACTTCGCTGCCGACTGTGAAGAGTGGCAACATCCCCCACCGCTTACGAACAAGGGCTCCGCATGACTATATGATAGTAAAGAAAGGTGCCATCTTCATTATGGGGATAATGAAGAGGCAGACACTCTCTACGATGAATGTCAGAACACTCTAATGGAAGGGCGGGATTGTGACTGTGAAGTCATAAACCTGGCAAATGTGGGTATTGCTATGCATCTAGATCAAAAACCCATGATAGAGTTTTTATGTGATTCAGGTGCATCGCGTACACTTTTGGGTCCAGCAGTTCTGCCTCCAAACTGCGAAACAGATGAATTTGTCCTTGTAAAAGTGGCAAACGGGAAAATTTATAAGGAACCACTGTCTCATCCTCTACTGTTCACAGATCCACAAACAAACCAAACTGTTAGGTGTAGGGTAATTATATCAAAAGTTTGTCCAGTTAATTTGCTGGGAAGAGATTTGATGCATGTGTTTGGAATAGCGGCAATTCCTACACCTAAAGGTTTTGAGGCAAAAAGGTTAGCGGATGGATTAGTAGTACAGGGAGTACAAGACTTGTTTTACTGGTATAGCCTAGACTTGATTTTAGACGGCCCGGGGAGGGTTGATACAGAGTTGATCAATCTAGCGCTAAGTAAATTTAGGAGCGGGTCACCGCAGGTTGCGGCGCACTTACATTGTACAATGTTCTATAAGGCCCTTGGTCCGGATAAAGAATTTGAAAAAGAATTCTTTAAGCACAAGTGTGCGAGGATAATTTTGAATGATATGTTTTGGGATACGCAAGGTAATACAGTAATAACCTGTACTTTGACTAAGGAAATGAGTTCTTTATATCGCTCAAGTTATAGACCGCATGTTTCAGTTACTAAAGCAGTGGGGACACATTGGGTAGATTTGGCGAAAGAGGTAACGATTTGGAACACAGTGTCTGAAAGTCAGTTGAAAGATCAACAGATCCAGGTACAAAGATTAAATTGGGTGACTTGGGCACGACCAAGTGTGCACCTCAGGGATGACAAAACAGAAATGGCATGACAAATCCTCCTAACTCAAGAGGAAGATAGTGCGTTAAGTGCCTTACCTGTAGATTTATGGTCAAAAGGTAAAGGGGATGTGGGACTGATGAAAACAGCAGGTGAAGTTTGTATAACTCCAAAGTCAGGTTTCAGACCTCATAAGCACCAATACCCATTAAGTAAACAAGCGGAGGAAGGAATTAAGCCAGTTATCGAGCAGCTAAAACAGGTAGGAATTCTTGTTGAATGCCCAGATTCACCCTGCAATACTCCGTTGTTTCCTGTAAAGAAACCAGATGGGTCATGGAGGTTGGTTCAGGATTTACAAGCAGTTAATTCAGCTGTGATCCCAAGAGCACCGGTGGTCCCTGACCCCTATACACTACTTAATGATTTACTACCTCAGCACAGATATTTTTCTGTCATAGATATAAGCAATGCCTTTTTCTCCATGCCGCTACACAAGGAGAGTAGATTTTAGTTTGCATTCACTTTCCAAGGTAAAAGATACACATACACCAGATTGCCACAGGGTTATTGTGAGAGTCCGACAATATTCGCACAAGAAATGGCTGCGAATTTAGCTCAGTTTGTTCCCCCAGAGGGAAGCCAGGTCCTGTTGCACGTAGATGATATTTTATTGGCCTCACCCACGCAGGAAAGTTGTAAAAAAGATACCCTAGCCCTTAGTTTTTAGCTGAGCAAGGACATAAAGTAAATAAAGAAAAGTTACAATTGTGGAAAGCACAAGTAAAGTACTTGGGTTATTTAATCTCGCAGGAAGGTAGACAATTGGAAAATAAAAGAAAACAAGCCATTCTTGAAGCACCTATGCGTACGACTAAGCGGGAGATGATGTCGTTTTAGGTGTGACTAATTTTTGTAGAAGTTGGATTCCTAACTATGCTGAAGAAGTAGGGCCATTGACCGCACTGATCTATGACACTCCCATGGCAGCTAAAAGTAATATACAGTGGACAGATAAGGCAATACAAGCATTTAATAGAATTAAGAAATTGATAGCAGGATCCTCTGTTTTGGGTTTTCCGAACTATTCTAAGCAGTTTGTACAAATGGTTGATTGTAAGGGAGGATATATGACTTCGGTTCTGGTACAAGTACATGGGGATAAACAGAGACCGATAGGTTTTTATTCCTCCAGATTAGATCCTGTTGCAAGGGCATTGCCGCATTGTGTTCAAGCTGTAGTGGCAGCCGCCATGGCAGTGCAAGCCTCAGTATCATTAGTTTTGTTTCACCCATTAAAATTGCGAGTTCCACATTCAGTAGCTACTATACATTTGCAAGATAAGATAATCTTTTTATTTCCTAGTCGACATTTGTCATGTATGACAGTGCTGCTGACACAGCCACATATGACCATAGAAAGATGTACTACTCTTAATCCGGCGACACTTTTGCCGACTCCAGAAGAAGGTACTCCACACGTTTGTTTAGAGAGCATTCATAACAAAGTACTTCCCTGACCAGATTTAACAGATATTCCGTTGGTAGATTCTGATCTAGTTTTGTTTATAGACGGATCAGCAAAGAAGGACACTATAGGAAAAACACTAGTAGGGTATGCTGTCACCACAGAAACTGAAGTTTTGGAAGCAAAAGGATTGTCAAACATTTATTCTGCCCAAACAGCTGAGTTAGTGGCTTTGACTCAAGCTTGTACCTTAGGGGAGGGTAAAAAAGTGACAATTTATACAGATAGTCAGTATGCTTTCTCCACTGTGCATGT
Source organism: Protopterus annectens (assembly GCF_019279795.1). Lineage (NCBI taxonomy): Eukaryota > Metazoa > Chordata > Ceratodontiformes > Protopteridae > Protopterus > Protopterus annectens. Next base: position 1,304,338,269 of record NC_056746.1, on the reverse strand, counting down.
TTTTGCTCAACAATGGAAGAATAGAGGAATGGTTACAGCGACAGGCAAAGCAATAAATCACAGAGATTTAATTTTACATTTGTTAGATGCAGTGCAATTACCACTTCAGATAGCGATATGTAAATGTTCCGCACATACTAACAAAAAAGATCCTGTCTCTAGGGGAAATGCTTTTGCTGATATGGCTGTAAAAAAGACAGCTCAAGAAAATGATTTGCTTTTACATGACAATAATTTAGAGCCCGGACACCTCTTAGACTTAGAGACACTAAAAGTAATGCAAACATTGACAACACAGAAAGAAAAATGTTGTTGGGTGAAATATGGTATCACTCAACAGGATGGGTTGTATAGGGCATCAGATGGCAAAATGGTATTACCCTCAAACCTTTTTAGGTATACTGCATTGGTTAGCCATGGACCTGCCCACGTAGGAGTACAGACAATGGTTCAAATAGTGTCTAAGGTGTTTTGGTGTAAAGGATTTTCAACTTATGCAAAGCAATTCTGTTTATCTTGTTTATTATGTGCAAAGTATCATGCTCAGGGGGGAGTTAAGAAATCTCAGCAGGCATTCCCTACCCCTCCATATCCATTCCACACACTCTGTATGGACTTTATTGAGTTGACACCCTCAGAGGGAAAAAGGTTTTGTCTAGTCATAATTGATGCTTTTTCTAAATGGGTAGAAGCTTTTCCAGTAAAGCATCCTGATGCACGCACAGTAGCTAAGCTTTTGACTACAGAAATAATTCCCCGATTTGGTTTACCAAGACGCATTTACAGTGATAATGGGTCTCATTTCGTTAACCAGATTGTTCAGAAGTTGGGTCAAGTGTTTCAAATTGATCTCAAGTACCATTGTGCTTACCATCCGCAGTCAGCTGGACTGGTGGAGAGACACAATGGTGTCCTGAAGAGTAAGCTCCGCAAACTGATGGCAGAAACGCATAGATCCTGGACTGCATGCCTTCCATTGGCACTCCTGTACATGCGAATCTCACCCTCCTACAAAGGACTTACACCATTTGAACTTTTGTTTGGGAGACCATATTACGTCCCGCAGTGGCAAGAATTGTTGCCAGCGGAACGTGAGGGGGGGGTGAGGATCTGGCGGATTATATGAAGAAGCTGCTAAATGTCAAGTCTCTTGTAACCAATGACTCCTTTGCAGATTCCAGAAGTGAATCCTTGTTAAGTGTGGCACCCGGGGACTGGGTGTGGATCTGAATTGTGAAGAGAAAGAACTGGTCATCCCCCAGGTGGTAAGGCCCATATCAAGTACTTATCTCAACACCTACGGCTGTAAAGATCGCAGAGAGGACTTTGTGGATTCATATCACCCACTGTAAAAAACTTAAGACTTTTCCTTCTACCATTGATGTTGGTCAGACTCCACCGGACCCCTGAGCATAAAGTCTGACTACAAAGGAAGGATGGCCATGTTCAACTGGTACTTGAACTGTTACGTGATGATGATTTTGGTGGCGAAAGTAAATATGTCCATACGAGAAGGAACAGTTGTGAGAGAAAAAGGAATGGTGGTGCTGCAGGCGCAAACAGGTGTTACTACTGTGTTCAAGGTAAAACTTTGTGAAGGAATTTTGGACTGTTCTAAATGGAACAATAATGATTTCTTGACTCGTGCAAAATACTTGTGCAATAGAGACTGTACGTCCTGGTCAAATGTTTGGTGGTCAACAGATGTGAATGGATGGGAAACAAGTGGTGCAGTGATACCAGAGAAAGATAAAAGCAGGCAACAAAGAATAAAAATTGCGCATTTCCAAGGTACTGAAGTAATTACTATAACCATCGTGTCACCACAAGAAAGTGATTCAGGAGTATATGGAATCGGAGTGTCCCTTCCAATTGGAACTGATCCTTTGGGGACTTTCCAACTTAAAATGCAAAGCCTTAAAAATGCTACAAGTAAAGCAGATTTTGCCTTCACAGAGGAAGAACAGTTGTTACTCGAGACGGGATTCGTACACCATAATGAATGGTTATCTTGGGTTAGATATAGTACCCGAGAGGCACATCGTGAGAACTGTGTTTCTTGTGCTGAAGGTAAACAGCAATTAGCGACAGTCCCATTGATGCAAGCTGAAGGTAATCTGACGTGTCTGTTAAAGTTATTCTTCAACAAAACTGAAGATGAATGCAAAGATGAAACTCAGCGTTTTCCAGTCATAAGCAAAGTTGAGAAGCCGCCTACAGCGATTTCCTATCCAGGTTCGTATATGTGCATTTCCAGAGATGGCACAGGAAAGAATTATGGCAATATGGGACAGAATTATTGCAATGTTACTGTGAATGGCAATGAAAATCCATTTCTGGAGAACCAAACTCATAGTTTGGCAGACGTATGGTGGTTATGTGGAGACAACAAACTCAGATCAAGGCTTACGATTCCCTGGAAGGGAACTTGTGCACTTGCAAAGTTAATTCTGCCATTCTGCATTTTCCCAGTTCCAGCAAGCAATTTTGTAAGAGAACCTGAAATAAAGCCAAGGTGGTTGAATAAGAAAAAAAGAGAGGCACCGAAGCAATCCTTCGATAGCAGTGTCTACATCAATAGCATTGGCGTACCAAGAGGCGTGCCTGATGAATACAAAGCAATAAACCAAATAGCAGCTGGTTTTGCATCCATCTTTGGCGGGATTCAACCCAATAAGAATGTGGACTGGATCAACTACATTTACTATAACCAGCAGCGTTTTGTGAACTATACCAAAGATGCATTAAAAGGTATTGCTGAACAACTGGAGGCCACTTCGCAGGTGGCATGGCAGAATCGAATTGCGTTGGATATGCTCCTGGCCAAAGAAGGAGGAGTTTGCAGGATGTTTAGGACTTTCTGTTGTACATATATTCCGAATAACACTGCCCCTGATGGGAGCATCACTCGAGCTTTGAAAGGTTTGGAGATGTTATCCGAAAAATTGGCAGAGAACTCTGGGGTAAATAATCCCTTTGCAGACTTTCTACAAGTGTGGTTTGGAAAATGGAGTCATCTCATCAGCAGTTTCCTGGTGTCCGTCGGAGTCGCTGTGGCTATCGTGGTGGTATGTGGTTGCTGTTGTATACCCTGTATCAGAGGTCTTCTACAAAGACTGGTTGATACTGCTGTTACGAAAACGATGTACCAGCAGTTGCAACAGACTGGTAAAAGTGAATACATTGAAATGTGACTTTTGCAAATGTTTTGAAGTTTAAAAGTTTGTCTTGCAAATGAAGTAATGTATGCAAAGAAAAACTTAGTTTTTACCATATATTGCTGAAATAAAAAGACAAATAAAAGTGTTTTGAGGGGGGAAATGTTAAGAGAAAAAGTTTTAAAACATACTGTTATTTGTCTCTTTCTCCCATCTAGCAAAATTAATATGCTATTTGCTGAAGTGTTGGTCATTGAACCATGTTTATTAAAGATGGGCTTTATCTATGATAGATGTAGTTTGCTTATGAACTTGAATAACATCTGTTTTCTATACTTCTGAATAAAGAAAGCTAACTGCAGTTAAATGAAAGATTGGTAAAAGGACGCACGGCTGAGTAAGAGTTAATTTACTGAGGCAAGCTGTGTGTCCTGGAAAATTCCAGCTACCACTGTTGAACTAAGTATTCTGTACCTTTTTGAACATTCTGTACTAACTGTGGTTTTGAGGTAAAGCATTCTTTTCTGAGGTATTTTGTGATCCTAGATGTTTTTCATAGCCAACTGTCAGCTGTCAGAAATGTAACAAAAGCTATTTTGGCTGGTAACAGGAAAGTATAAAAGTTGATGTCAGTAAACAAGCTGATCAGATTGCGATCATCTTGGCCAACATGCTGCTGTAATCTGGTTAGCTGCAAATAAAGAAGTTTTTCATCACCTGAGGCAGATGTGACTCGCTTGAATTTTTTTCTTCTGACAGATATAATATCCAGAAGGTATATAATGCTCTTTTCCTGTTTATCACCTCATCAAACCTGGTCCTTTCCAGACCTTCCACCCCACCAACAAAAAGCAGCCTGAAGAGCTATTCTTTCTTTTTTTAGCAAAAAGAGGTACCACCAGACCAGACCACAGAGGGCCCAGAATTTATTCAAAATGATTTTCAGTGCCAAAGAAAGACAAGGACCTCAGGCCCATTCTAGACCTCAGTGGCCTAAATCTTTACATCAAAAAGACCCCTTTCAGAATGATCATTGCAGATGATTTTACCATGTCTAAAAGCTAATGATTCAATTTGGTTGACAAATCTCCAGGGTGCCAACCTCCACATCAAGATAGCAAAAACATCCAGGAGGTTTCTGTATTTCTGGCTAGGTGCCAGACATTATACTTTCAAAGCCCTGCTCTTCGGTTTCAGCACAGCCCCCTGGTTGTCTACCAAGTGCATGGCAGTAGTCATAGCCCACTTGCAACTTAGAGTATCCAAGTATTCCCATACTTGGATAACCAACTTCTTGCTGCTACAACCAAGACAGCTCTACTTAAAGTCAGAGATTACTTGTTACAGTCATGTCAATCCCTAGGCTGTTCTGTAAACTATGAAAAAATCCAACCTACACCCAGTGCAGTCTGAACTGTTTATCGGATGCCATCTGGACATAGCAAGATTTGTAGTCAGTCTGCCATTGGAAAGAATTGACATTGTCAGTCTCTATCTAATATCTCTTGACACACTTGTCTCGATTAGAAGTCTTGATCCTTTGGTTACCAGGTCTAATGATATCCAGCCATGGTTCCCCATGTGTGCAATCAAATGTGCATTTTACAGTGGTGACTAAGCATTCAGTGGTCCCAGATGTTAGACCATACTGCTACCTCAGTAATGTTGATAGCTGTGCAAGACTCATTTTGTAATGGTGGCTCATGTCTTCTACAATCTTGATGGAGAGTCCCTTTTTTTTCATCTTCCTCCAGTGGCAGCAATCACCTCCAACACCTGTTCCCTAGGATGTGGGGGCATTTCTAGAAAAGGTTGGTCCAAGAAAAGTGGAATCAGATGGAGGTCAATCTTCACATAAACATTCTGGAGATGAGAACAGTCCTCTTAGCATTGTGGGAATTTCAGGACTGTCTCCCTGTGGGGGTGATCTCCAGCCAGGCAGACAATATGTCTGTGGTATGGTATTTGAATAAGCAAAGAGGGAACAAATCTTACCCCATTTGTTGAGGCCATGAATGATCTGGCAGTGAGTGACTGATTTGCAGCACTTTCTGATAGTAAGACATACTCTGGTGAAAGCTAACAGTCTTGCAGATAGGCTCGGCAGACCTGTTGTGATGCTTCATAAGTGGTCTCTCAGTACAAGAGTAACTCATCAGATTTTCAACCACTGGGGCCAGCCTTGCTGCAATTGCTTTGACCAATACCAGATGCAGCAACTAGTTTGCCCTAATTCCACTAAAAGGACAGTTACCAAGGGATACTTTTGTCAGAGAGTGGTTTACTAGTCTCCTTTATGCCTTTCCACATCTGCTCCTGATGTCTAGATTCTCACAGAAAGTAACATAATGCTATGTGAAGGTGATCACCATTGCCCCATGCCAGTCTCAATAAATATGATCTCCCTTGCTCAGGCCTCATTTAGTAAAGTGCCCATGGCTGCTAGATCCCCACCAAATCTTCTGTCTCATTTATTTCTTCAGCTTCACCCAGACTTACTCAGTTTGAAGTTAACTGCTTGGTCTTTCCAGTTCCCTTAATGACCAAAACCCCATTGTTATCCCAGAATGTAATTTGCATTATTTCTGCATCTCAGAAGGAGTCCACTTGTATGGTATACAAAAGCAAATAGAAGCATTTTTCCACATGGGCATCCAGTCAAGGTAGTGACTTTGTTCCAGATATTCTGCAGCTTCTGTCAGAACTGTTCAACCAATGATTCAGTTATTTCACAATAAAAGTGCAATTATCTTCTGTTTCGAATTTCTATAGCAGCATCAATGTCCATTACATTGCTTCCCACAAATTGTACAAATTAATTCTAAAAGGAATCTTTCTACTTTACCTTCCTATTAATGATAATGTTCTACCTTTGGATCTCAATTTTGAATTAGAAATCCTGACTAGCACACCCTTTAAACCATCTTCATCTGCACAGCTAACATTTCTGTAATGAAAAACTATTTCTGGTGGCAATAGCATCTGTCTGAAGGGTTTCAGAACTTCAAAACCTTGTCCTCCTGTCTTTTCACAAAGACAGAGGTTCTCTTAGAACTAATCATTCTTTTGTCCTGAAAGTGGCCACAGAAGATAACTTAGGTGACCCCATACATCTACTAGTTTTTTCCCAAACTATTCAAACGGGATAGAGTATATTCTTCATACCTTAGATGTTCATAGACAGCACAGATTCTACCTTCACAGAAACAAAGCTTTCATGTTGGATAACCAGTTGCTTGTTTCTTTTACTTTCACCAGACTAGGACAAAAGGTTTAAAAAGTAACCCTTTCCAGATAGTTATCCAGCTTTATTTCATTTGTATCTTTTTCCACAAAATAAACCTATACCAAACCAAAGGTACATTCAAAAAAATTACATTCAAAGCCCACAACCTTTTTCAAGAATTCCTCTGTGGATAAATTCTGTGCTGCAGGAGCTTAGTCTACCTTACCCACCTTTGCCAAACTTTACAAGTTGGATATATTGTTCTGATCTAGAGCCTCCTTTGGAGTAACAGTCCTGAAGGGTACCATGCCATGATGCCACCCACATGTTCGAGTAGCTTGGGATTCTCACCCATCAGTCAGGTCAGATGGAGGGAACAAGAAAGATTTAGATGTTATGTACTTAACATAATGCGTGGCCCTTTTTATCCAAGCCTGTCTGAAACAACATCCCTCCCTCCATCCTTCTTCAAAATTGTAATTATACTGAGGACCTGACAGACCATCAGAAAGCTGTTTTACCCATCTCTTTACTTCTTATCAATTGTGGCTTTCTATGCTTAGGCAGCAAACTTGATCTGAGGAGAATAGGGCACAGGGGGGCTATGAAAGGGAAGAGATCTTAAAGGAGTTGGAGGCTTGGAGCACTAGCAGAGCCAGGTTGGATCCAACAAGCATCTCGGTAACAATTGGTATTTGATGGACTAGGATTAAAAGGATCCAGCGTTATAGTAAATATGTAACTTTCAATTCAACATAATGTCCAAGATCAGCTAATGCTTTAATGCTATCAGTTCCCTTTGTTGATTCACTTGGGTGGAAATGTTCACTCTTTTGATTGTTTTTGTATTTTTCTGTTTATGCAACATTTTTCTTTGGAATAAGGGAAATGGTTTCCCCAGCCATCTTTCCTGAGAACTCTTCCTTCATGGCTCATGTATGTTTGCTTTGGATTTTCTTTTCCAGTCTTCATATTAGGTACATCCTCCTTCCTTCTCTGTAAATCTTCCACTGCCTAATTTGCATCCCAATAAGTTCTTGTATGCAATGGACTGAAAATCACTTGGTATAGGTTCATAGGTTCATATAGGTTGGCTATCTGCCCGGGGCCGAGGGCAAGCCAGCCTCTAGCCCATTTTTTGGCTTACGCCACCCCTTTAGTATGGGGAACTATACCCATTATTTTGCTGTGCCTCTGTTGAGCAGTGACACTGAGGTAATCCCTGGGGTATATCATCCATTGGTCAAGATTTCTTGAACAAGGCCTCTGCCTCACATATACACAGCATAGGGAGTCTTTGGGTGATGAATCTATCCCTATCTAGATTTTTGAGGTGAAGCATATTCATCAAATCTGGGTTTGACATGGCCTTGTATGTTAGGCATAGGTCACCTCTGAGCAGCGTAAGCGACTGAATAGAGCTGGAGTTCTTTCAGTCGGGCAGCATAGGACAGATGTTTGAGACCCTTTATCCTTTTGGTGAGGAACTTTGTGGCCTCTCCAGCTGCTGCAAGTGTCGGGTCAGATACATTCGAATGGGGCATTGTACTCAATCATTGGTCTGATGAGTGATGAGTATAGGAGACTATGACCTCCCTTGATCTAGATGAGAATCCCTTCATGATAAGGTGGGCAATGTAGAAGGTCTTCCTAACTACTTTAGCTACATGGGTGTCGAATGACAGACTACTATCAACCTGGGTCCCCAGGTCCCTGATAACTTCTTCTATGCTCAGTGGATTGCCACCTATTTGGTAGCTAGGGTAACCTTGTTTTATGACTATGCATTTTTGGCATTTAACTTTAGGCCATGGCTCTGGCACCAGTTATCCGTTTCTGTGAGACCCTTCTGAAGGATATCTGTGTCAGATGTGTTTAGTTTGCAGTCATCTGCAAACTTTGTCAGCCATAACCCTCCTGTGTTTGCTTGTACGTAGATGCCAAACAAGAGTGGGCCCAGGACTGAGCCCTGTGGTACACCACTTGTGACAGGCTTTGAGTCTGACATGGCGCCAGCAACTCTGACCCTGTGGGTTCTGTCACTCAGCCAGTTTGCAACCCATCTTGTGATGTATGGGTTAACATTTAAGCTGATGAGTTTTTCAATGATACATCGAGGTAGGCTGTATGGACTGCCTTTCCCTCATCAATGGCTTTGGTGACTGTTTCAAAAAGTCAACCAAGTTTAGAAGGCATGATCTGCCTTTGACAAAGCCAAACTGGGATGGATCCAAAGTCTGCAAATTCCCTATGTCTTTATTTATGAGGTCCATTATGATCCTCTCCATGGCTTTGCAGATAAGGAAGTGGGACCACAGTTGCAGTCCCACCCCTGGGTGCATGATCCAGAGGTAAGACTATGATTAAACAGCTGTCCTAGCTGTGGGTTTAAACACCATCAGGTCCCATGGATGTGGAGATGTTTGGGGGCTGCAATAGATATCTCGAACCTGTCAGCCAGTATGTTGGCAATGTCTGTAGGATCAGTAATCTTCACATCATTTTGAACTAGTTCTGAGCATATCTGGGAGGTTCCTCCCAGGTTTCTAACATAGCTAAAGAAGGCCTTATGATTGTCTTTTGAGTCTTTAGCTATTTTTCTCTCAAAATTTGCTTTGGATGATTTTATGAGAGCTCTTAGTTTTTTACTTATAGTGATTGTCTTACCTTTTAAGGATTTTGCTCTATCTTGTAGTAGCTTCCTCCTTTTGTTGTAGAGTTTGTTTATGGCTGGGGTCCACCAGACTGTACAAAGAGTCTTTGTTTTGCTTGGGATTGCCTTATCCATGCAGTCCTGCAGGTGCTGGTAGAAGGCATTTGTAAGTGATTCAGCGGCTTGAGTACTGTTTTCCGCCGGTATTGTAACTTAGTTCTTAAATTCATGTCATCACTTTTTTTTATTACTGGATGGAACAGGCTTATTCTTTGCATGGTTGTGATGGAATAGTCATTATCTACAAAAGCACTTGTAAATCCTATTTTTAAAGTTACACCCCTTTTCCATAATGTTGGCAATATCCTTATCTTTTTGTTGATTTCTCTGAAATCTCACTGAATTTGGCCTGGGTTGTCTCCTAATCAGCATTTTGAAGAGTAAACTCTCTGCACTCCGCCCATGTGAATATCCTGCATTGATATACCAGTCCAAGTGCTTATGTGGGATCTTATAAAATTCTTGCAGTCTGGTCCTTCTAATGTTTCAGGTATAGCTCTAAACCTTATTTTGTTTGTGATCTGTTCTCTAACTTTATTTTTTGTATAGCACCTCCTGCTCTGTCTGTATATTTTTAATTTCTATTTCCACCTTCTGAATATTTACTAATTTATCTGAATGCTGTGGCAAAACTTCCTAGATCACTTCTCATTTCTAATTGTTGTTGACAGTGTGCTCAGCCAAAGCTTCACCGATCCTGAAGATCTGAGTGCATCTGGCTAACTTTTTCTGCCATAGCCGATCCCATAGTTTCCACCACTCTCTGATACCAGGTCTGCCACGTTGCTTTCTCTCCTTGTACATATGCTCATCTTTTTTTATAGACTTTACAGTAATTTATTTATTTATTTATTGTCTTTACTAAACCCAATCACACCCTCTTCCCCTGGGCAGACATAGACATTTGGGGTGTAATCTTATATAGCTTTAATTGGCAATTGTCAACATTTAACTACAGCTGTTGCTTATCTCTGTGGGAGGTCTAGTTTTGGCTAACCATCTACCTGCCAGCGTACCAGAAGTCCTGCTCCCTAAAACTTTGACCAACTGTCCCGTTTTGGAGGTAGTTGGGGATCACCATCCCTCCACTTGTCTGTGTGGATGGTTACCACACAGAACAAGTGGGTAAAGGCTGTCTTATCTAGAGGCCAAGTAATCTCCTTTCAAGCCCTTCACAAACTGCAGTATCTTCCCCTAACAGACATACAACCCTGAAAAAACACAGCAGCAAAGAAAGAGGCTCTAAGTCTCGTACAAAAACGAGCAATCCAAGAGGTCTCACCAGATCAGCAAAAGCTGAACTGTTACTCAAAGTGTATTTGTAGTAAAAAAGAAAACAAAGGACCTCAGGCCCATCTTGGACTAAAGCAGGGTAAACTACTTTATTCTAAAAAAGTCCTTTCACATGGTCGCTGTGTTGTAGTTCTTCCCTGCTCTCTGAAGGAGATTTTGGACGATGACTTGGATGAACCTAAAGGACACCTACCTACACATAAAAGTAACAAAGGAGTCCAAGAGATTTCTTCTTTTCTGGATAAGAGTCAGTCTTTTTCAGTGTATGGCTCTTCTATTTGGCCATACCTCAGCCCCAGGGTTTTATTGTATACCTCAAACTGCAGATATCCAATGTCTTTTCATACCTGGATAACTGGCTCCTGTTAGCCTCAATGATGGAAAGTTTTGCAGCATCCAAGGAGTATCTTCTGTCACTCTTCCAGTCTGTAAGAATCACAGTGAATACCACAAAGTCCCAGATGGTGCTCACACAGTCAGTCACACTTATCAGATGGAAGCTTGACACAATCTCTTATTCAGTGTTACTTCATCCAGAGGGAATTTTCTCCAGCTCATAGTGTATCAAATTATTCATAGAACATTTCAGCAGCCATTTATTTTTAGGGAGTCAGGCTTATGCCAAGCATTAGTATACATAGTACCAAATGCCCACTACCGCATGAGAATGTCACAGTGGATCCTTAGAGTCCAAAGGAACAGCTTACTGGATCCTTTAAACTCTTATACCAAGATATCCTGGATTCAAGAGTTATGTCAGTTGGTTGATTCATCTCTTCAGCCTGTTTTTTCACAGGCCTTAGAGACATTCAGCCCTGTTCTGACAGTCATCACAAATGTCTCTATTCTTGTCTGTGTGTGTGTGTGTGTGGAGGGGAGCACCTAAGAAGCAGATGGGATGGTCAAAGGGGCTTGATTACAAACAGAGGCCTCTCTGCACATAAATATTCAGGAAATGAGGGCTGGGCTGTCTTTCTCACCTTGCAGGGAGACTTTCTACCTCAGGGAGCAGTTGCCATCCACACAAACAATATGGCTATAAAACAGTAAATTAACAAGTGGGGAAGAATAATTTCTTATCTTTTCTGTTGGGAGGCCATGAGAGTTTGACATTGTGCCTTTACAGCCATTGTGTTACTGCTGTCCAAATCCTGGGAGAAGCCATTTCCTTACTGGACTGTCTAAGCTGTTGCTTGCTGATAGCCCATTAATGGTCTCTCTAAGTGTATCTGTAGAGTGGAAATGATTCTGTCACAGGGAGAAGCCTTGATGTAGCCTCATTTTATCTCCTACAAGCACAAAATTCAGTAACTACCCCCATTATTTACTTGGGAGGAACTCCAGAGCTGTCCTCATTCAGGAGTAGTCTTGGGTGTCCTCTGTAGTTTTTCTGTTTGCCTTCATTTCCAAGTTTCTGGAAGTGGCCAAGAAACAGAAAGCTAAAGACATTCTGATAATGCCATTGGGGCCCTGGCAAGTGTGTTTTCTTCTACTCTGGCCTCATCTTCTGTACCAACCTCTACATTTGAGGACAGCCTGCAGATATTTATCTTACCCAGGCCTTTACTGCTTCCATGTAACTGCATGGTTTAGCCATTTCCAGTGATGGTCACAGGCCCTTCTTACCTGGAAAGGGTTGGGTAGTTCAAATGTTTATGTCTTCTCAGAGACCAGACATAAGAAAAACGTATGACAATAAGTGGACTATTTTTTCCATTTGGGCTACAGAACAGGACAAAGATCCATTTGCAGGTCCAGTTCCACCTATTCCTGGTTCTTTATCCCAAATCTTTGCCTCTAGTCTTGGTTATCTGCTGTCTCTAATTTCCATTAAGACACAAGTTCCTTGTCATTGGCTCCTTAGAGGTTTGCAGTATATTTTAAAAGGTACCTTTTTCTCTGCCTACCCATCAGGGATCCTCTTCCTGTGTGATACTTTTATTTTGTGTTAGAAACCTTAACTTGTCCTCTGTTTGAACCTGCTGCCTCAGTGTAACTAATGACAGTAGCATGGAAGAGCTCCCTTTCTAGTGGATAGGACTTAGGCCAGGAGAATTTCTGAATAATAATTCTTATCTAGTAATTATATGCCTTATCTGTTAATCCTCCTTATCTTCTTTTCCACAAAGAAATAATGACCACAAGAACTAAACCATTCTTCATGCTAAATGTTGCAACAAAATTAGCTTGAACCAGTCTCTTACGTTCCTAGTACTATTCCCCAACTACTCAGAGGGGCATATTTTTTGCATTGTTTAGATTTTTGTTGACAGCTAAGATTTTCACTGACAGTGCTAAGTTTATAAGGAAAGATTCCCAATTTTTTTGTTTACTTTCCTAAAGAAGGTGGGAGCAAAGTTTCAAAGTGAGCTTCTTCTAAATGGTAGTCAAATTGTATTTAGTTTTATTGTCAGTAATGCAGTAACCCTTCCTCATCAGAACCCAGAATATACTCAAATAGGATCACAGCCATTTCAAAGGTATTCAGCACTGGATGATATTTGAGCAGTGGCTATATGGGCATCACTAAACACTTTTACAAAACAGTATAAGCTGAAAGCTTCAGGAACTCTGTTCTTTTGGTAATAAAGATGGAACTCCATTGCCAAAAAAGGAGAGCTATGTACTTGCCATAATAATTGCTCTTAATTGGCAGTTCCATCTTCACTACCATTCCCACCCTTGTATCTCCCAGTCATGATTGGCCTGGCATGTGGTTCTTGAAACCGATCTTTCCTTACTAGCTTGTAAATACTTTTATTGTTCTTTACCATATGCCTTGCATGGACTTCAGAGATCTGGAGAATGGTCCAAATGAACACAGCATTATTAGCAAGGGGCAGAGCCAGTTAGCCTGAGAAAATTCAGTTGCTGGGTTGACTAGGTCCTCTAAGTAATGAAGATTGAACAGTAATCCAGATCTGTTGCTACAGTAAGCATGTACCATTCATTTCCTTTTCCACCCAAGTCCAACACATCTTGAAGAAATATAGAAGACTGAATACAAGAAAGTGTTATCTACTTTCCTATACTAAGAGCCTTGGATTACTTACTTAGTCCTGTCAAATGTGGCTTATTCATCCATCAAGGTACATATTTCTGATTGTGCCCCAGCACATGCTTATACTACAGCAAATCCATCAGTTAAGATCTTCCAAAAAACAGGTTTCTTGTACTTGACACTATTCACTTTGGAATTTGAAACAGAAAACACAACAGAGGCAAAACACCTGTCCGGAGTAGAAAACAGTTTATCTGGTGGCTGTTACTTTAGGGAGAGAATTTTAGAATTACAAGCTTTCATGTGTAGGCCATCATAAAAGAAAGGAAGCCATTAGGAACTAATTCTTCTTTCATGCCAAATGTATCCGCAGTGATACTAAATCTGTCCATCTAGTTGTCTATCTTTAATCCAAAGTACCAAAATGGATGAAAGTATATCTTGCATATGTTAGCACCTCAGGCTATACCAGGAGGACATATGAGTACAAAAAAAAAAAAAAAATACAAGGCCTGCCTCTCAGTAAACAGACTAATTAGCTGGCCAGATGTATTAAGTTTTGCTATGAAAAGTTCAATAAACCATTGATCTGATATTGTAAATTTTTCATCTCATCCTCACATATGGGTCTGGATCTGATCCATCAGATCCGATTCAGCCATTAGCAAGCTCGTGGCAACCAAAAAACTATTGGATACTTCCCCTTTCCCACAATATATCTCTCCCCATTACCTCAGATCTCGTTTGCCACTTTGCGAATATGTGGTCCGGTCACCTAGCTCTTGGTTTCAGGTCATATATTTATCAATCTTTTTCATTAATAATCTCTATTTTCTCACTTTTTTACAAACATCTTTATTAAATTGGCACATATGACAAAGGCAATCTTACATTTATATAAATGAAAAACATACAAAATGATATCACTTTACTTGCAAACCATTTATATCACAGACATCATTGAAACAACTGTGGTTGTAAACATTACACATCACTTAGAAACCATCCAGTCATTGTCAGTTAAGCATTATATGTCTCATTCAAATCCTGCCTCTTAAACCTTGTTCCTGCTCTGCATATATTGTTTCCACAATTCACATTTTTTCCTATGTAGTTTGCTTTTTCCCTTTTCTAAAGATCCCACTTCCAGTTGTTTTGTCTCTTGTTACTATATTCACTACTTCTGGTAAAGTTGGTCTAGACATTGATTTCCATTTTCTAGTAATTGCTTTTTTGGCAGCTACCATAATTAGACTCAGCAAGGCTTTACTGTGTCTAGACAATTCTAATTCTGCGGCATAACTAAAAAAAAAAAAATAATTTCCGCAGTCAGTCCAACCTGCTCACCCAGCATCTCTGACAGAGTGGTCTGCAGGGAATCCCAAAAGTCTGCCAGCTCATTACAGTCCCAAAAACTGTTCCCAGCTACCTCTTTCTTGCCCGTCAAACCTCCAACATTTGCTATCCACCTGAGGAAAAATTCTTTGGAGTCTACTTGGGGTATAAAAATACCTTTGTAAACACTTCCAGGCAAAGATCCTAAATCTTCTAGACTTTGTTGCATATTTGGGAGATATACATATATCCCCCACTGTCTCTTTGTGAATTGCTTATCCAGTCTCTCTTCCCAATCCTTTCTAAGCTCCTCTAATTGATTCTTATAATTATCATGCAATATTTATATGCTTTACTAATTATTCCTTTTTTAACAGCAGCTTCTGTTCTAGATTCTATTATAAACTAAACCAGCGTTGGTCTTTCATTTAGGAGCCCCCTATTTCTTTCTCTTTGCCTATACTCTGATACCAATCCTTGATAGGGAAGGCAATCTCTAAGCTGCGGTCCAAATAAATTCTTGGCCTCTTTCCATTCTATTACCTTTCCCTTTCTAGTTATTTGCTCCAAATTTCTTGGTTGCTTTGCCAGTTTTCTCCAGTAAATTCCAGCCCCCTCTTACCCATTATCTGTATCCCTGATGACAATCAACGCTATTGGCAAAATCTATTTTCTCCATTCTCATGCTGGTTTGGGTCTTAGAATACTCCCTGGTATTTCATGAAAATAATACTCTGTATGCTTTTGGTTGTTCTCCTTTAGAGTCTGCATCCAAAATCCCAATCTCTCCTTATTTCTTGAGCTTCCTCCCTATGTCAGCATCATTCCTTTCCACTTTGAATTATAGTTTTCTGCTTGTGCTATATATATAAGAGCCTTAACTGTGTAGCTGTAAAATACCCCCACAAATTAGGTAATCCTAGTCTGCCTTGTTCTGTTGGTAGAATCAGTTTATCCTACTTGACCCTTGCTGTCTTCCCTTCCCAGATAAAATCATTCAACTCTTTTTTAATTTCTATCCAGAACTTCTCCTCCGGTTGATAAATGTATGCCTGACCTGTGTATAAGACTAAAGGGACTAAACAAATTTAATGTCTTGCATCTTAGTATCCATATCCATATAACAAAACTTCCAGTTTCTCAATTTTTGTATTATCTTCTGTTTAGTCTCTTCCCAGATATCCTTAGCTACCATCACAGTAATTTCTAGTCCATACTCCTAAATGTGTGCGTGTGAACAGTACTTTTGTGCAAGTATGCTCACCAAATTGGATTTCAGTGAAAGATGCATTCGAGCATCTGTATGGATCACACACACACACACACACACACACATATATATATGTGTGTGTGTGTGTGTGTGTGTGTGTATACACACACACACACACACACACACACACTGTGTGTATGTATAGCTATATCTATCTATCTATCTATATATATATATATATATATGTGTGTGTGTGTGTGTGTGTACACACACACACACTGTGTATGTATATCTATATATATATATATATATATATATATATGTGTGTGTGTGTGTGTGTGTGTGTATATATATATATATATATATATATATATATATATATATATGTGTGTGTGTGTGTGTGTGTATGTATATATATATATATATATATATATATATATATATATATATATATATACACACACACACACACACACACACACTGTGTGTATGTATATCTATATCTATCTATCTATATATATATATATATATATATATATATATATATATTTTTTTTTTTATTACCACTTGTATTTTCCTAAATTTCTATTTTCGACAGGCAAACTCGATGTGAGGTAGCTGGCTCCCTACACAGGTATTGTGGGTAAGAGGAAGAGCCTAAGCACCGGATCCAAAGCTTAGAAGTAGGCAAAGTTGGATCCAAAACCCACGTGTTGAGGAAGGGTCAAAACAGACAGCACAGATCTTGTGTTATAGTGAGTTTATAACTTTCGTTTATGATTTATTTTGCATTAACCTATTCTCAAAATGTGTAAGTCTCTTTAGACAACTGTGATTTGTGTGTTTAAAGACTGTGAATGTTAGTTTAAACCCTTGCTGCTTTATTTAGGCCAGATGGGCTTTATTTGTACCAAAGTACGGCAAGAATCTTGTCAGTGGTTTACTTTGGCTTGCCCAAACTCTCTTTACCTGTGTTCTCACTTGTGTGAGCATGTCAGCTAAAATTGTTCATTGCCTGTACTGTAAATTCTTTCTGCATATGGTATCAGAGTATTAGATCAACAGCTAGCAGAGAAAATATGATCATTCTTTCTCTGAGCTGGAGTGACTGAATGAGTATATGAGAGTTGTGTGTGTAGGGGGATGGGAGGTTGCCTTCTTCAGCAACACTTAGTTTACTTCTTGACATATTTGAGCAAATGCCTGTACACTTTAGATATTCTGTGTACTCAAGCTAACAGGCTGCATGCAGAAATATATGAACATTTGTGTTAGAGCTTGTGTATTTTGATTGAACATAGTAGACCCATTCTAACCATAGACTGAACAGTTAGGCTATGTACAGTTACTGCTAAGAATATGTATTATTTTTATCAAAATATTTGTAGAAACTTTATGATTATGATTAATTATTATCAGGATGATAATAAACAGTTGTTATATCTGCAGTCATACCACTCAAATTCTTTGTTCAAGAATTCTGGACAAAGGCCTAAAATCAGGGTCATTTTTAAATATTACTCTATTTCACTTACAAAGTTAACTGAACAACAGGTTTTGTATTAGAACACAGTCTCTGAACAGTAACAGATATGAAAATCTAATGTCTGGCATTATTGGCTGACAGCAATTCTCAGAGATACAGAAGGTCTAAAACAGATAGGTCTCCTATGGTGTGGAAGGTGAGACAGAGAGTTCCTGTCAAAAACCTATAAGGCATTGAATAAAGAGACAGAACTTCAGCCTGTCTTGGTAGCTCAGGGATTTTAGGCCTGTGATCTTTTTCACTGGGGACCTTTGGTATCTTTCTAATTGTTTCATATGTTTAGTGAGATAAATCCCAAATGTGGCTTCATTCTCAGTAACTAGTCAGATCAATGCTGAACAAAAGGGAGCAATTATCTTTTTAGACCTTGAAGATAAAAGGATTCCCTGAAAACCATGGTCACATGATGGTCAAAACAGAGGGAATTATCAACCCAAGTTCCCAAGTTGTGTGTTGTCTACACAGTTTGATGACGGAAGGTGGAGTGTGCCAAAAGTGAAATTTGAGCCCATTTTTAGTACATCAAAAGTTTACCAGGGAAGTTCTTGCTGGAGGTATGGGTTATCAGACGATGACTTAATAACAGCTCTCATTTTGAGAGGAGAGGCCCCAGCCCTGAGGCCTGAAGGACACTGTTGGTCCCTACCATAATTTCTGATGAAGCTCTTCCAACTTGCACTATATGGGTTTTGTCTTTCAGTCAGTTTGCTATCCATCTTACCACATATGGGTTGATTTTAATGCATTTAGTTTGATATGATGGAAAATGATGTTGAAGGCCTTGGCAGGGTTAATATGCACCTTGTGTGCCACATGACTACTGTCTAAAGATTTCATAACTCTTTTGAACAAGTTTACCAGATTTATTAGACAGGATCTACTCTTCACTAAACCAAACTATTGACAATCAAGTTGAATAAGATTCTTGATATTGCAATTGATGATATCAGTTATAATATGTTTCATGGCTCTGCAGATGAGGCTTGTAAGACTGATAGGTCTGTAATTAACTAGGTCAGTTGTAAGACAACCCTTATGAAGGCATCATAACTGCACTGCTTTACTCATCAAGGATGAAACTAGTAGCTAAATTTAGTTTAAGCATTTTAAAGAGTGGGTCTGCAAAGGCATGTTTAACACTGTTAAGCAACCAGGTATCTTGTCAGGTCTCATTGATGAGGTATTGTTAATCTTGGTTAGCACTGTCAGTAAAGTATCTGTACAGATAATTTTGAAAGCTGGGGATTCAAGTATTTCAGAACTTTCAAATGAAGTCTTGGGGGTAAAGTTGTTACTGAATTTGTTTGCAAGGATGTTTTCAATGTCTGTTGAGTCAGGACAGGAGATGTCATTTTAAATAAATTCAAACCAATATAGGGTATTATTTCTTAGTTTTCTGACAAGACAAAAAATGATATATAAGTATCTTTGTCACAGAGACCAGCCTTAATTCATGAGTTCCTTTTGTTGACCTGATAATTTTTTTTCATTTTTTGTTTGTAATGCTTTGATATTTTTCTTTAGAAGAGGGAGTTTTGGAAATGCTATATAGTTTAAGGAATTTGTTTTTTTTTGTTGTAGAGTTTATGGCAATAGACCACCAGAGTGGTTTATTTTTGAATTTCCCGTGATACTTGTTTCTGAAAAGGCCAGCTATCTCTATGTTTTTTTTTTCTGAATGGGTATAGAATTCCTTAGTGAAGCTTGCTGCTATAGTGACGTCAGATGGGATGCAATCAAAAGTGAATTTTGATATTAGATATGGTATGTTTCTAGCCTTTGAATTCAGTGGGGTTTGCTGTAGGGGCTTTTGGAAATTTACAGGGAAGGCCACAAATTTGAAGTTAGACTTCTCTTGGGGTGGAGATACCAGAGGATTAATGCAAGAGAAAGCCATATGTGCAAGAATTAAATCAATAATGCTGTGTCTTGAGGAATGATGATGAAACGGGGGGAACCTCAAGTAAAAGGAGAAACTGGGATCTTGGATGCAGATCCTTAAGGAAAATAACAATAACCTTGCAGAATATTATAAAATTAATAACCTAGCAGAAAGTGTTATAAGAACTAAGTCAACACGGGAAAGGAGAAAGGAGATTTTGCCAATAGGAATGACTGCAATTAGGTACAGAGAATAGGCAAGAGGGGGCTGGAATTTACTGGAGAAAACTGACAAAGGAATCAAGGTATTGGGAGCAAATAATTAGAGAGGAAACCGTGATAGAATGGGAACATGCCAAGAATTTATATGGACTGCAGGCTAGAGGTTTCCTTCCTTGTCAAGGATTGATATTAGACTACAGGCAAAGAGAAAGAACTAGGGGAATCTTAAACAAAAGGCCAGCACTCCTAGCATTTTTAGTAGAATCTATAACAGACGCTGCTGTTATAAAAGGGATACTTAGTAGGGCATATGAAATTTTGCATGATAACTGTAGCAATCGATTGGAGGAGGTTAGAAAGGATTGAGAAGAGAGCTTGGTTAAGCAATTCACAAAGAAACAATTGTAGGATATATGTATGGCTCCAAATAAGCAACAAAGTCTAGAAGATTTAGAATCTTTGCTTGGAAGTGTTTGCATATGTATTTTTATACCCAGGCAGATGACAACAAAATTTTTTTCTCTGGTAAATTACAAATGATGGAGTTGTGATGGGGAAAAGAAGTAATTGGGAACATAATTTTGAGAGTGTAATGCACGGGTTCCCAAAGTGTGCGCCGCGGCGCCCTGGGGAGCCACGGTTTCCTCACAGGGGCACCATGAACTAATAAGCTTAGCCACAAAATAAACCATGAACTAATAAGCTTAGTTACTAAACTTATTAGTTCCCGGTTTATTTTGCGGCTGCTACGTGCTACATGAGAGTCAGCAGACAAGTGATTGCATCACTCGCACGCAAATGTTGTTTGAATCAGTCTTAGGTATATGATATTCTGGCGGGATAAGAATTGCTGTTCGAGTAACGAAAGCATTATCATTGTTGTTGTGTTTAATGAAAAGCTTGGACATTTAATCATTTGAACGTGCTAACGGGTGCTACAGTAGTGTAGCGGTATGGTATCAGATTGCATGCTAAGTATGATAGCAATAGTGTAAGCGAGGACTCTAGGAATATGGTTTCATTAACAAAAGTTCGGTAATGGAGATGACAAAGTAGAGGTGAGTGTACGGTATCCATACTGTATACTTAAGTGATACAGAAAGCTTATCCACAGGCAGTGCGATAGCGGCTTCAAGACAGAACGTTGACAGGTGAGGATGTAGCAAAATTAGTTCCAAGGCAGTAGCAGGGCTGGACTATGATGAAGAATGAAAGCAAGGAATTTTTATATTACCGCTAGAGATTGACTGTCAGAGTTGGAAATTCAAGACTTAGACATATTTTATAAGCTTAGCTCTCAGTTGTCCAGATTTTTTTACTCCTATTTTTGGGCCATTTCTCATAAAATTGTAGTTTTCTGGCAAATCGTTGAGGAATGGAGTCAAAAAGTAATGGCAGATATTTGATTTTTCAGACTTCATTGTCATTCTAGTAACATTCCAAGTTTGTAAGAGGAATATTTAATAAGTGTCCTTATTGGGCCTTTATATCCTGCCAAAAGCATTTGCTCTGCACGAACGCATATTGGGGTGTGGCTTCTGTGACTGACAGTTATTAGCAATCCATAACCTCGGTAACACCCACTACAGTCTGGATTTTGGGATATTTGTGTTTAGTAATCAACGTAGACTTCAGGACAAAGATGGAGTATATGCGCACGTACTGAATAAAATTAAATTAAGTAGCACGATTTAACTAACACGCAGATGATTGACATCTGATGCAGTCAGGGTAGCCTCTCAACTGTCCAAATCATATTTTTGGTCTATTCATTATAGAATTTGAGATTTTTCTGGCAAATCACTGGGATGTTCTGAGGATTAAAGTCCTCTAATAATAATATGCATTTGAGTTTCAGAATTGAAATCTTTCAGAAATGTTTAACACAAACACGGTTACTCTAGCAACTTTCCAAGTTTATGAGAGCAGTGCTTTGTCATGCGTTGTCTAGATGTCTTGCTCTAACAAGCAAAATTATTATCACAAAACTATTCACAGACCAACTTATAATATTTTAATAAAATTGCTACTGTGAAACTATGTGCAATTTGTGACATTTTATTAAACCTACCCTCAAAACATACTACACTGCAGGACATAAGAAAAATAGTTTGATCTGATTGATTGGGTATAGACTATAGGCTTATCTCAGTTATTTAATAACATATATAGACTAGTTAGAATTTGACGGGGGTTGGGCGGGGATGCCTTGGGAAAACCTGGATTCAACAAGGGAGCTGAGAATTGAAAAAGTTTGGGAACCACTGACATAGACAATTACGTTTCTACTTACACAGGACAAAAGACTTCAGAAAATCTGACCAATTATTTGTATCCTTTTCAGACTCAAAGAAAGGTGCTCCTGTGTCTAAAGTCACACTTTTGAAATAGCTATCAGATTGTATTACCTTTGCTTACCAATCTCAAAATAAAGAACTTTTCCATAAAGTAAAAGGTCGTTCTACAAGAGCCATTGCAACCTCTTTTGCCTTTTGGACGGGACTACCTATTGATATCATTTGTGCTGCGGCAACATGGGCAAGGCCTCATACTTTTATCACTCATTACAAAGTTGATGTGGCCTCCAGGAGCAGGGCTTCCTTTGGGTCCACTGCTCTGAAGAATCTTCTCCCTTGAGCCACCAAAGAAAGATGGTACTAGGAATGCTGTCCCAACCTGCTAAGAATGAAGGTGAGATAGGACAACATCACATAAAGAAGTTATGTACTCACCATAACATTCCACGTATGTTGTCCATCTCACCTTTATTCTTACATCCCACCCTCCTTTTCTCAGTTCTTGTCTCCTGGAAGACCGAGCTGATGCAATTGGCTATTAATGTTCTCTGACCTTCTTGATTGCTCTTTTAGTTATTCAGTAACCTTTATTTATCTCTAACTGCAAACAAGATCTGGGGAGCTCTTGTGGTGCATGTTGGGATAGGGTTTTAGATACAAGCTAGTGGAAGACCTCAAGCTTTTGAATAAGGCTGAGTCAGAACCGAGGATGAGTTCCAAACCCAACTTGCTAAGAATGAAGGTGAGTCGGACAACACACATGGAATGTTATGGTGAGTACATAACTTCTTTTTTACTCTACACCAGGCAGAAGAGAAGCAAATTTATGCCAGCAATCAGGGAATGTTGAGAGGCAGGCGTGAGGTTCAAGATCCTGTATCCAGCTATCTTCAGAATATTTTTGGAGACTCAAAGCCATTTTTGAATGCAGAACAGACTGAGGAAGAAATAAAAAGTTTATACAACAAAAACTGAGCAAGCAAACAGAACGGGACTGTGCTTCTCATTCTGCTGACAATAAATCTTATAGAGAGACTTTGCCAGAGGAAACCTTTTCCAACGTTCAATGCTTGTGTGATAGAAAAAAAGCACAGGAGTTGACTAGATGAATCATAGGAACCTTGGATTTGAACCAGAGTCTGTTGTTAGGAGGGGGAGATAAACAGAACAAAGACCAGCAGCACTAAACCTAGACCACTCATATCATCCAACAAATCTCTTGTCCAAACTCAAAAAGCAACTAATTCTGCTCGTGAATCCCTGTTTGCCAACTTCATTGGAAAAACATGGAACTCTCTCCCAACTAGTCTTACTCAGGAGCCATCGCTAAACTAATTCAAAAAAGGCCTCAAACAATACCTTATGAGACATTGGCTCTGTCTCTGTACCAACCCTGACTAACTCCTACCCTAAACCCTCTGTCTTATGCAAGCCACTTCTATTTTTCTTCTTTACTGATAGCAGCCACATCTGTCTGATAGGTAACAAAAGTCTTTATACTCCCTCTCTAAGACCACAGAGTATGTAATTTTGTATATAAGCAGTAAGTAACTCATAAATAGTTTCTACTTCAGTATGTACTGCTTAACAACTCTTGCATATAACCCTGCTTCTGCCTTATTCAACATGTATTTTGTAATTACTCTTACATTTGTGTAAGCCCCCCTACGGGGACACCTCTATAAGTACTGTATAGATATTATTGATTTTTTATAAGTGGAATTGTTTATTTTTTGTAACCTGGAGCTTTTTTCCCAGGGCCTCCGCTGAAAATGGGCATGTATCCAGTCGGACTATCCCGGTCAACAAATGTAAAATAAATAAATAAAATTAGTCAATAAATGGGACACTATAAAGCATCAGTCACATTTGTAAAATATGAAATTCCAAGATGAAGTCATCAATGTTTAGAAGACACTAAAAGGGGAAAAAATAACTGTTAAGTAAAAAAAAAAGTTCTTATTAATATTTGTATAAAACATTTTCTTATATAAACTGCATGTTATATAGTGAAGCAATTTTGTATAGTATATATCAGGTATTTTAAATCTGGGGGAGTGTTTTCAGTGACTTCTGTGTGTTAAAGATATTAACGTAAACAAATACTTTTTAGTTGTAGGAAGTAGAGGCTTTACAGTAGAACAAGAAAAGAAATGCTGGACAAAACAAAATTAATTTAATATGCTGTGATCATAGGCTGCTGGATTGAGAGCAGGGTGTAAAAGTGCATTGATTATACTAACTGTGGAATTGAGATAATTTCTCATTTTTTTACAAGAGTGAATGTCTAGATTAATGTCCTTGTCTTAAGCTATAAACAGGTGTTTTGTATGCAAGCAAGATTGAAAAATAAGACAAAGTGATGAAAGCCATGAAAAACACTAAGTTCATTGTACCTGCAAATATACTAGCTTTTTTCCATTAACAAATATTCTCGACAGTAGTTCAGATGTCCGTGTGAAATTTACAAAGATTCCTTCATGCATCTGCAGAGATGGTAGCTGATTTTTTTGTCATTGCTGACTACTTTTACATGGAGACGAGCTATCTGTGGGTGCAAGCAATTAATACTGAGAGTTCTGAGTACTCTTTGCTGAGGGAAATGCAAAATTTAAATGCACAATGGCAAACAGTTCAGTGAAAAATAAAGTTGGAAATTATAGGAAGTGAATAGTAGACTGCAGCCTCCCTAGCAGTCTGAATAATTTAATGCATTTAATAGAACAATGTACAATTTAGATTTATTTAAAGCTAGATAGTATTTTTGTTTTCCTTAGGACTAAAAGTTAATGTTTTCTGAAAGCATACAAGCTGTGTTTCACATCTGGGAAGGGAATGGAGATAATGAAAAAATAAACATACACTAATCATTGCAAGTATGACCACAGGCTGTAACATGTACCTTTGCAAACCTTAATTTTAGGTTAGGTAATGCATGTGGATGCAGCTGTCAATTTGGGGAAATTGTTCCTATCTGTAGGGTTATATATCAGTTTTTGAAGATGTACATAGTTTTGTGTGTTTGTTCCAAATTAATAAAGGGCGGGGATGTTCTGAAAATGTATTTAGTTTTTTTTGAGGGTTTCCATTAAACAAAAAAGTCTTGGAAATGTGACATAGGTTCAAAGGGAGAGGAGAAGAAACAACTATATAAAAGATTAGTCTGCCAGTCTGTACTTAGAAATATACATGCAAAAAAAAATTGTCATGTATATTAGATGGGAACAATAGCTTTTTATCATAATGGTAAGCTCTCCATATTAATTTGGAAAGTAGATGGCCTTACCGGTATTGACAAAAAGGAAAGAGTATTGAATTATATTAAGAATTGCGTACAAATAGCAAAGCTGCAAGAGACACATTTGGAAAGAAATGAACACTTGAATTTGGCAACAAAAGGATTTTGGGATGGATATTGAACAAGGTATCAGGGACAAAGGAAAAGATGAGTAATATGTTCATAGGTTCGTAATTGTATACTAGGCTAATGACCACTAGGACCCTTATAAGCCTAGCCATGCAACCCAAATGAGAACAACAAATTTGATTTATATTGATGTTGGTTTACTGACTGCTTCTGTCCATTAGAACATATTATCCAGACCAAGGGTGAATTTCCGATTACCCATCCATTGGTCCAAGTTGAGTTTAAATAGGCATAGGGAGGAACTCTGCTTGACATGGATGGGGAGCCTGTTCCAGGGAATGGGAATTCTCTGAGAAACATATCTGTCTCTCTGACATGTCTTATTTATGTTGTAAGCAATATGAAGGTCTTTTAATCTAGTAGCTCTGATGCTGTTTGTTTTGTGGATGCGCAAAAGGTTCATCAAAACAGGGTCCAGGGATGCCTTGTATACCAGGCAAAGGTCACCTCTCAGATGTCTGTATGATACCAAGTATAGATACAGGACATTGAGGCGATCAGAGTTGGACCTTGTGTTTACTCCCTATATTCTTTTTGTAAGAAACATTTGTGGACTTTCCAGTTGCTGCATGTGTCTGGTCAGGTACGTACCAAAGGGGGAATTATACTGTATGATGGGTCTGATGAGGACCAAATACAATGGTATAATGACCTCTCTGGACCTAGATGTCATGCCCTTACTTATAAGTTGAGCAACATAGAAGGATTTTCTTACTACCTTGGATGGGTTATTCTCTACATGAGTTCTCAGATCCCTGACTAGTGAATCAACTTTTAAGGGTGCTTTATTGATGACATAATTACCCAGGGTGATAGACTTACTAAATTGTACTATAATGTATTTCTTGGTACTGAGTTTTCAGCCATAGCTTTGGCACCAAGTGTTTGTCTGTAGTAGATCTTCCTGAAGGGTGGTCTCATCTTGGGAGGATTCAGTGACTGCTGTCGGTTAGGAGTTATCTGCGAACTTGATTAGCCAAAGGCCTTCTAGATTGACTTTGACATCCAAGACGTAGATACCAAAGAGGAGTGGGCCCAGCACAGAACTTTGGGGAACTCCACTGGTGACTGGCCTCTTTGTGAGACAGCTAGCTATCCAGCATGTTATAAGGGGGTTTATACCTAGTCCCATAAATTTGTTGACAATTTCTAAGTAGGCTATTGTATCAAATGCTTTAGGCAGATCAAGGTACGCAATATGCACCATTTCCCCTCATCCATTGGCTTACTGGCCTTTTCAAAGAAGTTCACCAGATTCAGTAAGCATGACCTTCCTTTGACAAAGCCAAACTGGGATGGTTCCAGTGTCTGGATGTCTCCTATGCCCTTGTTGATAATTTCCTTGATAATTGTTTCCATGGCTTTGCAAATAAGAGTAGTCAGACTGATGGGTCTGTAGTTTCCAGGATTTGTTGAAGGTCCTCCTTTAAGAAGGAGGATGACCGTTGCAGTCCTCCAGTCATGTGACACAAAGCCTGTTTTAAGACTATAGTTAAATAATCCCTCCAGGGGTCCTGATAAGTCATAATGTGAAGTTGTTAAATCTTGCCGTTTATTCTCACTGATGGGTTCGGAGCTGATCCTCAGCTCTGACACGGCCGATAGCAAAGCTCAAGGTTTGCCAGTAGCTCGAGACCAAGCCCCTTATCCCA
The DNA here is from genome assembly GCF_019279795.1 of Protopterus annectens. Classification (NCBI taxonomy): domain Eukaryota; kingdom Metazoa; phylum Chordata; order Ceratodontiformes; family Protopteridae; genus Protopterus; species Protopterus annectens. The sequence continues at coordinate 1,304,311,308 of NC_056746.1, read as the reverse complement.
CAGTGCACTGCCTCCTTGTGTTCTGACTGTGCTTCTCAAACATTTTGGAAATATAGAGTATATTTCAGAGCATTTATTATAACTGTAATTGCCTTAATATTGCTACAACTCAAGTGCTCTAGGTTGCACTGCATCTGAAGTGTTTGTGTGTTTTAGCTGTTTTTCTGTATATATAGACTTCTCTGTTTCTTTAACTAAATAAGCTCTGCAAAGTTGTTTTATTGCATTCCTGCCTGTATTTCTGAGTTTTTTTGCACTTTTAAAGTTTGTTTTGCTTAGTTTAACTGGTAGGCTACACACTCAAGTGTGCTAGCCAAATTAAAGCATTTACTGTGTTTCTGTACCTAATTTCTGCTACTTTGTAAAAAAAAAAAATCCTTGTTTTCCGCCTTTACTGAACTAGAATAGTCCAGTCTTCAGGTATTGCTGATCTCTGGGCTGTGTCATAGTTCCTGGGTTGCCCATATCCTTATTTGGATAGGAGGAAGCTTCTTTGTTCACCAGCGAGAGTTGGGAGCTCTGAGCGCCCTATCTGTCCCTTGAGGAGTGGTTCCAGCCCAGTGACCTGTAGCTTATTGGCCATTTTGGGCCATTTCCTATCTCCTTCTAACCCCCTGCTTTAAAGCCAGCTTTAGCACGCTTTTGCGCTTGTAATTTAAAGTTTGTCCTGTTTGTTGCATTTACCTGTTGAGGCTACACACTCAAGTGCGCTAGCTGTGTTACATATTTATTGCATTTTTCTGCTGTTTGTTGCAAAAAAAAAATTATCCTTGTTTCCCATCTTTCCTGACCTAGAATAGTCCAAATACAGGCTTTGCTGTATTCTGGACTTTTGGAAAGTTCCTGTGTTGCCCATTTCCTTTCTTGGATAAAGGGAGGCTTCTTGGTTCACCAGTGGCAGTGGGGAGCTTAAAGCAGCCTATCTATCCCTGGAAGAGTGTTCCCAGCACAAGAATCTGGTAGTCTGTTGGCCGTTTTGGGCCAATTTCTAGCTCTTTCAAGTCTCCCTGTATAAAACACACTTTGGCGCGGTTTGTGCGCTTGTTACTACTCAGCCAAGCTCCTTGTGGTCTTGCAGAGTGGTGCTAGCAGCAGAGAGGCTAAAAGAGCGACTGCTAACCCGATAAAAGTGTTTTTTTTTTTCCTGCTACTACCTGGGCGACTGTCCGATCTAGCTAAACTGCAAGTATTTCTGCTTCTTGAACTGTTTTAAACTGTTTAAAGTTGTTTTTGCACCTGCACTTTTAAAGTTTGTCCTGTTTGTTGCATTTACCTGTTGAGGCTACACACTCAAGTGCGCTAGCCTGTGTTACATATTTATTGCATTTTCCTGCTGTTTGTTGCAAAAAAAAAAAAAATGTTCCTTGTTTCCCATCTTTCCTGACCTAGAGTAGTCCAAATACAGGCTTTGCTGTATTCTGGACTTTTGGAAAGTTCCTGTGTTGCCCATTTCCTTTCTTGGATAAAGGGAGGCTTCTTTGTTCACCAGTGGCAGTGGGGAGCTTGGAGCAGCCTATCTATCCCTGGAGGAGTGTTCCCAGCACAAGAATCTGGTAGTCTATTGGCCGTTTTGGGCCAATTTCTAGCTCTTTCAAGTCCCAATGTATAAAACCGGCTTTGCGCATAGTGCAGAATCGGGCAGCGCCGCTTAATTGGGTTTAAACCATTCTCGGCTCCACAAAGTCTGCTCTTCACTTTTTCCCTTAGAACTGATCTAGTTCTCATAATAAACACCCTATTCCCACTCTAAAGCCTGGCACTTGCTCACTAAAGCAATTATATAAGTCAGCACTAAAAAATTAAAAGCACTACACCCTCACAAACTCCCCTTGAGTACTTTGTTCCCCATTGGCCCTTTTTTTCAATTATAAAGGAATTCCCAATACTATTCTAGCATGTCCAAAGGTCAGTTGTCAATCTCCTCTCCGGTCCAGCTGGTGAATCTGGGAATCTTGAGGCAATGTTACAACTGCCTCATGTACACAGACAACCCTCTCCTCCTCCCAACAAATTCCAACACATGTGAGAGATGCAACCATATAGCCAAACTGGAGGCTAAGCTCTCTCAACTCAGTACTGGCGTAACCAGTCAGGAGGAGAAGGAAAACACACTCACTACAATTCCAGTCTCACATAGACCTACCACGACAGCAGACCAAACACATAAACACACAAAAACATACTCGGAGGCTCTAAATAAAAATCTGCCTAAGCAGCAGAGACCTCCAAAGCAGACACCCAAGCAACCGCTACCCCAAAACAAAACACGTGCAACACATAGCTCACAAAGCCAGTGTGCCGAACAGTCACAGCCCTTAAGGCTAAACAACACACCTGATACACTTGTAATAGGTGACTCTATCGTCAGGCACACTGACGTCCCGCTCACCAGGCTGAACAAGAAGAAGGTCACAGTGAGCTGCCTGTCGGGCGCTAGGGTCCGCCACATAACACAACCACTCAGGTGACTCCAAGGCAAGTACAAATATGACTCAGTCATTGTCCATGCTAGTGTGAATGACCTGAGATGTACCTCCCTGGACTACATGAAAAGAGACATAGAGGAGCTCTCTGAGCATGTAGCCCAGGCCGGTATGACCCTGACCTTGAGTAGCATCTTACCCTCACCAAGAATGATGCCACAATATGAAGACAAGATGATCAATTTCAACAACTGGCTTAAGTATTGGTGTCATTCAAAGGGGATCCAGTGCCTGTCTGCCTGGGATGACATGCTCGACAAGCCACAATGCTTCGCTAGGGACGGCTTGCACCTGTCACCCCTGGGCATTCGGATATTGGCAAAGGCTCTTGCCACTCCCATAGTGCCTTTTTTAGGCAAGGCTCAAAAGACAAACCCACCTCCATAGGTATCACAAGGGATAAGAAACTAAGAGTAATGCTACTCAACACCAGAAGTCTAAACCTCAAGATGCACGCACCCGAAACTCTCCTTAGCATGGAGAACATCAATATCTGTGCAGTAACAGAAACCTGGTTCAAGGCTCCCGAGAGCACCCCAGCACTACCAGGTTATACCTCATACCATGTTTTTCAGCCCCAAAACTTGGACCGAACCACAAAAGGAGGGGGAGTATCAATATTCGTCAAAGATACTCACACCTCCAGGTTGGTGGCACAGCACGAAGCATCAGAGACTATCCATGTGCAACTAACAGTGGGTAAAACTGCCTTCCAGTTTATAGCCTGCTACAGACCACCCTCCCAAACCCAGGAACCCCACTTGGCCTTCCTGAGAACACTGGAAAATATGAAGGCCTCTCCAAACACCATTATATTGGGTGACCTCAACTACCCTAACATAGACTGGGAGCATTACTCTAGCTCCAACACCCTAGCCCGAAGGTTCCTAAAATTTATAAACTCAAATGCTATGGAACAACTTGTTGCCACTCCTACAAGAGGGGAAAACATACTGGACCTGATCATCACCAACATGGGGACTCTATGCTCCAGACCAGAAGTGTATCCATCACTGGTAAGATCAGACCATAAACTAATCTCACTAGATATTCACATCCCGACCCCAGCCCCTGCCCAGAAAACCACAGTGAAAAACTTCTCTAAAGCAAATTTCACACTCCTCAAAACCGAGGTGGAATCCTTCAAAGCCCCCGGGCCTGTGGAAAATACGGCCCAGACCACAGAATCCTTTATAAACGCATTCTAAGAACACCTTCAGGAATGCATGGATCATGCAATCCCAAATAAAACCAAGACCCAATCCTCCAAAGTTAGGCGTCCTGTCTGGTGGACCCCAGCCATAAACAAACTATACAATAGAAGGAGGAAGCTACTACATGATAGAGCAAAATCCCAAAAAGGGAAGGCATCTCTGATCAGTATTAGCAAAAAACTACGGGCGCTCATAAAATCGTCTAAGGCCAGCTTCGAGAGAAAAATTGCACAGGACACTAAGGGTAATCACAAGGCTTTCTTTATTATGTTAGGAACCTGGGTGGGAATTCCCAGATATGCTCAGAACTAGTCCAAAATGACAAAAAAATACACCGAACCCACAGACATTGCCAACATCCTAGCTGACAGGTTCAGCGCAAACTTCTCTCCCCCTTCCCCACCAAAAGGGCAAATATCTATCCCAGCAGAGTGCTGCCCCCCTGACATCTCAGATGCTCAGGTAAGAGCCGCCCTCTCCAAAGCAAAAAACACAGCATCAATGGGACCAGACGGTGTCCCAGGCTGCGTCCTACATGAACTCCAAGAAGAACTAAACCCAAACATAAAACTACTGTTCAATCTCAGCCTTACTACAGGATATTTACCCAAAGAGTGGCGTACAGCAACAGTGGTCCCTCTCCACAAAGGTGGTGCCTCAACGGATCCTGAAAACTATCGTCCCATAAGCCTGACTAGCTTGGTCTGCAAAGCTATGGAAAGGATCATCATGGACCTCATAAATAAAGATATTGGGGACCTACAGACACTGGATCCTACCCAGTTCGGCTTTGTTAAGGCCAGATCCTGCCTCTTAAACCTGGTTGATTTCTTTGAAACAGTCACCAAGGCCATTGACGAGGGGAAGGTGGTCCACACAGCCTACCTGGACCTTGCAAAAGCCTTCGATACAATACCCCACTCGGGCATTATAGATAAGCTCACCAGCTTAAATATAAACCCCTATGTCACTAGATGGGTTGCAAACTGGCTCAAGGACAGAACCCACATGGTTAGAATTGCTGGAGCCATGTCAGACTCCAAACCAGTTACAAGTGGCATCCCACAAGGCTCAGTCCTGGGACCTCTCTTGTTCAGTATATATTTCTCGGAGGTACAGGCTAACACGGAAGGACTGTGGCTGACCAAGTTCGCAGGTGACTGCAAACTGGGCACCATAATCGACTCTCCAGCCGACATAAGCATCCTACAAAAGGGCCTCATAGAAACAGACAACTGGTGCCAGAGCCATGGCCTCAAGCTAAACGCCAAAAAGTGTATAGTCATCCCCTTTGGCAAAAACAAAGTGCCCACAAATTACCACATAGGTGGTAATCCATTAAGTACGGAAGAAGTAATTAGGGACCTGGGGACCCAAGTTGATAGCAGTCTCTCATTTGACAACCATGTGGCCAAAGTGGTTAGAAAAACATTTTATATAGCCCACCTAATCATGAAGGGATTCACATCTAGATCAGGGAGGTCATCGTGTCTCTTTACTCATCCCTCATCAGGCCCATAATTGAGTACAATGCCCCTTTGGGATGTACCTTACCAGACACCTGCAGCAACTGGAAAGACCCCAAATGTACCTCACCAAGAGGATCAAAGGGCTCAAACAGATGCCATATGCTGCCCGGTTAAAGAAACGCCAGCTCTACTCAGTGGCATACTGCCTGCTCAGAGGCGATCTGTGCCTGACGTATAAAGCCATGTCCAACCCGGAATTAATGGACATGCTGCACCTCAGAAAATCCAAATCCCATCAAGCTACGTGCTTGAGAGACTTGAACCTCAGCACTGAAATAAATAGGACATGCTGGAGGGACAGATTCATAACCCAGAGGCTCCCTTCACTCTGGAATAAAATCCCAGTCTAGATTAGGCAGAGTCCCTCATTGACTCTCTTCAAGAGGAATCTTGATGAGTGGATGGGAGATAGTAGATTTACCCAGGGTATCACTTCTGTGTCACTGTTAGACAGAGGCACAGTATACTAACCTCGAAAAAGGGCATAGCAAAATTCATTTAAAATGGATGGCGAAAGCCAAACGCACTCTGGCTAGGCTTATAAATGCCCTAGGGCAGATAGCCTAGCATGAACCTATGAATTACCTCAGATCTAGTTTGCTGCGGCAAGAGAGATCTCGGTGATCCAGTTAGCTCGTACCATTTTGATAAATCGCAAGTTTTAAGAAAACTTTTTTCTTCTCTTTTTGAGAGATTATTATATTTAGTGTATGTGTGTGTGTGTGTGTGTGTGTGTGTTTCTTGTTAAAAATAATAATAGTTTAAAGTAGGTTAGATTGTAGTGATAGTGCCCTGTGTTGGCTTAGATTTTCTTAGTGTTGGGCCCTTTCTTAGCCCTATTTAGTTTAACAATTTTTACTTGTTATTAGTATATTGTTTAGTGTGGGCTTAGTTAGCCCTATATTTAACCTTTACAGGTTAATTTTGTGGTGTGTCTCTTTATAATATGTCAGATGAGAGAGAAAAGTCTCACCCCAAATCGGAGTTTAAGAAATGTCCAGATTGTGGACAGAAAATGTCCATCACGGACGGACATGTCCAATGTGTTTACTTTCTGGGGGCTAAACACCTCCAAGACTCCTGCAGTATTTGCCATTCTTTTTCATCTAGGGTTCTCTTAGAGAGAAGGCTAAAACTCATAGATAGGGTGTTGCTGCAGCATACTTTCTCTGAGGCGTTGGGTAGCCAGGAAGGTGCCAGCACTTCTTCTAAATCTTCAAAATCTTCTGATTCTAAACAAACCAAGAAGGCAAAGAGATCAGAGGGTACAGGGTCATCGGTTCTACAGTCCTCAAAACCGAGTGTCCTTTTGGTTCTGAGCCAGTTCCCATCCTTGGAGCCAGTCTCTGAGGTTCCCTAATCTCCTCTGCTCCAGTCAGCACCTTCGGTGCATTACTCGAAGTCTTTGGTCAGCCTCTCTGATATGGATATGGATCAGCTAGTGCAGAAGCTTCTACGGGCACCAGGACTTGCTAAATTGTTGTCGGCCCTGACCACTTCGTCGGAGCTGAAGACCATTGAACTGGACTTGACTACTCCTCCTCCAAGCCGTACTGGACTCTCGGAGCCAAAGGAGCCCGAACCGATAGTTGTCAAACCTATGGAACCGAAACCCGCACCGGTGTTATCGGTTCCATCTACTCAGACGTCCTCGGCGCCAACCGAGGATGCTAGGAGCTGACACTCTCCTGTCGGGTCCGGGGAAGATAGTCGGACCGATTTGTCGGTCCTGACTCTTCCTCTCGGGGCTTCGGCTCGGATGAGCTCGGCTCCTACCTCGGGCTCGGAGCCCATGGTTTTGGTGCGGGAGGATTGGACGGTCCCTCCGGATCTGTCTACCCCTTCTTGTCCTAGCCATGGTGGTTTCGATGCCATGAGGAGAGTCCTGTCTCCTAAGACATCGTTGGCACCAGTTCGGGCTTCCTTCTCCCTTCAAGCTCCTGTGTCCGCTTCTACGTCTACCGGTCCCCCTAAGCGTAGAGACCCCAAGCCTCAAGTGACCCCACATGGCATCCCCTGCTCCTCCGAGACCTCCCCCAGATCTCCCTACTGAGAGGGTATCCAGGAAGAGATTGTGCAAGAGGAGGCACTTAAACTCCCCACAGAAGTCTTTGACATCCGACATGGACTTTGATGAGTCAGAAGGGTCCCCTCGATCCCCCTCTGAGGATATCTCCTTTGCGGAGATATTAGAGATCCTTAGTCAGAGGGGCGATTGGCAGTCCAAAACCCATACTGAGGATTAGTCAGTGCTCTTGAAGGCTTTTGGGTCTCAAACTTCCACTTCTTGGGTGTCTCTGCCTTACGATGAGCTCATGGAGCTGATCTCTCGTAAGGCGTGGGAGTCACCAGAGGCCATGGAACCTGTCCCTCGGAAGCCGAATAAGTTCATCTCTGCCCCGGTGGACAAGGCCTTTTTGACCAAAGGAGTGCCTGTTGATGCCATGGTGGTAGCTGCAGCCACCAAAAAGGAAGTGTCCAAAACATCTGCATCTATCCATCCTCCTAATAGAGATTCTAGGATCATGGATAGATATGGGAAACGCATGTTTAGTTCAGTGACTTTTTCTCTGCGATCGCTGAACTATTTAACCCATTTTACGAGACTGCAAAGAGATCTCCTGAAAGAGCTAGGAGATACTCTCCAGGGTATGGTAGCTGCAGGGGTTACCGACAAAGTCAACACACACTGCTCGCTACCCTAAACTCGGTTGTAAACTCGTCCATGCGTCTCATATCTTATGCAGCTGATGGTTCGAGTAGAGCCGCTAGTTCAATCATTGCTCTGCGGAGACAAGCCTGGATGTGTCTCTGTTCCTTTGCAGTACGCTTTAAGTCTTCCTTTAGCAACACCCCATTTGATGGCTCATCACTGTTTGGGCCTAAATTAAAGGAAACTTTAACCAGGTGTGAGCAGGAAGGCAAGACCCTATCTGCTGTTGGAGTCCATTTTTCTACCCCTACTCGGCCCTACCCCAAGGGCCCTAGGGGAGGGAAAATGTGGTTGCGAAAAGCACAGGGAGCCTTTCAGGACACACATGGAGAAACCCCCTGTAGAGGCAGAGGAGGGGATTATAACGGAAGACACCACCCGCGCGGCAGAGGGGGTCCGCAGCAACAGGGTGACATAGGCCAGCTTTCTGGTCAGCCCTACCAGCGCTCCTGAAAGGGGGCCCGGCTGTTCGGCTCTGGAGGCAGTCGGGGGTCGCTTGTCTTTGTACCCAGAAGCCTGGCTAAACGTAACATCAGATACATGGGTACAAAGCATCATTTCCAGAGGATATTTCATACCATTCTCTTCCCCTCCCATTCCTGTAAACAGAATTCCAGATATTCCACCCAGTCTCAGGGAACAAGCAATCGTATAGGTCCACAAATTGCTAGAAAAAGAGTCATCCAATCAGTCCCAGCAGACCAAGTTGGATTCAGAACTTACTCATGATTCTTTCTGGTACCAAAGAAAACAGGGGACTGGAGACCTGTCTTGGACCTCAGCAGACTCAACCAATTTGTAAAGAAAGAGAAGTTCCAAATGGTCATGCTTCAGTCCATTCTTCCCTTCCTATGGAAAGGCGATTGGATGTGCTCCATAGATCTCAAGGATGTGTACTATCACATAAAGATGAACAGATACTCCAGGGGTCACCTGCATTTCCAGCTGGGAGCCAATCATTACCAGTTCCGAGCCCTGCCCTTTGGTCTCACTACAGCCCCCAGAGTGTTCACCAAATGCATGGCAGTGGTCACGGCTCACCTGAGGCGTCTAGGATTCCAGGTGTTTCCATACCTAGACGATTGGCTCCTCACCGCTACCACCAGGCATCAATTGACTCAGGCAACACAATATACTCTGACACTCTGCCATCAATTAGACATTACAATCAACTTCGAAAACTCTACCTTATTGTCATCGCAGCATACCGTTTTTATAGGAGCAGAGTTAGATACCTCAACCACCACTCTACATCTTCCAATCGAAAGAGTCTCACTTCTCCACCAACACATCATCTCACTGGTGTCAAAGAACAAAGCTACAGCAGCAGAGGTCTTGAAAGTACTAGGGTTGATGGCGGCAGCAATCCTGGCTGTACCACTCGCAAGGATGTATATACGAATCCTTCAATGGCTCCTCTTCGCTCAGTGGTCCTACCAAAAGCTACCGATGCACTACATGATTCTCATCACAGATTCTAGCAAGAGAGACCTTCGGTGGTGGTTGACGTCTCTTCATGTCACAATCGGAAGACCCTTTGTCCCCCCCGTAGGCACTGTGACCAAGGACACTTCCTTGATAGGGTGGGGGGGGACATTTTCAGGGAAAGACTGCCCAAGGCACATGGACGGATCAAGAGTCACATCTGCATATCATATCAATGTTCTGGAGTTGAGAGTGGTACTTCTGGATTTGCAGTACTTTCAGGACTCTCTTCCTCTAGGGACAATTGCAATTCAGACGGACAACATGTCAGTGGTCTGGTACTTGAACAAACAAGGCGGAACCAAGTCTTACCCCCTTTGTCGAGAAGCACTCAGGGTAAGACAATGGGCTGTGTCATCTCACCGTTTTCTGATAGCAACGCACATCCCGGGGAAATCCAATGTGATAGCGGACAAGCTAAGCAGGGCAATACTGTTGCCTCACGAGTGGTCTCTCAACCAATGAGTTGCAGATCTGATTTTCCACAAATGGGGCCAGACTTGCTGTGACCTCTTTGCCAGTCACATCAGTACCAAATGCAGAAGCTACTTTGCCCTAATACAACCTCCGGGACATTCCCCGAGAGACGCACTCGTACACGATTGGCCTCTGGATCTCCTATATGAATTCCCACCTATTCCATTGATACCCAAGGTTTTACAGAAAGCAAAGTCGCTGGGAAGGACAGTTATCCTCATAGCTCCCTACTGGCCTCGACAGATTTGGTTTCCCTTCCTTCACCATCATCTACTGGAGGATCCATGGATCCTGGACCCAGTTCCGGACCTTCTGACACACCCGTCAGGGGACCTCCATCCTTCACTGCAGTCCCTAAAACTGACTGCTTGGCTAATCCACTTCCCCTAATTGCCAGGCTTAATTCGCTCTCAGATGATACAAGACAAATCCTTTTGTCTTCTCACAAGCCATCCACCAGGAAGCTGTACCGCAGTAAGTGGAACAGGTTCTCAATTTGGGCCAATATACAGAAAATCGACCCTTTCCGAGCTCCTCTATCATCCATTTTAGAATTTTTGACAAAGATTTTTAAAGAAGGAGCAGCAGCTGCCACAGTTCGAGTCCAGTTAGCCGCCATATCAAATTTCCACCTTGGATTCGATGGGTTGAATGTTATGAGCCATAAGTTATCTAAGGCTTTTCTTAAAGGTGTCTTTCACATGAGACCTCCTGTCAAAATTCCTTATTCTCCCTGGAATTTGAATTTTATGCTGTCTCAAATTATTCTCCCCCCTTTCGAACCAGCATCTTCTTGTGATCTCAAATATTTGTCCTGGAAGACTATATTTCTGGTAGCCATTACTTCTGCCCGCAGAGTGTCAGAACTTCAAGCATTATCTGTCAGGCCCCCTTACATGATTTTCCATGCTGATAGAGTATCTCTCAGTACAAACCCCTCCTTTTTGCCTAAAGTCTGTTCTGAATCCAATATCAATCAGGTCATTGAGCCGCCAGTCTTTTTTCCCAACCACTCTAACAAATTGGAATACATGCTGCACAAACTTGATGTACACAGACAGCTCAGATTTTATCTTGACAGAACTAAGGGTATTAGAAAATTAGATCAACTTTTTGTATCCTTTTCGGAAGCCAGAAAAGGTAAGCTAGTGGGTAAAACCACTTTATCTAAATGGTTATCAGATTGTATATCCTTTGTTTATGCGAATGCAAGCATGCCATTGACACACAAACCTAAGGCTCATTCTACCAGAGACATTTCTACGTCTTCTGCCTTTCAAGCTAAATTGCCCCTTGACAATATTTGTGCTGCAGCCACTTGGTCTAAGCCTCAGACCTTTATCACACATTACAAAGTAGATAAGGCTTCCAGGGACAGGTCTTCCTTTGGTTCCACGGTACTGAAAAACATACTTCCATGAGCCACCCAAGATTGAGGGTGCTAGGGACGCTACCCATCAGTGAGAATAAACGGTGAGATTTAACAACTTCACATAAAGAAGTTATGTACTTACCATAACGTTCCATGTGAGTTGTTTATCTCGCCTTTATTCTCCCTCCTTCCCCCTCCTGGCTGACAGTTGACTTAGAGGCTAGTACCATCCTAGTTATTCAATACTTCGTCCCCTTCAGGAAGTGTTTCCTTGTAGAAATAAATAAAAGGGTATATATACTCGCAGCAAACAAGATCTGAGGTAATTCCAGCAGTGCATTGTGGGATAAGGGGCTTGGTCTCGAGCTACTGGCAAACCTTGAGCTTTGCTATCGGCCGTGTCGGAGCTGAGGATCGGCTCCGAGCCCATCAGTGAGAATAAAGGTGAGATAAACAACTCACATGGAACGTTATGGTAAGTACATAACTTCTTTTTTTAGACTATTCAGGAGGTATCCTGGGATGTTATCAAGGCCCACTGAAATCACGTTATTGGCCTTAGTGAGTGCAGCCAGTGCGTGCTCCCGAGTTATATTTGGAGGGATTATTTTTGCGAGTATTTTTGAGGAGATGCTTGGTGGTGAAAGGGGGTTTAATTTGGAACTGAATTTGTCTTCTAACAGGTTCACTGTATTACCAGGCTCGGTGAATGTGACACCATTAACCACCAATTCAGCACATTGCTGTGTGCTGCTGTTGAGATGTCTGACATAGCTGTAGAAGGCTTTATGATTATCTTAAGTTCAAAAGTGTCTTTGCTTGACCTAATTAGCCTTCTAAGTTGCCTATTTATTTTGATTATATGGTTTCTGTCTTTATGAGAATTACCCTTCCTGATTTTTGCTCTATTTTTTTCCTTTTGTTGTATATCCTGTTTAATTTGGATGCCACCAGGGCATTTTGTTTCTGGTGCTACTGTTGGGCTTACTTTTGGAAGGTACAGCTGCCTCTGTGCAGCCATTGACATAGTTATCCAGAGTTTCTGAGTGCAATTCAGCATCAGCTGCTTTGTTCTCTGGGTTTGGACTAACACTGAAATTTGACAAACCATCACTTAATAAAAGGTGTCGCTCATCTAGTCAGGCTGTAATAGACGAGTCTTTATGGGTTCTGTTCAAGCAGCTTTATTATGTACAAACACATCAGTATTGAGGCTTAACGACTTTAACTTAGATAAACTTATATACAGACTAGCTATTATATTCAGACATGCTTACTCTCTGACTGCTCTCTCAAAATGGCACTGAAGCTAGCACATGCTTGTTATTTATATGCACGTTCAGTCCTTAAAATGCTTCTTAAAGATACAGCGCGCACACTCTGTTTTGCATCCTCGTTCTTTGAGAAATAGGTTATGCAAATTGATAACTTCAGTTGACATGCAGTCAATACAAATAATTCTTTGTCATGCAATTATACAGAACTAGATACACATATACAATTATGTCCAGGTCACTGTGTATTTCACACTAGGTCTGGAAATACGACCAAATCGTCTGACATAAAATTTAGAATTACATTTAGCAACTGGGACTGTCTCTGAATGAACTGAATGTTCAACCTTAGGGACATCAGTAACATTATCAGGAATGGAAGTGGAAGTTAATACACTTGCTGTAACAGGAACATTGTCTGGATTGCTCTGAAATATAGAGTCCGTATTACAGGAACAATGCTGCGATATCGATTCTGGTACAGGAAGAAGATGTCAGCAATTTCTGCTGTACTCCACACCCTCAGATCCTACAAAGTATACCTGTTACTTGATCAATCCAGTCAAAACCTTTCACTGTTTGTATCCTCACGGTTTCTCCTTCTTTCAATGGACCAAGAAATCTGCTCGATTTATCATAACTGAACTTCTGGAAAGAATGCTTCCTGAATAATTGGGCTCTAATGGTTCTGTTATTCTTAGCTTTAGGCCTCAACAAACTGGAACTAATAGGCAGTGTTGTTTTGGTTTGCCTGGATAGAAGTCTCTGAGCAGGTGAGCCAAGTATATCATCACGGAGTATGTTTCTGAAATTAAGTAAATTCAAAAAGACATTGGTATTGTCACACTTTGACCTTTCAAGTAATTGCTTTGCACTCTGTACTGCATGTTCAGCTAGTCCATTTGACTGTGGATATTCTGGATTACTAGTAATATGTACAAAGTCCCAATCTCTTGCAAATTTCTGAAATAACTTTGTGTGGACTACCATGGACTGCAAAGTGACGTTTCAACTTAGTGATAACAGCAGTGGACGTTAAATTAGGTAGTAAATGAATCTCGAACCAGTTCGAATAAGAGTCTACCAATACTAAGTAATGCTGATTGTTCCACTCAAATATATCAGTGGCTACTGTTGACCAAGGTAGTTCAGGAACTTGACTTAGCTGAAGTGGTTCTCTTTGCAAATGTGGTTTAGTACTATTGCATACTGAACAAGAAGAAAGTACTTTATCAATGTCTTTCACTAGAGAAGGCCAAAATACTAGTTCCCTCATCCTTCTTTTGATGGATTTAGAACCTGGGTAACCACAATGCAAAATCTGGATATATTCATGTTGTAAGAAAGCAGGAACAATAATTTTAGGACCTTTGAAAATAACACCATCTCCCATCAACATCTCATCTCTGTAAGGAAAATAAGTTTGCACTTCAGGTGGTACACTAGATTGCTTTGACTGCCATTCAGCATTAACGCAGTGCTTGAACTTTTGCAAAATTGGATCAGTCTTTGTATGATCTCTTAGCTCATCAATTCTCGTGGTAGAAAAATTGCGTACTTCCATTATGTCAAAGTCAAATTTATCTGTGTTAAGCTGTTCTGTTGCATTTCTGGGTGATCTGGATATGATATCAGCCAGATAAAGAAGTTTGCCTTTTGTAAAGACCATTTTGAAGTTGTATTTTTGCAAGCTGAGCATCATTCTTTGTAATCTCACTGGATCAGAATGCATAGGCTTCTTTAGAATAGTAACTAGAAGTTGGTAATTAGTTTCAATCTGAATAGCTCAATCATAGATACAATCATGAAACTTTGAATATACATATACTGTTGCCAAAAGTTCTTTCTCAATTTGAGCATATTGCATTTCAGTTTGGGTATGGGTTCTAGATGCATAGACTACTGGTCTGCCTTCTTGAAGAATAACTGTGCCAAGACCAAATTTTGAAGCATCACAGGAAAGACTGACTGGTTTATTGACATCATAATATCTTAATGTAGGTAGGGTGGCAATTTTCTGCTTAAGGTCTTCAAATGCTTTCCGGTGATGTTCCAACCAAGACCATGTAACATTTTTGCACGTCAGCTCTCTCAAAGCTACTGTCAACTCACTGAAGTCTGGTATAAACTTGCCTAAATAGTTGACCATCCCAAGAAAACGTTGTAGAACTTGAACATTATCTGGTGCTGAAATCTCAAGAATAGCTGCCTGCTTGAATGGGTCTGGTCTCAAGCCAGTGCTGGTAAATAAATGACCTACATATGTAACTTCTGGTAGTCTGAATTTGCAGTTTAGAGGCTTGAGCTTTAAGTTCACTTCACGTCCTCTGTCTAGAACTCTCTTAAGGTTTCTGTCATACTCTGCTTCACCACTGCCTCCAACCAATAAATCATCTACTATTATGGCACAAGGGTAACCTGATAAAATTTGCTCCACTGCATGCTGGAAGACTTCACTTGTAGAATTTATTCCAAATGGCATACTTAGGTAACTATATCTGCCAAACGGGGTACTGAAAGTAGTCAGTAATGAGGATTTGCAATCAAGCATCACTTGCCAAAATGAACTTTTTGCATCCAAGACAGAAAAAACAGTGACATTCGGTATTAGGGCTGTGACTTCCTTGTTTGTATGCATAAGATGATGCAGTCTCTTTAATGCTTTGTTGAAATCTCTTGGGTCAGTACATATTCTGATTTCTTCTGAGCCTTTTTTGTGGGCTGTTACCATAGATGACACCCATTCAGTTGGTTCTGTAATGGGACAAATTACAACTTTATGCACCATTTCATCCACTTGAGGTTTGACTTTATCCTGCATAGCTATCACAACTTTTCTTGTTGGTCTGACTACTGGACTGACCTCTGGGTCTAACTTCACAGAATACACAACTGGGTTTTTGCCCAACTTGTCATCAAAAACATCAGCATACTCTTGAGGAAATGACTTCAGAAAAATTGGAACTAGGATATGTGCTTATATGATGAACTTCTTTGGTAAAAGAAAGCAGAATCATTCTCGCCTCTGAGACCCAATAATGACTGCACAGATCTTCGAACTAAATGGAATAACAAGGTGTAACAGTTCCTAGCCACATAACATGAAAGCACTACTGAGCCTTCGGTTTGAATTTCTTCACCACCATAAGCAACAAGTTTTGCAGTACTAGCCACATTGAGTTGTTCATTAGTTCTCACCTTAGCAAATGTGTCTGCTGACATAACATTACAGTTTGAACCAGTGTCTACTTTGAGCTCGGTGGATTTACCATTGATCTGGACAGTACAAAACACTTCATTCTTTGCCAACAAATTCACTGCATCAATCTTTTCACCAATTACTGATACACCATCTACTTAGAAAGTAGAATTGCAGCTCTCTATATGATCAACTTAGTTTTTTGAGTGACCTTTCTTTATAACTGTGTGAGGTTTACTTGATTTGCAAAATGTTTGAAAATGGTTAAATTTTTTACACTTGTGACATTGCTAACCAAATGATAAGCATTTCTCTCTTTCAAACTCATGATTGACACCACAATTGCAACAGTTAACAATAAAGCTGGATTTGGGTTTTGCTGATTCACGCTTGTAGTGCATTTAGCATGCTCCTTTCTTAGAACTTGCTGGAAAACTATGTGGTTTCCCAGGAGAACCCACAGGGGCTATAGCTGCCATGTGCTTAGGCCTGCTTTTGCTTGCCATGTGTTGCATACTGTCTACATTTGCTCTGGAGCCTGCTGAAATCATGCTCTTATCACTTGCAAGCATACTTGTGTGCCTTTCTGTAACTTCATGGGTTTGACAAATCTCAATAGCTTTACTCAGCTTTAAATCACTGTCACAAAGCAAAATCTTTTCCCTGTAGCATTATTAATAGCACACACAAGCCTGTCCTTTATTATCTCATCTTTTAAGTCACGAAACTGACACATTTTAGCTTTGTTCCTCAGGTCAGTAATATAAGCTGCAAATGTTTCCCCTGGTTTCTGATCTGTTGTGTAAAACAAATGCCTGTTTAATGTAAAATTTGTCTGGAGGTTGCACATTTCTCTGAATTTGTGCTTCAAACACTTGGGGTCTTCCCTTGATTCAGCCTGTACAACAATATGGTTATTTTCACCTTCCCCCACATATACTGCTGGTGCATACACAAATGAATGCTCTCTTTCAATGGCTTCTGACCTAGCTAGGTTTAGCAAAATGAATGCCCTGGTGCATGCATCTTTGTCAGAGTAAGCTACTTGTCTAAAAATATTGTACTCTTGCTCAAATATTCTCCAGTTCTCTGCAATATTCTGATAAAATACAAGTGGTGATGGATTTCAAAATATGTCTGCCTTATTAGCACATACCAGTGAAGGCTTTTGCAAGTATGCTCGAACACGTATATAGATATATATATATATATATATATATATATATATATATATATATATACATATGCCAGAAATTTATGCCAGTATTTGTAACTATGCCCAATAGCACAACAAGCCTCTGAATAACTGAACTTTGGGAAATAAGTCTCCTGGGCACAAGAATACTCTTAAAATTACTGTACTGTAAGAAATCTCCTCTTATCAGTGTAAGAAACATTTCAAAATAACTGCACTGTGCGAATAAACTGGGCAGAAGAAGCTCAGAGTAAAAAACATTTCAAAGTAATTGCACTTTCCGAAAAAACAGTACACAGGACTCTGGAACTTTCCCAAAATGGCTGTACTTAACTAAATAACTCTGCATAGTGCAAGAAACACTCTGTAATGGTGGCACTCTGCGTATAGACACACCCAGCACAAGAAACCTTTCGAAATGGTTGTATTTTGACTGCACTTTACGAAACAGTTGCACTTTGCACAGAATAAACTCTTTGAAATAAATGCACAGTAATAAGCACACACTGTAAGCACTTTTACACACTTTCAGATACTTTGAATAACTCTAGTTATGCCCTGAATGCAATACAAAGTAGTAGTTATGCCAAAACACAGTACTTTGCCAAAAACATGCAGTCGCCTTGCTTTATTTATGCTTAATGTGCCCTCTTTTTTGCCCTTATTATATTCGTTCTGCTTGTTTAATCTCTTATCATGCCCATTGTACTTTTCTTGTGGTCATTTTACACTGAACATGCCCGTTTTGCTTTAAAGATGCTCACTTAGCCTTAAACATACATGTTTTGCAATTCCAAGTTAATTCCAAACCCCTTTATGTGCTTTTCTGATAATCGTTTTATCAAATATCTTAATTTTAAACATTTTGTTTAATTAATGAACCTTTTGTGCCTCTTGCTTGTTTAATAATAAGGTCTGTGCCCTTGTAATCATCCGTTTTATCTTTAACTGTTTGTGCAAGTTTTCATTACCTTTAGTTGTTTTCTGGCCCTTTTTTGTGCACGTTTCTCTTAATTTACCTTCACTGTTAACTCTGAGCCTTGTAGCTCCGGAAAGCAGTTTCTGGAATCCCAGTTCTGACACTTAGGAACTGTAAGTGAAGGACCTGCTTTGGTAGAGTTCTTAGTTGAATCTAGAACAGAAGCTGCTATTGAAAAAGGGATAATTAGTAGGGCATAACATTGCATAAAAATTATAAGAACCAATCAGAGGAGGTTAGAAAAGATTGAGGGGGGAGAGACTGGAAAAGCAATCTACAAGAAAACAATGCTTGGAAGAGTTTGCATAGATATTTTTATACTCCAAGCAGACTTCAAACAGTTGGATAGCAAATGTTGGAGGTATGGTGGAGAAGAAAAGGCTAATTGAGAACATACATTTTGAGAGTGTAATGAGTTGGCCAATTTTAAAAATTCCCTACAGAGTTCTCAGTCAGAAATATTGGATGAGCAAATTGCTATAGCTACGGAAATGATTCTTTTGAAACGGTACAAGCACTGAATGCCAAAAAAAGCAATTACTAGAAGATAGAAATCAAAGTCAAACCATCTGTATTTGAAGTAATGAATTTTGTAAAAGAAATAAAAACTGGAAATGGGATCATTTGAAAAGGGAATATGCAAATTGCATAGTAATAAATGGATATTGTGGGAACAATACATGCATAATAATGTTCAGGAGGCGTGAGTTTTAAGGGAATACAGGAACTGAGCAAATTATATGAAGCTGAACTGATGGTAGATAAAAAGAGAAAACATATGTGATGTATAAAGTATGTGAAAGGAAAAAAATTTAATATGGTTTCTTTTCTTTTCTCTTAATGTATGTTTGCCCATGCCTGAAGTGATAATTTAATAAACATGTTTAAAAAAATGTTGTGTTTTGTAGTAGGTTTGTTTGCCAACTGTTCAGGCAAGTTTTTGTTCACCAAGTCTAGGAATTTTTGAGTATATTGTACTTTGAAAGTACAGTTGTCCCGGTTTAGTAAAGGGTCATTAAAGTCATCCAAAATAATGGAATTTCTGCTAACAGGGGGATTGTTTAGAGCAATGAGGAATCTTATGTGGTCATCTTGGAGTAAATAAGGTGCTCCGTAGCAATCTACTAGCTGATAATTATCAATAGTGGTCTATAGTACACAGTTTTCATTGGCTCTAAAGACATGAAAAGTATATTTAAACCAAGTCTCAGGAACTACACAGACATGGATGCTTTCCAAATGTAAGCATGCCTAAAGATCAGGCAATTTATAGTTTAGACTTCTGGCATTGAGGAGAGTCACTTTAATGTGATTCAACTGTGAGACTGATATGTTGGAACATCCATCAACTGCACTCTGTCCCAAAATAGCACTAGATGCTAAAAAAGGTTTCAGCCAATATGTGGAAGTCTTGGAATGAAAGGTGAAGGCCGTCTTTAGTGAAGCAAGCTGGAGTGTCAAGCATCTCATCCCATTTATAGTCATCATTCTAGGTGAAGAAGAGATTTCACTCTGGACCAGTGTCTTACCTGCATTTGTAACACGCATGGAAAGTTCTGACATGTCTCTCTGTATGTCCCTCAGGGCTTTACATCTCAAGTGACTTTACTCTCATATGGACTGCTATGGTGTCATAGTCATGTTTGTCAGAAGATAGGTTCCTTAGTACCCTTGTAATGTCAGAAATCCTAGCTGTGTATGGAAGAAAACTCACTGTAACACTGCCCTTGTCTGTCCTTGTAAGTAACAAGTCAATGTGCCTGACAATAAGGTCACGTTTCTGTAAAACATTTATTTTACAGCTGTGTTTCAGGGTGGTAAATTTGGAGTGTTTTTGTTCAGAGTGACTGTTTCTGGTAGGTATGTATGTGGTAGATGAATGGCCCGATTTATGCTGAGACTTAATGTTCTTATTTCTTGAATGATATTCCTCGTGACATTGGAAAAAGTTATTTTTTTAGCACCCACTGGCAGTAAGTCAGTTAGGTGTCACATTCCTAACAGCTGGTAAGCTGAACAGCCATTGCCTAGAACTGAAAATAAAAAACAAATAAACAGTAAATAAATGTGAGAAAATCTTTTAACTATAATAATAGCTTTTTGCATTTTTGGTACAATTGATGCTATTTTCTCATATTTAATTTGTACAATCACAGCACCAAATGAAACAGATTCAGTGCTGTGATTAATTACAAGAGAGCAACTGTGCTGTGTGCCTTTCGAGAGCTGTTGGCTTGAGTGAGATAATACAGCCCACACACGTAGCAATACAGACATTAATGAATTTTGCTTACTTTTACTGGCCATGTAGTCATAGAGGTATGTTTTTGACCAAACACTCTGAATAAATGTTGCATAATCATTTCTATCTGTTCATTAATGAGTTTTTTCAACATTTATGGGGAGATGCCATGGTGAGGGTGCCATCATGGCACCCAGTTATCCAAACTTGCTCATGTGTTACTGGGAGGAGAAAGTGTCTGTATAGGTTCCTTTGGTTTAAATATATCTCAGTCACTTTATTAATGACATTTGTTAGTGTGAAAGGGAAATGACAACACTTAGTTCTTTGACCGTTAATTTTTGTACTGATTTTTTATAATTTTGTATAACATGAAATGTTGCTAATTTCATATTTATTAATATGAAGGTAGTCATAGACACAGATTCTAGCACTGAGTCTACTAGTATTAGTTAAATAATATTAACAGTAAATGCCTTGTTATGTTTCTCCAGCAAACAACTACACTACTTAAAGAATAATTCAGTTAAACGTCAGTCGCTAGGATTCAGAACGACTATCACTACCACTGCTAAGTGGTCAGTCCAGGATTCCCCAGTAACTCAGCAGCAATAATCTGTAATTCAGATACACAGTAAGGCTCAATGAGCAATAATTTTAGTTTCTCATTACCATGTCTTTGAATCAAACACTGTACTGTCAGACCTAACCTCGCTAGTTCTCCCCCTACCAGGCTGTGCATTGGAACACAGGCGCCTTCCATCTCGCACACACACACACACACACACACACACACACACATAGACACCCACACTGGAACACACATATGTACACACACACGTGTGCACACATGTCTGGGCAGCTGCTGATATTCCACTATAGAGACACACATCCACAAAACTGCACACCCATGCTTATGCTTATCAGTGCAACCTCTCTGAACCAGACTTCATCAATACAATCTCTCTGAACCAGACTTCATCAGTACAAACTCTCTGGATCTATTAGTCCACAACCCAACCAGGGGTGATAAAATCTGGACTTTGTCCTTACCAGTATGGGGCAGGGTTGTTCCCAACCATTTGTAGCTTCCTCCTTGGTCAAATCGGAGCACAAATCACTCACATTCACTTTAAGACTGAAGCCAGAAGCATCTACCAATACCTCAATATTCAGAGATTATGCCAAGGGTAATCTACTAAAATGGAGTGACTTCCTGGCTATATTCAAAAGCCCCTTCCATCTTGATGACCCCACTGCTTATGCAGAATGTTTTACTACCAAATGATATGCACATGTAAATAGCTGCATAGGTGCATCTGTCCCCATCAGAAGTAAATACAACTCCAAATTTAAAAACAAGCCCCTATGGTGGACCCCTAATGTATGAGGCTCTATAATAAAAGAAAAAATCATTACACACACATATAAAATGTACTATTATGATGCCAGTAACATTATTGCTAAATTTAGCAAAGCACTCAGGATCCTGATAAAATCAACCAAAACATATGTGTTAAAAATAGCTACCCTGCTAAAAAATAATCACAAAAATTCTTTAACAATGTTAGACATCTCAGAAACAATGCCTAAAACTACACAGACCTAATAGTAAAGGATATCACTTACCTGGACCCAGATGACATAGCTAATACACTAGCAGACAAATTTAATTCAGACTTCACCAGCTCTCCCCTCCTGTATTACCAGATCATACACCTGCATCTACATCCCCCAACTCTCCCAAGAACAAGATGTCAAGGCACTATCCGAGACCAAGAACTCTACTTCTGTGGGGCCAGATGACACACTAGGCTGCCTACTGGTTAGTTGGAAACATGACTTGTCAGAACACCCCCCCCCCCCCCACAGGGGTTGTTCAGTTTCAGTCTCCATGAAAGCCTTGTGCTGGGTGGATGGAGGATAGCAACAGGCATCTCCTTGTACAACAGAGGGGTGTCACTGGACCTAGATAATTATAGCCCCAAAAGCCTGACCAGCCTCATCTGTAAGGCTATGGAAAGGATCATTATGGAATTAATAAATAAGGGGAGAGGTAACGTATAAACTCTTGACTCTAGCCAGTTTGTATTAGCCGAGGGCAAATCCTGCCTTTGAAAAGATTCCTGAAGCAATGGATGAGGACAAATCAGTACACCCAACATACTTAGACTTTACAGAGCCATCCTTCCACACCCCTACACTCATATATTGTGTATTATGTCTTCCAATTAAATGTGAATCCCTATGTAACTTGATAGATAGCAAATTGGTCCAAAAAATAGAATACAGGAGATAAGGGTGCGTGGCTCTGCCTCCTCCAAAAGACCTATCACTTGATGTGTACCCCAGCATTTGGTCCTAGGACCACTCCTCTTTGGCATTTACTTCTCAGAGGTCAAAACAAATGATGTGAAGTTGTTCTATCTCGCCGTTCATTCTTACAGATGGGTTCGGCTCCGAGTCAGCCAACTAAGATCTAGTTTGCCACTGCAACAGGTCCTTGGTTTCTTCACACCTCGGGCCAGTATAGTTTTCTTCTTTGAGAAAGATTTCTTTTTTATATATATTTCAACTTAGCTTAAGTTTTCTTTCAAAATATATCTTTAGAACTATCAAAACTACTGTTTAGCTTAACTTTCTATAGTATTTTATAGCCTTCGTTTATTAAGGTTTTAGAAATTCCCTTCCCTTTTTTCTGGTGTGCCTTTTTACAGTTTAAAAGTATTAATAACAGTGTTTAGTAGATTAGAGTGTGTTTAGTAGGTATTTAGTAGTTTATAGTTTATAAGAGTGTGTTGTTACAGTTAATAGATAGATTCTATTTAGTGTTATAGAGGCAGTTGTTTTAAGAGCTGCTTATAGCTTAAAATACGAGTGTGTTGTTTGGACTTGTTGAACACTTGTGTGTGTGACTTTAATATCTTTATTAATAGTTGTTTCTTGTGTGCATTTAAAATGTGCTTATTATGGCTGATCATGAGAAAGAAAAACTACCCAAGTCTGAGTTTAAAAAATGTCCAAAGTGTGGACAGAAAATGTCTGTGACTGATAGT
This sequence comes from Protopterus annectens, assembly GCF_019279795.1. NCBI lineage: Eukaryota > Metazoa > Chordata > Ceratodontiformes > Protopteridae > Protopterus > Protopterus annectens. The sequence goes on along the minus strand of NC_056746.1, from coordinate 1,304,288,090 downwards.
CATATCAATTGTGTTTACTGTTTGGATGCCCTGCACTTACAAGAGAGTTGTTCCATCTGCTATTCTTTTAGTAGCAGCGTCCTGCATGAAAGAAAAAGGAAGCTAATTGACAGAGGACTTGTAAAACCATCTTTTCAGGAAGCTTTGGGCGACCATGATAAAGCTGGTAAATCCCTGAAATCTTCTAAGTCCTCTAAGTCTTCTTTGGAGCATAGAGCTTCGGATCCGACTACATCTAAAAAGACATCGATGTCGACTCCACAGCCTTCGGAGCTGAGCGTCTTAACTTTTCGGAGCTGGTCCCCAGTCCTGGAACCGGTCTCCGAAGTACTTAAGTCACCGCTCTTACAATTGATGGCACCCTCGATCCACTCATCTCGGTCCTCGATAAGCCTATCTGACTGGGATTTGGATCATGTGGTACAGAAGTTGTTAAAGGCACCAATGATTGCAAAATTTTTATCGGCTCCGATCCAAGTGGTTTTGGAACTGAAAACTGTTCCTCCATCTTCTTCTTTTCCTCCTCCGAGCCATACTGGTCCTTCGGAGCCAGAGGAGTTGGAGCTGATCATTGTGGAGCCTTCGGAACCGATGCCTGCTCCAGTGCCATTGGTTCCGATTACTCGGACCACCTCAGAGCCCATCAAGGAGTCTAGGAGCTGTCATTCACTGGTTGGGTCAGGGGAGGATAGTTGCACCGATCTTTCGGTTCCGACTTTACCTCTTGGGGCCTCAGCTCGGATGAGTTTGGCTCCCACCTCTGGATCGAAGCCCACTGTTCTGGTGCCAAGGGAATCATCTGTTTCTTCGGATCCAGGGGTTCCTTCCCACCAGAGCAGAGGTGCTTTTGAAGTCATGAGGAGAGTAATCTACCCCAGGACATTCACAACTTCAGGGCCAACTACCTCTTCCCTAAAAGCGCCTGTGTCTACTTCTGCTCACAGATCCCTTTGAAGAGTAGAGCCTCAGGAAGCCCCACTGTGTGGTCCCTGCTCTTCTTAGACCTCACCAGAAGCTCCCACTAATGAGGTTCCCAGGAAGAGAATTTGCAAGAGGAAGCATCTAGACTCCCCAGCAGGAGTCTATCACATCTTACACTGACATGGATGAATCAGAAGGGTCCCACGATCCCCCTCTGAAGATATCTCATTTGCAGATATCTTGGAAATCTTAAAGTAGAGGGGTGGCTGGAAGCCCACCAACCCTACTGAGGATGAGTCTTTCCTCCTGAAAGCTTTTGGGTCACAGCCCTCCACTTCTTGGGTGTCCCCGCCCTTCGATGAGCTTATGGAGATGGTCTCATGAAGGGCATGGGAGTCTCCAGACACCATGGAGCCTGTTTCTAGGAGGCCCAATAAATTTATTTCTGCCCCTCACGATAAGACCTTTCTCACAAAGGGAGTGCCTGTTGATGCCATGGTGGTGGCAGCAGCCACCAAAAAGGAGATGTTGGAAACTTCTTCCTCTGTCCATCCTCCTAATAGAGACTCTAGGATCATGGATAGATACAGGAAGTGCATGTTTAGTTCAGCCACTTTTGCCATGCATTCACTGAACTACCTCACACATTTCACAAGACTGCAAAGAGACCATCTAAAAGATTTTGGAGATACTCTACAGGGTATGGGAGCTGAGGGAGCTATAGACAAGGTTGCGTCCCAGCTTGCTACCCTTAATTCTGTAGTGAACCCTTCCATGCGTCTGATTTCATATGCAGCTGATGGTACGAGTAGGGCAGCAGGTACAGGAATTGCTCTTAGGAGACACTCCTGGTTGCACTTATGTTCCTTTGCGGAGACCTTTAAGTCATCCTTTGTCAACACCCCTTTTGATGGCTCATCTCTTTTCAGGCCCAAAGTTAAGGAAACTCTGACCAGGTGTGAGCAGGAAGGAAAGACTCTGTCTGCCATCGGAGTATGTTTTTCCAACCCTACAAGACCCATGTGGTTCTGAGCCTTTCTGAACACACGTGGTGAACCCCCCTCCAGGGGCAGAGGAGGAGACAATAATGGAAGACGCTGCCCTCACAGCAGAGGGGCTCCGCAAAATCAGGATGACAGAGACCAGTACTATGGGAAGCCCTACCAGCGCTTCTGAAAGGAGGCCCGACTGTCCTACTCTGGAGGCAGTCGGGGGTCGTTTATCTTTGTACCCAGATGCCTGGCTAAAAATAAATGACATCTGGTTACAAAGCATAATTTCCAGAGGATATTTTATTCCCTTGGTCACTCCTCCACCCTTGATAACAAAAATCCTGGATGTTCCACCGAGTTACAGGGAACAAGCAACAATAGAGGTCCAAAGGTTGCTAGAAAAAAAGAGTCATCCAACCAGTCCCAGCAGACTAGATAGGATCTGGAACTTACTCAAGATTCTTTTTAGTTCCAAAAAAGACAGGGGTCTGGAGACCTATTTTGGACCTCAGCAGACTAAACAGATCTGTCAAGAAGGAGAAGTTCCAGATGGTCGATACTTCCCTTCTTAGGGAAAGACAATTGGATGTGCTTGCCAGATCTCCAGGATGCATACTACCACATAAAAATGGCCAGACCATCCAGGGATCATCTGCGCTTCTGGCTGGGAGACAATCACTATCAGTTTCGAGCCCTGCCCTTTGGTCTCACTACAGCCCCCAGAGTGTTCACCAAATGTATGGCAGTGGTCACGGCTCACCTGAGGCGTTTGGAATTCCAGGTGTTTCCATACCTAGACAATTGGCTCCTCTCCGGCACCACCAAGGCATCAGCTTATACAAGCCAGGGACACCACATTTACTCTTAGCAATCAACTAGGGATTACCATAAACTCAGAAAAATCTGCCTTGTCGCCATCGCAACATATCGTTTTTATCAGAGCAGATTTGGACACCACCACCACCACTTTAAAACTTCCTTTAGAAAGGATATCAATACTTTCTCAGCAAATTCTGAATGTCATTTCCAGAGACAAGGTGCCAGCCTCAGAAGTGCTAAAATTGTTGGGTATGATGGCAGCTGCAATAATAGCAATTCCACTGGATCGTATGCACATGCGGATTCTACAATGGCTTCTGTTCACGCAATGGTCTTATCAAGAGCTCCCAATGTCACATCTCATTATTCTAATAAACACATGCAAAAAGGTTCTTCGGTGGTGGTTGACCTCTCGCTAACTAATGATAGGTCGTTCTTTTATCCTACCCTCACCATCGGCCACGGTGACCACAGATGCTTCCCTGATCGGGTGGGGAGGCATTTTCAGGGAAGAACAGCCCAAAGCACATGGACCAAACAAGAGACACATCTGCATATCAATGTTCTGGAGATGAGAGCGGTACTCTTGGTATTGCAGTACTTTCAGGACTCTTTCCCTCTGGGGACAGTTGTGATTCAGACAGACAACATGTCGGTGGCCTGGTACTTAAACAAACAAGGAGGAACCTATCCCCTTTGTCGAGAGGGCCTAAGAGTATGGCAGTGGGCTACATCCACCCAGCGTTTTCTGATAGCAATGCACATCCTGGGGAAATCCAATGTGATTGCAGACAAACTGAGCAGGGCAATTTTGTTGCCTCACAGGTGGTACCTCAAAAAAGAAATAGCGGAAAGAATTTTCCGCAAATGGGGCCAGCCTTGCTGCGATTTCTTTGCATGCCCCATGAACACAAAATGCTGAAGCTAATTTGCCCTGATTCCTCCTCAGGGAGATTCCCCAAAGGACGCACTCATACACGATTGGCCTCCGGGTCTCCTTTATGCATTTCCACCAATTCCCCTGATACCCAAAGTATTACAGAAAGCCAAAGCCCTGGGAATGACCATCATTCTAATAGCCCTTTATTGGCCTTATCAGACTTGGTTCCCCTTCCTTCGACCTCATTTGTTGGAAGAGCCTTGTATTCTAGACCCAGTTCTGGACCTTCTGATGCACTCGTCGGGGGCTTTTCATCCCTCCCTTCAGTCCCTAAAATCGACAGCTTGGCTGCACCAATTTTCAACATAGCCAGGTTCCATAACCTCTCAAATGAAACGCAACATATCTTAATATCTTCTCATAAATCATCTACTAGGAAGTTGTACCTCAGCAAATGGAAGAGATTTTCCATATGGACTTCTCAAAATAACATTGACTGTTACCAAGCCTCTGTTTCCTCTATATTAGAATTTTTTACTATGCTTTTCAATGAAGGAACGGCAGCAGCTACAATTCGTGTGCAGCTTGCTGCCATCTCTAATTTTCATCTTGGTACTGAAGGCTTTAACATAATGTCACACAAGCTATCCAAAGCCTTTCTCAAAGGGACTTTCCACCTTAGACCACCAGTTAAATCCCCTTATACCCCCTGTAACCTAAAATGTGAAGTTGTTCAATCTCGCCTTCATTCTTACTGATGGGTTCGGAGCCGATCATCGGCTCTGAGTTGGCCTATTTGCAAAGCTCGAGGTCTCAAACAGCTCGAGGCCAAAGCCCTATCCCACAATCCACCACTACATTCCCCAGATCTAGTTTGCTGCTGCAACTGATCGAGTGTTCTCTACAGCTCTTGGCCATTGGAGAGATAAGTTTGCGATTTTCTAAAAAAATTTTCAAGAAAGTTTCCTTTTGCATTTGTTAGTTATATAGTGATAATATTGTGCTTTATTCTACTTATCCATTTTTTTTTGGATTATTTCCTAGTTAATGGATAGCTCTTGCTCTATCTCTCTCTCTCTCTCTCTCTCTTTCTCTAGTTGGGCTTGGCCCTGTTTATTCTAGTTTCTGCTCTATCCCAAGCCGAGTTATGCTTTTGCAGTTTTGGTGCAATTTTGTGTTGTTAGCCGGTTAGGCTCTTGGCAGTTTTTTGGCTCTTTTGTTTTCCTTAGCCTGTTAGGTTTCTATTGCAGAACTAAAGTTAGCTGTCTTGGTTTACTTTTAGCTGGTTAGGCTTACTTTTATTTGGTGATAGTGATTGTAGTGCTTGCTGCCTTACAATGTCAGAAAAGGCTAAATATGGTTTCAAGAGATGCCCAAAATGTAATCAGAAGATGTCGATTACAGATGGGCACTCTACATGTGTGTACTGCTTGGGCGAAGTACATTTACAAGAGGTTTGTGCAATTTGTCATGGGTTTAGCTCTAGGGTGCTAGCTAAAAGGAAGTGTAAGCTAGTGGAGTGGGGTTTAATCAAGTCGGCTTTCCAATCCGACTTGGATTCTGCTACCAGTCAACTAAAACCCTCTTCTCCAGCCTCTTCATCTGGTTTGGTTCCGAAGGGCTCTTCAGTGCTGAAAACTGCAAAAAAGGTTATGGTCTCGGCTCCAGTGTCAATGGAACTGACTGTCCAGGTTGCTGGTAGGAGCCGGTCCGCAGTCTTGGAACTGTTATCTCCTACTTTGAGGTCCCCGAGTCTAGGGTCACCATCAGTGATGTCCTTTCGGGCTTCCAGACTTTCTGATTCAGACATGGACCGAGTGGTAAGGAGACTTTTACAGGATCTGGCACTTGCTAAAATTCTATCGGTTTCGACTCTAGCAGCTTCAGATTCGTCAAATTCCTCTTCTGTTGTTGTTGCTCTTCCTCCTCCAACTCAAATCGAGTCTTCGGAGCCGGAGAGAGCCATTCAGTCGTTGGTGGATCCATTGGTACCGATACTCACTTCTGACCTGTCGGTACCCACCACCCTGATATCCTCTGCTCTGGTGGTGGAATCTGGGAGCCGACACTCTGCTGTCAGTTCCGAGGGGGGGGGGTTGAACCGATACGTCGGTTCTGACTCTCCCTCTTGGAGCTTTGGCATGGATGAATTCAGCTCCTACCTCAGGCTCGGAGCCGACAGTTCTGGTGCGGGAGGAGTCTTCTGTGTCTTCGGACCCGGGTGCTTCCTTGCTTCGGAGCCGTGGGGCCTTTGATGCCATGAGGAGGGCTTTGTCCCCCCAGATTTCCACAACTGCTGATATGGCCATCTCTTCCCGGAAAGAGCCTGCTTCTTCTCCACTACCACAGGTTTACCGCAAGCATAGGGACCCAGAGCCTCAGGATGCCCCCTTGGGGGAACCCTGCTCTTCCGAGACCTCTCTAGAGATCCCCACTGATGAGGTCCCTTGGAAGAGATTATGTAAGAGTAGACATTTAGATTCCCCTGAGGAATCCATCACATCGGACACTGATTTGGAGGAATCGGAAGGGTCCCCAAGGTCCCACTCTGAGGATATCTCCTTCGGGGATATCCTTGAGATCTTTAAGCAGAGGGGAGACTGGCAGCCTCTAAACCCTACCGAGGACGAATTGGTGCTTCTGAAGGCTTTCAGGCCCCGACCCTCCACCTCTTGGGTGTCTCCGCCCTTCGATGAGATGATGGATCTTTTGTCTCGAAGGGCGTGGGAGTCACCAGATTCTATGGAGCTTGTTCCAAGAAGGCCCAATAAGTACATTTCAACACCCCAAGATAAGTCCTTTTTATCTAAACCCATGCCTGTTGATGCAATGGTGGTGACAGCAGCCACTAAAAAAGAGATGTTGGAGACTTCTACATCTGTCCATCCTCCTAATAGAGAGTCTAGGATAATGGACAGATACAAGAAGTGCATGTTCAGTTCTACGACCTTTGCCCTTTGGTCACTGAACTACCTAACCCACTACACAAGACTTCAGAGAGTTCTCCTCAAGGAGCTTGGAGATACTCTCCAGGGTGCAATAGCCGACTCTGTGGCAGACAAGGTGACGTCTCAGCTTGCTACTCTCCACTCCATTGTGAATTTGTCCATGCACCTCGTCTCTTACGCAGCTGATGGAATGAGTAGGGCTGCGTGTACAGGAATTGCTTTGCGAAGACATTCCTGGATGCGCTTATGTTCTTTTGCGGAACCCTTTAAGTCATCATTTGTGAATGCCCCTTTCGATGGTTTCTCCTTATTTGGACCAAAAGTTAAAGAGACCCTCACCAGATGTGAGCAAGACGGTAAGACTCTATCTGCCGTTGGAATCTGTTTTTCTACACCTACTAGACCTTATCCCAAAGGTCAACGGGGTGGGAAAATGTAGTTCCGTAAGACCTAAGGAGCCTTTCCGAACTCACAAGGTGAAACCTCCTCCAGGGCAGAGTGGGAGGCAATGGTGGAAGATGACACCCATGCAGCAGAGGGGGTCCGCAGAACCAGGGTGACAGGGATCAGTTCCTTGGGAAACCCTATCAGCGCTCCTGAAAGGAGGCCCGACTGTCCTGCTCTGGAGGAATCCAGGGATCATCTGCACTTCCGACTGGGAGCCAGTCACTTCCAGTTTCGGGCCCTGCCCTTTGGGCTCACTACAGCCCCCAAAATGTTCATCAAATGTATGGCAGTGGTCATGGCTCACTTGAGACATTCAGGAATCCAGGTGTTTCCTTACTTGGACGAATGGCTCCTTACCGCCCCCACCAGGCATCAACTTATTCGGGTAAGGGACGCTACCATAGATCTATGCTTACAGCTGGGTATTACGATAAATTCAGAAAAGTCTGCTTTATTGCCGTTGCAGCGTACAGTCTTTATAGGAGCAGACTTAGACACGGTCAACATGTCCCTGAAGCTCCCTCCCGAAAGAGTGACTATCCTTCAACAACAAATTATGGATCTCCTGTCAAAACGAAAGGCATCAACATCACAGATTCTCAAACTGCTCAGCACTATGGCAGCAGTGATTATTGCAATACCCCTTGCGAGATCTCACATGCGCATTCTCCATTGGCTGCTTTTCACACAGTGGACGTTTCAGGACTTACCCGATGAATTACCCAGTTCTGATTACCAACTCTTGCAAGGACGACCTTCGGTGGTGGCTGACGTCAGAGACAGTGACTATGGGACGTCCATTTGTTCTTCTCACCCCAGTGGCAACAGTAACCACGGACGCCTCCTTGATCGGGGGGGGGGGCATTATCAGGGATGGACAGCCCAAGGTACTTGGCAAACTCACGAGGCTCATTTGCACATAAACGTCCTGGAGATGAGAGCGGTTCTTTTAGCGTTGCAGGCCTTTCAAGACTCTCTTCCCCTAGGCACGATTGCAATCCAGTCGGACAGTATTTCCATAGTCTGATACATAAACAAACAAGGAGGAACCAAATCTTACCCCCTGTGTCAAGAGGCTCCAAGATTATGGAAATGGGCAGAGTCCACCCAGCGCTTTCTGGTTGCAATGCACATCTCGGAGAAATCCAACGTAATTGTGGACAGACTCAGCAGAGCTATTCTGCTACCTCACGAGTGGTCTCTCAAGAACAAAATAGCAGACGTGATCTTCCGTAGATGAGGCCAGCCTTGCTGTGACCTTTTTGCCACCCTCATAAACACCAAGTGCAGCAACTACTTTGCCCTGATCCCACAACAGGGACAATCCCCGAGGGACGCACTCATCCACGATTGGCCTGTGGGACTCCTTTATGCTTTTCTTCCCTTTCCACTAATTCCCAAAATATTGCAGAAAACCAGTTTTCTGAGCAGGACACTTATCTTAATTGCCCCATATTGGCCTCGTCAAATTTGGTTCCCCTTCCTGAAGCCTCATCTACTAGAGGAGCCTTGGATCCTGGACCCAGTGCAAAATCTGTTGACCCACTCGTCAGGAGCTGTTCACCCCGCTCTTCAGTCCCTCAAACTGACAGCTTGGCTGCTCCAATTCCCAGAATAGCCAGGTGCCAGAATTTATCAGAAGAAGCGCGGCATATTCTTTTGTCGTCTCATAAATCTTCAACTAGGAAACTTTACCTAAGTAAGTGGAAAAGGTTTTCCATCTGGGCACAGCAGAATAATATTGACCCTTTCCTGGCATCTATTCCAGATATTTTGGAATTCCTAACAAAACTGTTCAATGAATGCGCTGCAGCAGCGACCATTTGAGTCCAACTGGCCGCTATTTCTAATTTTCATCTAGGTGCATCTGAAAATGGTATCATGCCTCATAAGCTGGCTAAGGCTTTTTTGAAAGGTACGATGCACTTAAAACCGCCGATCAGATTTCCTACTACTCCCTGGAACTTAAATCTAATCTTGCCCAAAATTATTCTTCCGCTTTTTGAACCTGCCTCTTCCTGTGAGCTGAAGTACCTTTCTTGGAAAACCAGTTTCTTGGTGGCTATTACATTAGCACGCAGAATTTCAGAATTGCAAGCCCTTTCCATTAAGCCACTTTACCTAATATTTCATAAAGATAGGGTTTCCCTTAGGACAAATCCATCGTTCCTACCAAAAGTATGTTCAGAATTCACGCTGAATCAAACAATTGAGTTACCTGTTTTCTTTCCTAATCATTCAAACCGGTTGGAATATATGCTCCACAAACTTAACGTCCACTGGCAACTTCGCTTCTATTTGGACAGGACAAAAGATCTCAGAAGGGCTGATCAGCTGTTTGTCTCCTCAGATTCTAAAAAAAAGGTGCATCTGTCTCCAAAACTACCTAGTCAAGATGGCTCTCTGATTGTATTTCTTTTATCTACAGTGAAGCGGGTATTGCATTACATAACAAAGTCAAGGCTCATTCTACAAGAGGGGTCTCTACTTCTGCAGCCTTCTTGACCAGGTTACCAATTGATTCAATTGTGCAGCTGCCATTTGGTCAAATCCTCATACCTTTATATCTCATTACAAAGTGGATAAGGCCTCTAGAGGCAGAGCTTCATTTGGCTCTTCTGTCCTGAAACAGGTACTCCCGTGAGCCACCCAAGATTGTGGTGCTGGGGATGCTACCCATCAGTAAGAATGAAGGCGAGATTGAACAACTTCACATTATGAAGTTATATACTTACCATAACGTTCCAAGTGAGTTGTTCCTCTCACCTCATTATTATGACTGGATGTTCGAAAGGTACCATTGTGGTTTTGGTTTTCCGGAAGAGTTTCCTTTCTCACTGGACTCTATGATTTCCTTGGAATCTGGGGTAGGTTTTACACTAGTTGGCAGCAAACAAGATCTGGGGAATGTAGTGGTGGCTTGTGGGATAGGACTTTGGCCTTGAACTGTTTGAGACCTCGAGCTTTGCATATAGGCCGACTCAGAGCTGATGATCGGCTCTGAACCCATCAGTAATAATGAAGGCGAGAAGAACGACTCACATGGAACTTATGGTAAGTACATAACTTGACACATCTGAGGAAGTTTTTGAAATGAAAATGTACTCGCATTTGGAGCGTTAGTGTGATTTCAGTGTTTTTTCCTGTGAAGCGAATGCTTGGATTAAACTATTTTAACAGCTGAAAAGCTTTGTTCCTTGGCGTTTTTATCCTGTGGATTTCTGTGGACTACACTGTTAAATCAACAACTACAAGGCTTGACTAAGTCACCCTGTCCGTAAGCTTCATTGTGTTTTCTTCCAGGGTCTTGGCATATGGTTTTTAAGTACATAACTTCTTATTTTATGCTCTCATGGATTATTCTCCCACCATTTGAGCCAGCTTCTTCATGTGATTTGAAATTTTTGACTTGGAAGACTATCTTTTTAGTAGCCGTTACGTCTGCTTGAAGAGTCTCAGAACTACAAGCCTTGTTCATAAAACCTCCGTATTTGGTTTTTCAAGCTGACAGAGTTTCACTGTGAACAAATCCTTCATTCTTACCTAAAGTTTGTACTGAAGCTAACCTTAACCAGACTATAAATTTACCAGTGTTTTTCTCTAAACACACCAACAATTTGGAGTATATGCTGCACAAACTGGATATTCAAAGACAGCTCAGATTTTACCTAGATATAACCAAAGAATTCAGAAGATCTGAACAACTTTTTGTTTCCTTTTCAGATTCTAGAAAAGGTATGCCTGTGGTAAAAACAACCCTATCAAAATGGTTATCTGATTGCATCACTTTCACTTACTCAGCTGCCAATTTACCTCTACAACACAAAATTTAGGCTCATTCAACCAGAGCTGTGTCCACATCTTCTGCATTTTCAGCTAGGCTACCAATAAACAATATTTGTGCAGCAGCCAGTTGGTCAAAGCCTCATACCTTTTATCACTCATTACAAAGTCGACAGGGCCTCCTTTGGTTCTATTGTCCTGAGAAACATATTCCCGTGAGCCACCCAAGGAAAATGGTGCTTGGGACGCTACTCAGCTGTAAGAATGAATGTTGAGATAGAACAAGTTCACATAAAGAAGTTATGTACTCACCATAACGTTCCATGTAAGTTGTTTATCTCACCTTCATTCTGACTTCCCACCCTCCTACCCCCTCCAGGTTTTTACGAGGACCGAGATTCATGTTTTATCATGGTTGCTTTGTCTTTCCTATGGTTTTTACCTTAAAAAGTGATAGAATGGCATATGGTATTATTAGAGGCAGCAAACAAGATCTGAGGTAACTCAAGGAGCATCATGGGATAGGGACTTGATCTCGAGCTGTCTGAAGATCTGGAGCTTTGTAGTTGGCCGACTCGGAGCCAAGGATCGGCTCCGAACCCATCTGTAAGAATGAAGGCGAGATGAACAACTCACATGGAACGTTATGGTGAGTACATAATTTCTTTTTAAGTGTTTATGGCTGACCAAGTTTGCAGATTACTGTAAATTTGGTACTATCATAAATTCTCCCAAAAGTCTCTAAAATCCTCTAAGAAGGCCTTTTCTAAACCAACAACTGCTGTTGAAACCATGAGCTAAAACTTAATGCCAAGAAATATAATATCTTTCAGCAAGCACTTCTGTTTTAACTATCACATTAGCAGCATACCCCTGAAAGTTGATCCCATACTCAGGAATCTAGCAACCTATGTTGACAATGAACAGTTTTTTGATAACCATGTAATATTATACAGTACTATTATAAGGAAGCACTTTTAAATCACACAGTTTATATCTAAATGTATGGCATTCATGTTCAAGGATGTAATCATTCTACTGTCATTGGCTCTTATTAGGCCGATGATTGAATATAATACCCCAGTCTGATGTTGTTAATCTTCATTCCTTCCTTACTGATGGAAGCGTGCCAGCCAATATCAAGCTCGCATCAGCCAAAAACTCTTGAGCCAAGGTCCTACCCAGAATGCTCTACTCCCTGTTACCTCAGATCTCGTTTGCCAGGTTGCTGTACAGCTGTGTCAAGCCACTCTCAGCTAAGTGTCTAATTTTTTGAAAGTTTATACATTGTTCTTACTTTAAAATTTTCTCTAAAGTGTATTCTAATATTTTACTACACTATCGTACTCTTTAGACTCTCTCCCTTTAGTCTTTTCCCTTTATTCCCCTCTTTTCTTACCTTGTGGTAATTCTCGATTACCATCATTGGTAATCCTTCCTTTTCTCTTCTTACCCTTTTTTGGGTAGCCTTTCTTCTTCCTTTTGGTATTGTTCTTCTCCACACCAGTTATGCTGGATAAGAAAAGTAGCATTGGTTTCAAGCAGTGTAAGGATTGCGGCCGTAAGTTACTGCTTTCCGATGACCATGACTATTGTGTACACTGTCTTAATGTCTCCCACTTGACTGTTGATCCTCCATGTGGGATTTGTAAACATTTCTTTACCAGGACTTTCAACGAGAGGAAGAATAAGTTAAGTTTGAAAGGTCTCCTCAAGTCTCCTTTCTCTGAGGCTATTTCTGGGTTGGAGGGCTCACCCCCTCCTGTTAAACCCCGCAAGAGGCATTCTTCCTCTTCTTCATCGAAGTCACTCCCTTCTTCTCCCTCTGAAGATCGTAGGAAGTTGACTCATAAGAAGGTGAAATTGATTACTACTTCAGCGCTGCCACCTATGTCCCTGTTGGCTCCAGGCTCGGCACAGCCCCAAATGGTTGTGACTACAGCCATGTCTCTTTATAGATATCAGCACCGGAGTTCCTGGTGCAGACAACTATGGTTCCGACAGCTCTGTCGCAACCCTTTACGGCACCATCAGTACAGGTTCAGTCCCCTTTGGCACCGTTGGTACAGTCAGCTTCGGCTCCAAGTATGACTCTTCTGTACTCCATGGCGCAGACATTTTCGGCACCATGTGCTTCGGTGCAGTCCTTCTCAGCACCATCCTTATCCCGGTGCAGACACTTTCCACTATGGCACCGTACCCTTCGGGGAAGACTTTTGCCGTTATGGTGCAGACACCTTTAACTACTGCGGCGTTGACATCATTGGCGCAGACTATTTCCACACCGTTTTCTTCGGTGCAGACATCCTCGGCTCTGGGCTCTGCACCTATTGAATTAGCAAGGACCAAATGTTTTCTTTCACTGGATACTTTTGCTACCAGTCAATATAGTCCTTTCATAGAAAGGCCAGACTCGCCATCAGTTTTCTCCATGAGGTCAACCAAGAGTCTCTCTGAACAGGATGTGTTGTGGCTTGTTGACCAGTTGCTTGTGGCCAGAGGTCTCTCCCAACCATCAAAGTCCACGTTCCCTCATCCAGGTGAAAGTATATCTCCTCAAACCCCAACTTACACTCCTCCTTTGACTTCCACTCAAGTTTCAAAGCCTATTACTCCGACAGCAGCTTCCCTTTCTCCGACTCCAATAGTGAATCTCACTTTGGAACCAGAGTCGTCCTTTTGGCCCTCGGTGCACTGGGAATTGGGCTCTTCTCAGGCCAGTGGCTGTGCCGTTGGGGAGGGCATTTCTGGCTCCATGCCGATTTTTTCTATGGCACCCTCCAGGGATCCTCTCTCTCTTACGGTTCACGGTCATCTTGAGACTCATGGTCTGGGGGCAGGCTCGTCGGGGCGGGGTGTGACCCCAGTTCCGAGGTTGTCGTGCTCGGTTACGGACTCCCATCTCTCCTTGGGCGGCCCAGCCTTCAAGGTCATGGAGAGGACGCTTGCCTCCACTGGCAAAGCTCACATGTCGGAGTCCTTTCCCCCTCTGTGCTGCAACTGTCACAAGCCTCAACTGCCGGACACCGGGCACAAGAGCCTCAGGTTTCTCCTCCTCAGGAGACTCCTTCTTTGCAGTCTTCCCCAGAACCTCCCACTGAGGAAGTACCCTGCAAAGCGTCATGTAAGAGGAAACATATGGACTCCACTGAGGAGTCATTGACTGAAGATACTGATTTTGATGACGGGGAAGGTTCCCCACTGTCACCCTCTGATGAGGTGTCCTTTGGTGACATTCTCGAGATTCTTAGACAGAGGGGTGACTGGAAGTCCTCTAATCCTTCCTCTGAGGAATCCATATTCCTGCAAGCTTTTCGTGCCTGACCCCCTATTTCCTGGGTCACCCCACCTGCTGAAGAGCTCGTCCAGCTCATCATCCAGTGCATATGGAAGGCTCCTGACACCCTGGAAGCAATACCTAGGAGACCAGATAAAATATTATCGGCCCCAGCTGAGCACCCACATTGGTCACGAGGCCTTCCAGTAGATGCTATGGTGGTGCAGTTGCTACTAAGAAGGATTTGGCAGAAGAGAGCCAAACTGTCCATTCGCCCAACAAGGAGTCCCGGGCGATTGACAGATTAGGGAAGCGTGTGTGTGCTTCATCGACTTTCGCCATAAGGTCTTTGAATTATTTGGCACATTTTACCAGGCCTCAGCAAGATCTTATCAACCAGCTCTCTGAAACCTTGGCAGGATCTGTTTCTGACGAGGTCCGCAGTAATGTGGCTTCTGAGATAGCCACCCTTGAGTCCATTTCCAACTCTTCTATGCGTCTTATTTCTAATACAACGGAAGGGGTGGCTAGAGGGCTAGAGCAGCAGGCACAGGTATAGTCACCAGACGACATGCCTGGATGCTCCTTTGCGGACTCCTTTAAGGCTTCCAGAGGCCGCTTCTTTGTTTGGCCCTAAAGTCAAAGATACGCTGGCAAGGTGCGAACAAGATGGCAAGACCCTGTCTGCCATTGGTGTCAGACACTCCACTCCTCAGCGATTCTACTCCAGAAATCAGAGGAGCGGAAAGATGTGGCACAAGAAATCACAGGGTTCTTTCCGGGATGCACATGTCGAGTTCTCCCCTAGAGGCAGAGGGGGGAACTCCAATGGAAGAAGCCCCTTTCGGGGCAGAGGAGGTCTGTGAAACTGGAGTTCCAGAGATTCATTCTCTGGCCAACCCTATCAGCGCTCCTGAAGCGTTGCCCAACTGCTCACCTCTGGAAGTGGTTGGGGGTCATTTCTATTTGTACCCCGCTGCCTGGCAAAATATAACCACCGACTCTTGGATGCAACAGATAATAGCCAGAGGCTATCACATCCCCTTCTATCTTTGCCCAATCTCATCAAGAGTATTACCTGATGTTTTACTCAGTCAAAGAGAAGCAGCAGCACACGAAATCCAAAAGCTGCTACAAAAAAGAGTCAACCAGACGGTCTCTCCAGACCAAATAGGATCTGTTTTTTACTCAAGGTTCTTTTTAGTGCCAAAAAAGACAGGGGACTGGAAACCAATTCTGGATCTCAGTACACTGAACTTGTTGTTGTTTGTCTTTTGGCTTTTCCCAGTTAGGGGTCGCCACAGCGGAACTCCAGTCCACTAATGATTGGTAGTAGAATTTCATGAAAGCCGAGGTGCTAGCTCGACGTTCAACCTTCAACAAAGGCACGCCCATTTACGCATGTCTTTCGAACGTCCACCCAACCGTGGGGAGGACATGCATACTCCACACAGAAGGCACTCCTTGCACTCCAGCCGAGAATCGAACGGGAGAACCTCTTGCTATGAGGCAACAACGCTACCGCTGCACCACCGCGGATATCACATTTGTAAAAACAGAAATTCCAGAGGGTCAAAAAACACATTTTTTTTCTAAGCTTGTTTCCTGCCTTTCCTGTAAGTCATCTAATCCAGATACAGATTTGCTGTACCCAGGACATTTTATAAGCTTCTGAGCCCCCAAGCCTTTCTGTGTTGGAGGGAAGCCTTCTAGCTTAATTTTGTTTCTTAGAACTAGCCAGTTTTCTAGTTTCAGCACTCAAATCTGTTTCTTTGAGCTCAACACTTGTTCAGAACTCATTGTAAGCACTAAATAAGCTACAAATTACTACAGCATTCAACTTTCCTCACTTGTCTAGAGGAAAACAGTTTTTAGTACTTAATAAATAAGCACCTATCCAGGCATGTCTAAGGGTCAGCTCCCGGTGTTTTCTTCTGTCTACCTGATGAATCCTAGCATCTTGGGGCAATGCAGCAATTGTCTCATGTACACAGACAACCCTCTCCTCCTACCACCCAACACTACAGCCTGTGAGAGATGCACTTATATAGCCAAACTGGAAGCAAAGCTGTCTTTGCTCAAGACTGGACTAGACAGTCAAGAGGAGAAGGTAAACACTTGCACCACACCACACTCATGACATAGTCCCGCAAAACCTACACCACCAAAACACACACATAGAAACACAAAACACACACCTACATTCACTGAGACTCTCAAAAAGATCTACCCAAGCAACAGAGACCTCCAAAGCAGAAACGCAAGCAACCTCCACCTCCCAACACAACCCAAATGACACATAGCCCACAATCTCAGTGTGCCACTCAACCACTGCCCATAAGGCATAACAACATACCCAACACTCTAGTCATAGGTGACTCTATGGTCAACCACACTGATGTTCCACTCACCAGCCTAAACAAGGAAAAAGTTACTGTCATCTGCCTGTCAGGTGCCAGGATCCACCACATAACGCATGCACTCAGGTCACTCCACAACAAGTACAAATATGACTCTGTCATTGTCCATGTTGATGTGAATGACCTGAGACGTACCTCCCTGGACTACATGAAAAAAGACATGGAGGAGCTGTCTGATCTTGTAGCCCAGGTAGGTATGACCCTAGCCCTGAGTAGCATCCTGCCATCACCCAGAATGATACCACAGTACAAGGACAAAATGATTGACTTTAACAATTGGCTAAGCTTCTGGTGTCATTCTGAGGGGATCCAGTATCTGTCTGCCTGGGATGACATGACTGACATACCACGATGCCTTGCCAGAGATGGCCTGTACCTGTCACCCTTGGGATTCCGGATACTGGCTAAGCTCTTGCCACCCCTATAGTGCCTTTTCTAGGCAAGATTCAAATGGAAAATTCACCACCGTAACAGGTACAAGCAAGCAAAATCTGAGGGTAATGCTACTTAATGCTAGAAGTCTAAACCTCAAAATGCACTCACTCGAGGCACTCCTTAAAATGGAGTACATCAACATCTGTGCCGTGACAGAGACCTGGTTCAAGGCACCAGAGAGCGCATAACCAGGCTATAATTCATACCACATCTTTTGGCCACCTAACCTGTACCGAAGCACTAAATCGGAGGCATGTTCATATTCATTAAGGATATCCACACCTCCAGGCTAGTTGCTCAGCTTAATACAGCCGAGATTATCCAAGTGCAACTAACTCTGGGCAAGACCACAATCCAAACTGTAGCTTGATACAGATCCCCCACCATGCCCCAGGATTCCCACTCCTCATTTCTTGATACACTGGAAAGTATTAGGGTACAACCTAACACCCTAATAATGGGCGATTGCAACTACCCCACCATTAACTGGGAAAACTACTCATGTACCAACTCTTGTGTTCAACGTTTTCTGGAATTCATAAATTCCAACACCTTGGATCAACTTATCCACACCCCCACCAGGGGCAGCAATATCCAAGACCTGGTCATTACCAACATGGGCAACTGGTGTTCCACACCAGAGGTCAGTTCCTCGTTGGTCAGATCCGACCACAAGCAAGTCACCCTAGACATCCACATCCCACCCCCACCCCCCGTTAGGGAAACCACAGTAAAAAATTTCTCCAAAGCTAACTTCACGCTTCTTAAGACAGAAGTGGCAACCTTCATGACACCCATGCTGATGGACAATAGAGATATGACTGCTGAATTCTATACAATTGCACTTTATAAGCACTTACACGAGTGCATGGATCGTGCAATCCCTAACAGAACCAAGATGCTATCCTCCAAAATAAGGAAGGCAATCTGGTGGTCCCCTGCCATAAACAAACTCTACAACAGAAGAAAGAAACTGTTGCAAAAAAAGAGTAAAATCCCATGATTGGAGGAACTCCGTGGTCAGCCTCAGTAAGAAGCTGTGATCCCTCATAAAATCCTCCAAAGCTAGTTACGAAAACAAAATCACCACTGATTCTAAAGACAACCTCAAAGCATTCTATAGCTGTATCAAGAATCTCAATGGCAACACTCAGATCTGCTCTGAGTTACAGCACAATGGCACTAAATATACAGAACCAACTGATATTGCCAACATCCTGGCAGATAGGTTCAGTGCTAACTTTACCCCTCTCACATCCCCTAAACGGCCCATGTCTATACCGGAAGAATGCAAAGTTCCTGTAATAACGGCTGCACAGGTAAAAAACACACTCTGCAAAGCCAAGCACACAGACCTGACAACATCCCAGGCTGCATTCTACATGAACTACAGAACGAACTGGCACCCCACCTAAGTACCATGTTCAATCATGGCCTCACCTCAGGCTTTGTGCCCACTGAATGGTGCACAGCAATGGTTATCCCACTTCACAAAGGGGGAGCCACCACGGACCCAGAGAACTACCGCCCCATTAGCCTGACGTGCCTGGTCTGCCAGGCTATGGAACGCATCATCATGGAACTTATAAACAATGACATTGGTAATCTCCAAACTCTGGACCCTACCCAGTTCGGGTTTGTAAAAGGTAGATCATGTCTCCTAAACATGATAGACTTCTTTGAAACGGTCACCAAAGCCGTAGATAAGGGTAAGGTGGTTCACACAGTCTATTTAGATCTCGCCAAGGCTTTCGACACCATCCCCCACTCTGAAATTATAGATAAACTCACTAAACTAGGTATAAATCCCTATGTCACAAGATGGGTTGCCAACTGGCTCACTGACAGAACCCACACTGTGAAAGTAGCAGACTCGAAATCCAACTTCATACCATTGACAAGTGGAGTACCATAGGGTTCAGTCATAGGTCCTCTCCTGTTTGGTATCTACTTCTCTGAAGTACAGGCTAACACAGAAGGTCTTTGGCTAACAGGAGCCATGATCAAAACTTCTAATGATGTGGACATCCTACAAAAGTCTCTCACTGAGACAGATGCCTGGTGTCAAAGCCATGGCCTCAAGCTCAATGCCAAAAAGTGCATTGTCATCTCTTTTGGTAAAAACTCTGTACCCATGAACTGCCACATAGGCAGTAGTCTACTTAACACCGAAAATGTGATAAGAGACCTTGGAACACAGGTGGACAGGAGTCTCTCCTTTGATAATCACATCACCACAGTAGTCAGGAAATCCTTGTATGTGGCACACCTCATCACAAAAGGTTTCTCATCCAGGAAAAAAGAGGTCATTGTTCCCCTCTACTCATCACTCATTAGATCCATTATAGAGTACAATGCCCCTTTTGGTATGTACCTCACAAGACATCTATAACAACTGGAAAGGCCACAGAAATACCTCACAAAGAGGATTACTGGCCTCAAACAGATGCCCTACGCAGACCGTTTCAAAAAACTCCAGCTTTACTTTGTCACATATCGCCTACTCAGAGGCGATCTCTGCCTAACATACAAAGCTATGTCAGACCCAGAGCTGTTGGACATGCTCCACTTAAAGAAATCCCAATTCCTCCAAGCTACACGCTCTAGGGACCTAAACCTTGTCACCACAATAAACAGAACATGCTGGAGGGAATTTCTGTCCCAGAGGCTTTCCATACTCTGGAACAAACTACCTATCTATATCAAGCAAAGGTCCCCATTAGCACACTTCAAGAAAAGTCTTGATGATTGGATGGGAGATAGGAAATTAACCCCGGGGATCACTTCTGCGGTTCTGCTTGGCAGGGGCATAGGAAAATAATTTTCTTGGGCGGCAAAAGCCAGGGTACCATTTGACTAGGCTTATATAGGCCCTAGGGCCAATAGCCTAGTACCTACCTATGAACCTATGGAGGAAGATGATTGTATGTGTTCGATTGATCTTCAAGATGCGTATTACCACATAAAAATGGACAAATTCTCAAGAAGATACCTCCGCTTCTGAATAGGTGCCAGTCAGTACCAATTTCGAGCCCTGCCCTTCGGTCTCTCTACAGCCCCCAGAGGGTTCACAAAATGCATGGCAGTGGTTATCGCTTACTTGTGACTTCAAGGATTCCAGGTGTTTCCATTTCTAGATGACTGGCTCCTCACTGCTCCCACCAAGTGTCTACTGGAAGAAGCCCTGCAGTATACTCTCTTAACAGCTCAAAGCCTGGGGAATCACTATAAATTGGGAAAAATCCAACACAACCCCATCTCAGTCTTTGGAATTTATAGGGGTACTGTTAGACACGTGAAATTGCACAGCATCCCTTCCAGAAGACAGGCTTCAGAGAATAAGACAACAAGTTCATCCGCTGCTCTGTCACCACAAATTTCCCGCTCGATCTATACTCCAGGTATTGGGGTCAATGGCAGCCTCGATTACCATTGTTACTCTAGCCAGATTACACATGAGGCTCCTTCAATGGCTACTTCTCACTCAGTGGCACCCTCTACAACATCCTTTGTCCTTTCAGATAAGTGTAACTCAGAGATGCAAGCAAGATTTACTCTGGTGGACGTCTCGAAATCCCCAACAATGGTCTCGCCCTTTCAAACCCCATCAACCGATTGCCACAGTGACCACGGATGTCTCCCTGATGGGATGGTGGGGGGCTATGTCAGGGAAACTCGGTCCAAGGCACCTGGATGGAGACAGAGGCCCTTTTGCTTATCAATGTCCTGGAACTGAGGACGGTGCTTCTAGCGTTGCAAGCATTTCACTCCATCCTTCAGTCAGGGACTATTGCAATCCAATCAGACAACATGTCATTGGTCTGGTACATCAACAAACAAGGGGGCACCAGATCTTACCCGTTATGTTGAGAGGCCTTGAGAATATAGCAAAGAGCGATAGCATACAACCGCTTTCTAATTGCAATGCACATTCCCGGGAGCTCCAACATGATAGCAGACAAATTGAGCAGGTGCATTCTGCAACCTCATGAGTGGTCCCCCAATCCTCTGATAGCGGCAAAAATCTTCAACCACTGGGGCCAGCCTTGCTGCGACCTATTTGCCTCCCCAATCAACTACAAGTGCAGAAACTACTTTGCACTAATCCCCCCTAGAGGACAGTCACCAAGGGACGCTCTAGTCTACACTTCGCCCTCGGGTCTTCTTTATGCTTATCCTCCTCTTCTCCTCATCTCCCAATTTCTGAAGAAAGCATGACAGTTGAAGAGCAAAGTGATCCTCATTGCTCCATATTGGCCTCAATAAGTCTGGTTTCCCTTCCTCTGGCCTCACCTGCTAGATCAGTCGTGGATCCTCAATCCATCCTCAACTTTGATCTCCCATCCGCTGGGTCTGACTCACCTCAATCTAACAACCTTGAAGCTGACAGCTTGGTCTCTCCACTTCCAATGATTGCCAGGCATGAAATCCTCTCGTCCCCTGTGCGTAATATTCTTATTGCATCTCATAAATCGTCCACCAGACTAATCTATCTTAACAAATGGAAAAGGTTCTCTCTGTGGGCAGCAAATAAACAAGTAAACCCTTTGTCAGCCCCAGTCTCAGTGGTATTGAATTACTTATCACATCTTTTCCACTCTAGGGTGTCTGCTTCTGCTATCCGTGTACATTTAGCTGCGATCTGAAATGTCCATATTGGTTTGTCAAGATTCTTCACTTATGTCACACACACTCTGTAAGACTTTCTTGAAAGGGGTTATCCACCTAAAAATCTCCCTTTAGAGAACTGGTACAGCCTTAGGATTTGGCTTTGGTTCTGCAAGCTCTAACAGCTCCCCTCTTTGAACCTGCATCTTCATGTGATGTAAAATATCTCTCTTGGAAAACTTTGTTTTTGATTGCAATCACATCAGCCAGGCGATTGTTAGAACTTCAGGCCTTATGCATCAAACCTCCCTCTCTTATTTTCCATAAAGATAGGGTATCACTGAGAACTAATTCTACCTTTTTACCGAAAGTGGTGTCAGAGAAATCTATCAACCAATCTATTAACCTTCCAGTGTTCTTTCCTAACCATTCTAACAAGGGAGAATATTGCCTGCCCTCCTTGGATGTTCATAGGCAAATACGATTTTATCTGGACAGAACAAAATCTACCCGTAAATCAGTCCAACTGTTTGTGACTTTTTCTGGACCTAGACGGGGTCATCCTTTATCAAACGTTACATTGGCTTTATGGTTGAGAAATTGTATTAACTTTATCTACAACAAAAACACTCTCACCTTGCCTCATAGAGTCAAAGCACAGTCTACAAGATCTGTGGCAACTTCAGCAGCTTTCCATGCTAAGGCTTCCCTCAATGATATTTGCTCAGCTGCAACTTGGGCCAAACCTCATACCTTTATTCTTCATTACAAATTGGACTTGGCCTCCAGAGGTAGAGCTTCCTTTGGCTCCATGGTGCTCAGGAATGTCCTTCCATGATGGCCACCCAGGAATACAGGTAGCTGGGGATCTGTCTCATCAGTAAGGAATGAATGAAGATTAACAACATGAGATAAAGAAGTTATGTCATACCATAATGTTCCATCTGTGTTATTGATCTTCGTTCATTCATTACTTCCCAACCTCCGTCCCCCATCTGGAGTTTCTTGGTTGATCTCATGTACTCCTTTCTTGTAGGTCTGTTATAACCAGAGGTAGCCTCTATTTTTATCCATCAACTTGCAAACTCGATCTGAGGTAACAGGGAGCAGAGCATTCTAGGTAGGACCTTGGCTCGAGAGTTTTTGGCTGATGTGAGCTTGATATTGGCTGTCTCGGTTCCGGGGGCGGAACCAGTACCCCATCAGTAATGAATGAACGAAGATCAACAACACAGATGGAATGTTATGGTAAGACATAACTTCTTTTTTTATATATGGCTGTCCATACACTTACCATAGCTGGTGTGACCACGCCTCTTTCTCAGTAAAAAGAAAATCAAAGCTGTAAATCACGAAAACTATGCAGACCATCTCAAAGCCTTGTACCTCTGTTCAGTACTATACGGGCTACTAAGAGGCAACTTCTGCCATGCGATAATGTAGCTGGGTAGGGTGAGAAGGGCAACTGCCCCAGGTGCAAAGTGTTGGTTGACACAATCACCCAATCCTGACCTCTCTTTAATGTAACATCGGCTTTTAAAAACTGGTATTGCATTTGCAGTCAAACCTGAGTGCTGTAGTGTTCCATGTGTGGTCTAAACTGTAGCAACTGCTGTGCAGTTTAAAAGTATTTTTTTAACTAAATCTTAAGCACTGCAGTGCTCCATGCAAGCAGGGTATAACTGTGGTAACCGTTTGAAATGTCGGGACCCACTAGAGAGAGTCCTGAAATACGGAGGCTGAATGGCTGAAAGAACAGACGTAAATATACTCAGTCTGATATGCCATTTCTCAGAATATTCCCCTTTCTCCGAGGTATGGCAGTCTCGAAGTTGGTATATATAAGTTCTAGGGTGTGGAGAGGTTTGCCCCCCCCATTGCAAAATAAGTTTTAAGGAGAAGAGCAATCTTTGAGATTCGCTCTTCACCTTTGTTTTCAGTCTTTTTTTTTCCGGCATGTCAGCACCTAGCATTTTGAGTGCCAACATTTCAATAGAGAGCCTAAAGTATAACAACTGTTTGCTTCATTTGTAGCAAGCAGTTTGCTACAGTTTAAAAAGTTTTTTTTAATTAAAGCATGAGCACTGTAGCACTCCATGCAGGCAGGATATAAACTACAGCAACTATTTTCTACATTTGTAACAAGTAGCTTGCTCCAGTTTAAAAAGATTTTTCTTAAACGAAAGCATGAGTGTCGTACTGCTGTGTGCAGGCAGGGTATAAACTGTAGCAGCATTTTCCTACAGTTTAAAAGAAGACATTATTATTTTTTTAATAAAGTAAGTTTAAGGAGGGTTGGTGGCAGGGCACATAAACAGGATCTGAATATCTGGGGCGGGGGGGGGGGGTTATGTCATGCATCTGTCCACCTTGTTGGCTAGTTGGTGTAGCTTTTTTTTTTTTTTTTTTTTTGAGGGGGGTGTATATCTAATTGTAATAAAACCAATTGCTTACAATGTAGCAATTGACTTATTACAGTGAAGTGCCTTTCATTTTATTTTTTTTCTTCACTTGAGATGAGGAGGTAGGGAGCTGGTTCAAAGTACCGGCCCAGGGCACTCTTTGAACCAGCAACTCTTCTGTTGCCAGGCTTTTAGAGCATCAACAGACCTTATCCTGTCAGACCTATTACACATTTGCAAGTCCAGTGGTAGTGAGAACACCTGCTCAAAGGATCTCAATCTCTTTTGCAACATAAGTAGAATATGTTGGCGGGATAGTTATGTATTACAAAGAGTACCTCTCCTATGGAACTGTCTTCCAGTCCACACAAAGCAAAGTACTCCTTTTCCATTTTCAAACTCAATTTAGATGGATGGAGCGTTGGAGGGGAAACTGCAACTTTAGCCCTTGTTTAGTGTCCATGACCCTAGTGGTAGGGACAAGTAAATGTCCCAACATTTCCATGTTCTGCCCACCATATGGATTATTCATATGCAAAGATATAAAGGTTAAAAACTACCATTGGAATGTAAGGCAATGCTTCTTAATATCCTCACAGATCAGTAGCTTAGTAAGTACCTGTGATCATATACATGTTCAAGTGTGCATACACATTCAGAGATGGCCTCATTGTACAA
Source organism: Protopterus annectens (assembly GCF_019279795.1). Classification (NCBI taxonomy): domain Eukaryota; kingdom Metazoa; phylum Chordata; order Ceratodontiformes; family Protopteridae; genus Protopterus; species Protopterus annectens. The sequence continues at coordinate 1,304,263,480 of NC_056746.1, read as the reverse complement.
ACCTGCAAGTTGCCCATCCAGACATACACATACAGACATGTAGGTAGTTCCCATTCATCCCCTACAGGCACACACACACACACACACACACACACACACACACACACACACACACACACACACACACACACACACACACACACACACACACACACACAGATACACGGACAGCTTCACTGTATGTCCCCATATTCACTCTATGAGCTTTGATCCATCCATTTGAATGAATGTGTCACCAGGCAACCCTGATTGACATTCAGGCTTCTTCCTCAAAGCTTGAACTCCTCTTCTGGCTCCAACAATGTACTGCTGTTCACTCAGCAACTTAGATCTTATTTGCCACAATCAGATTCAAACATAATCATTCTTGCTCAAGGGTTTTGGGTAAGTCTTGTTTATTCTTTGGTGTTAGAGAGTTAAATAGGTTTTCTGTCATCAATATAATTATTAGTTGAAAGCTTTTAAAAAATAATTGTGATTGTTAAAACTTTTTTTCTTGTAGAGTTGTTCATCCTCCCCACTGTTAGTTAGATTGTCGGGCCTAACTGTTAGCTTGTTCTTGCTATTTCTAAGGACTAAGGTTATATTTTATTAGCTTATTGGAGCTTTGTTTAAGAATAAGATTATATTTTGTGTTTTTGAACTTTATTTGATAGTTATAAAGTTATGATGTTATGTGATCCTATCTCGCCTACATTCTGACTGATGGGTTCGGAGCCGATCCCCCGGCACGCTTATGCCAAAGAGCGAAGTCTCTTATTGGCTGAGCTTACTATATCCCAGGATGCACCACTACCAGTCCCCCAGATCTCGTTTGCCGCTAACTAGCAAAGACGTGGTCTCGAGCTGGCTGAGCTAAGTAGTGTTTTCACTAACTTTTTCTGTCAGGAATTTGCTATTTCTATAACAAAAAGCTGTTTTCTTTTGTGTGTGACTGGAAATTTTTTTGTGGAAAATTTGTGTGTGATTGGGTGTTTGTTCTGACTACAGGCCCCCTTGATCTGTAGGGCCTTTCCCTGTCAGTCAATCCCTTTCAAATCCTTAGGGGTTTTAGGATCCCCTTGAGTTATTTTCTCTGTTGTTATTGGGCTGTCAATCTTAACCGGCAACCGTAAGCTAATCTTTGTAGTGTCAGTCAATTTAGAAAGACAATACAGAATAGTGGGGTTTTTTCTGTGAGAGAGTTACTGAATTGTTGTTATAATGTCTCAGGCTCCTAGGCCTCGGGGCTAAGAAGTGCACTAAGTGAAGTTTTAAAATGTCTATCACGGATGACCACTCTCTCTGTGTATATTGTTTGGGCGCCAAACATTTGCAGGAGTCCTGCAGCGTGTGTCCTTTTCCTCGAGGTCCTCCAAGAGGAAAAATAAACTTATTTTGAAAGGCCTTATAAAACCCTCTTTTGAGAAGCATTAGCGTCCTCTTCTTCTCCTGCTAAAGAAAAGGTCGGCTCGCGGCTTCGACCAGTCCATCGGACCCGACCGCCAAAAGACATAGGCAGGCTTCTCTTCGCTCTGACCCCCGGAGCCGAGGCGCGAACGGTCTGCCTCGATGCCTCCAGTCTCGACTCCTCTGGCCGAGCCGATGGCTGGGGCATCGAGTCACACCTTCATCGGCTCCACTGATCTCGGAGCCGATGAAGGTTGTCCTTCAGACACTTCCTCCTCGGCGCCGAAGTCCTCCTCGCACCGATGGAAACTGGTTTGTGCATTCCTTCGCCGATAGTTATCGAGTCGCCGAGCCGGTCCCCTAGTCCCTTGGGGCCGTTGGAGAGGCCTACTCAACCCGCTCGTCTCCTCTAGGTCATCCAGGGTGTCAGATTCGGTCATAGGCAGGGTGCTCCAAAGACTGTTCCAGTCCCCAGTCTTTCAAAATTTGTTTCGCTCCAACCCAATTGGCTTCGGAGCCGATAGCCCACTCCATTGCCATTCCTCCTCCGACCGCCCGGCTCCCGTGGGAGCAGGTGCTGATGGAGCCAGTGGAGATCCTAGGGTCGGCTCCGACTCCAACCCGGCCTTCGGGTCCGAGTTTCCGGACTTCTTCGGCCGACCCAGGAGTGACGTTGGGACCAATGCTGTCGGTTCCGAGCCTCCCTCTCGGCTGCGGGACTTCCGTCTGCTATCATGGCTCGGGACTGGACACTCCCAGGATTCTGGGGTCCGGCTTTCAGAGCTATGAGGAGTGCCTTGGCCAAGTCTTCTTACCATCTCACGGCTTTACCGGCACCTTCCTGGGCATGGAGACTGGGTCTTTGGCAGTTCCCCTGTCTCTAGGCAGCGGAGCCCGGGCCTGAGGTTACCCCCACTGGGGTTCCCTCCTCCTGAGGGTTCTTGAGTTGTCTTCGGAGGAGCCCCCAAGGAAGAGATCGTGCAAGAGGAAGCACGTGGACTCCCGAGTCTCTTACATCGGACACTGATCTTGATGATGCGGAGGGGTCCCCAAAGTCGTCCTCGGATGATGTCTCATTTGCAGACATTCTAGAGATCCTTAAGCAAGGCGGCTGGATTTCCACCCCCTCCACTGATGAGTCAGTGCTTCTCAAGGCCTTTGGGGCTCAGCCCTCCGCCTCCTGGGTGTCTCCGCCCTTCGACGAGCTCCTGGATTTGGTTTGTCGGAGGGCATGGGAACATCCAGATACTGTGGAACCAGTGCCTTCTCGCCCTAACAAATTTTTGTCTGCCCCACCCGAGAAGGAGTTCTTGACGAAAGGCGTGGCTGTAGATGCCATGGTGGTGGCACCTGCTACACAGGACGTGGCAGAGGCTTCAACGTCCATCCATCCTCCTAATAAGGAGTCTAGGAGCATGGACCAGTACGGGAAGCGCACCCTGACTTCAGCGGCCTTTACTCTAAGGTCCCTGAATTATTTGGCACATTTCACCAGACTACAGAGGGATCTGGTCACGGAGCTCTCAGACTCCCTCTCAGGTAACCTACCTGAGCAGCTAGCCCAGTCGGTTAGCTCTCAGTTGGCTATCCTTACCTCGATTTCTAACTCGTCCATGAGGTTCATTTCATATGGCCGCCGAAGGGGCGGGCAGGCACAGGCGTGGCTCTACAGAGACAAGCCTGGCTCCGTTTGTGTCATTTTATGGAGGCCTTCAAGTCTTCCTTTGCCGGCTCCTTTGATGGGTCCTCTTTGTTTGGACCCAAGGTAAAGACACTTACCCGCTGTGAGCAAGAGGGAAAGACTTTATCTGCAGAGCACGTTATTCCACTCCCTTCGGCCTTATCCCAAGGCTAAGAGGAGGGAAGATGTGGTTCCATAAATCACAGAAATTTTTCCCAACAGCAGGAAGATTCCCCTTCCAGAGGCAGAGGTCGGGAAATTATTCTGGGAGGCCGTCCCAGAGGCGGCAGAGGCCCCGCAACAATGGAGACCATGAGTCCTTTCGTGGCTCTTCAGCCTCCCACACTCCATGAGGATTGCCCGGCTGTGCTGCTCGAGCCAGTCGGGTGCCGTTTGCCAAGCACCTAAAAGCCTGGGAGTCTATTACTCAGGACAGATGGGTGCTTCGGATTGCCGGAGGTTACACCATCCCCTTCACACACTCACCCCCACCGTCCAAAAATCCCGGACCCACCACCCAGTCAAAGGGAAATTGCAGCCGAGAAGCTTCAAAGCTGCTAGAAAAGGAGTCATCCAACCGGTCCCCACAGACCAGATCGGATCCGGAAACTACTCAAGGTTTTAGTGCCAAAAGACAGGGGATCTGAGACCCATTTTGGATCTCAGCAAACTAAACCAGTCCGTCACGAAGTCCAAATTCGAATGGTCACTTTACAATCCATCCTCCCATTGTTGGAGAAAGATGTTTGGATGTGCTCCATAGATCTCAAGGGCGCTTATTATCACATACCGATACATCAGGCGTCCAGAAGATATCTGCGCTTCAGCCTGGGAGACAGTCATTTCCAATTTTGTGCTCTGCCCTTTGGTCTCACCACAGCCCCAGGGTGTTCACCAAGTGTTTGGCAGTAGTGACTGCTCACCTGAGGAGTCTCGGATTCCAAGTGTTTCCCTATCTGGACGACTGGCTCCTGACTGCCACCACCAGGCATCTACTAGAGAACCTACAAGCCACCATCTACCTGGGTACTTCCCTGGGAATTACATTCAACTGGTCAAAGTCTGTCTTGCTGCCTTCTCAGCGCATAAGATTCATAGGAGCAGAGATAGACTCAAAATTGATGCGAGTTTTCCTTCCTACCGAAAGGATACAAACATTACAAGGTCAAGTCCGAGCCCTGCTTCTAAGATCCAAAGCCCCAGCCAGGTTGGTCCTGCAACTTTTAGGTTCAATGTCTGCCACGGTTCTCCTAGTTCCTCTGGCAAGATTGCACATGAGGATTCTTCAGTGGCTGTTATCGACACAATGGTCCTTTGAGGATCTCCCCCTCAATCATCACATACTGATTACAGAAACGTGCAAACGGGACCTCCGCTGGTGGCTTCTGCCATCCAATCTGAATCAGGGAAGACCTTTGTTATGCCCCTCCGGTAGCCACCTTGACAACGGATGCCTCCCAGACGGGGTGGGGGGGGCATTGTCTGGGCAGGTCAGTTCAGGGATCTTGGCTTCCAAACGAAACCTTTCTCCATATCAATGTGTTGGAAATGAGGGCTGTACTTCTGTCCCTACAAGCCCTCCACAACTTTCTCCCTCAAGGCATTATCGCTATCCACACAGACAATATGTCGGTGGTCTGGTATCTAAACAAACAAGGAGGGACCAGATCCTACCCCCTTTGCAGAGAGGCCATGAGGGTGTGGGAATGGGCAGTGGCTACCAACCGCTTCCTGGTAGCGACCCACATTCCAGGGAAATCCAATGTATTGGCAGACAGACTGAGCAGGACTATTCTTTCTCCTCACGAGTGGTCCCTGAACGAAGCTGTAGCAGCTCAAGTTTTCAAAAGATGGGGGACTCCGTGCTGCGACCTGTTTGCAACACCACAAAACACGAAGTGCAAAGGTTCTTTTCCTTGACCCAGCGTCAGGGGGAAGCAGCTCTGGATGCTCTAGTCCAACCTTGGCCAACAGGACTGCTTTACGCTTTCCTCCGGTTCCACTCCTTCCCAAAGTTATCCAGAAAGCTTCCCAATTGGGGTCCACAATGATTCTAATTGCTCCGTACTGGCCTCGTCAGGTATGGTTCCCCTACCTACAGAAATATGCTCTGGACGGTCCTTGGTTTTGGATCTAACTCCGGACCTTCTGATTCATCAGTCGGGCAACAGCACCAGTCCCTTCACACTTTGAAGCTAGCAGCTTGGCTCCTCCACTTCGACTTTAGTCAGAAATCACACCTTGGACCCTGAAGTTATTCACATTTTATCTTCAGCCCACAAACCCACCACTAAGAAATTGTATCACAGTAAGTGGAAGAGGTTTGCTATCTGGGCTCAACTCAGAGGTTTAGACCCTATTACTGCCCCACCAGACGTCTTGAAATTTTTAACATCCTTGTTTAATCAAGGATCTTCAGTCTCTACTATTAAGGTCCAACTAGCAGCTATCTCCAAATTTCACGAGTCCATAGACCCACCGTTGATGAGTAGCAGATTATGTAAAACTTTCTTAAAAGGTGCTGTGCTTTTAAGACCCCAGTTTTCATCCTGCCTCCGTGGGATCTTGATTTGGTACTTAGTGCCTTAACATCTCCCCTTTTGAACCGGCTGCTACATGTGAGTTGAAATATCTGTCTTGGAAAACTGCCTTCTTAATTGCAATTACCTCTGCAAGAAGAGTTTCAGAACTTCAAGCCCTATCTATCAAACCACCGTACTTGATTTTTCACAAGGATAGAGTATCACTTAGGCCTAATCCATCCTTTGTTCCAAAAGTTTGTTCTAATCTCTGTCTCCAACAATCTCTAGAGCTACCAGTTTTCTTTCCAAATTTTTCAAACAAAGTGGAATACACCTTGCATAAGTTGGATGTTCACAGGCAATTGCGCTTCTATCTAGACAGGACTCAACAGATTCGAAAAACAGACCAATTGTTTGTGTCCTTTTCAGATAATAAACTGGGTAAAACCATCACAAAAGCTACTATTGCCAAATGGATTAGAGATTGCATAACTCAGGCTTATTCCTCTTCAAATAAGCAACTTACAACATCTGTCAAAGCTCACTCTACTAGAGCTATGGCTACCTCTATTGCATTTCATTCCAAGCTCGCTATTTCTGAGATTTGTGCTGCGGCTACTTGGTCCAACCCGCACACTTTCATTTCCCACTATAAATTGGATGTGGCATCTAAAGGGCGAGCATCATTTGGTTCCACGGTACTCAGGAGTGTTTTCCAGTGAGCCACCCAGGATTCAGGTGCTAGGGACGCTGTCCCATCAGTCAGAATGTAGGCGAGATAGGATCACATAACATCTTTTAGTTATGTACTCACCATAACTTCAGATGTTTGGGATCCATCTCTCACATTCCTAATACCCTCCTTCCCCCTGCCTTGGAGATCAGAGGAGATTGAACGGTTTTGAGTTCTACTGTTTTATCTTGTTTCATCTGACGATGTTATATAAGCAGTGCGTGCATGTGTGCATGTATGCGGACAAACTAGATCTGGGGGACTGGTAGTGGTGCATCCTGGGATATAGTAAGCTCAGCCAATAAGAGACTTCGCTCTTTGGCATAGCGTGCGAGTCGGAGCCGAGGATCGGCTCCGAACCCATCAGTCAGAATGTAGGCGAGATGGATCCCAAACATCTGAAGTTATGGTGAGTACATAACTAAAAGTTGTGCTTAGTGACTATTTATATTAGATAGTGTTGCTGATATTCAGGATTTTGGTACACATGGATAAGTCTCCTGGCTTCCTTAAGTGCAGCTGTTGCAGCTAAAGAGCTCCATCCCAGGACACCCAAGAGCTATCCATGACATGCCTTGAACATTTAAAGGAGTCCTGCAAAATTTGCAAGGCCTTTGGTCACCACATCCGCAAAAAAATGACAGAGCAAACTAATTTTATAGGGTGTACTACCCTCAGAGGAAGCTAAATGTACTGAGAAGGATGACAAGAAAAGGAAGATATAAAAGAGGAAAGCTGACCCAGTATCTGAGTGTAGAGCTCCTTTCCCCCAAAACTCCCAGGGTGGAGACCCACAAGTTAAGGTGACTTAAGCTCCTTCTTAGCTCTTGGTAGAGTCCCACTGGATGAAAATCATGCAGGCTTGTTTTCAGCTTTCCCTCAAGGGGGGTTTTCAGCTTGAGGTTTCCCATGTTCAGGGCTCTTCTCTGAGGAAGGCAATGGGAATCCATTCCTCAGAGAATGAGCTTTTTTGGTTTCTGGAGTTCCTTCCTTCCTCAGCACTTTCAGCCCTCTGTATAATGTCTGTCAGAACCCCTTCCATGCTTGTTGACTGGGCATGCATGTTGCAGGGCTTTATCAAAGCAGTGATTTCTGAGTGTGTGTGTGTGTGTGTGTGTGTGTGTGTGTGTGTGTGTGTGTGTGTGTGTGTGTGTGTGTGTGTGTGTGTGTGTGTGTGTGTGTCTTCAACCCCAGCCAACATGTCCAGGGCAGATAGAGAAAGGGCCCAGCACACTGATATCTTAAGCTCCTTCCCTAGCCTTGTTTCATTTCTGGGAATATCAAAGTATCAAAGCAGACAGCTTTACAAGTTAGGTCTGCATTGATACTGAAAGGACTGGATCCTTCAGCACTGACATGCTTGGCTCAGACACTCAAGACCCCCGTCCCCTTTATACCAAGAGTTCCTAGGCACTGAAAGTTTGACATTGAAAGCTTGACATTGGCTTTGACCCTGTCAGGGCTGCATAGCTCAGTACCTGATCCTTAGTGCCAACACTTCCTGCATCTACGATGGGTTCAGTACTGACTAGCATGATGCTGGTATTCAAATTCTTAGAAAGAACAAAACTCTATCCAGGAGGTCAGCTATGGAAGATGCACCAATGACTTCAGCTCCTCCCCAAGTCTGGAGCCTTGAGCACCAGTCATGATTCTCTGAGATAAAGGTCTTCAAAAGGCAATAGGAGGCCCTGAACTACAGGGTCAAGTCCCTTCTTCTGGTAATTTGGATGATTCTCCTCCAGGTAGTATGAGGTAGAGGGCATGTGAAAGCACAGCGACTCACTGGCAGATTCTCTCACATCCAACTCTAATCACATTGAGAGGGAGAGATCCCCACAGTTTCCTCCAAGAAGACACCAGATAAGGGGAGATATTAGAATTGATGAGGCAGAAGAAAACCAGGCTTGTAAACTCACTCCTCTGATGAGGAAAGTCTGATGGAGACCTTTCAGGGTGCCCCACCTATGTCTTGGGTGATTCCCTATGTGGACCACATGATCGATTTGGTCATAGAGTGGGCATGGCGAGAACTTGATGCAGCTGAGCCCACTTTGAGAAAAACTAACAAAATCCTACAGCCTCCCAAAGACAGACCCCACTGGTATAATGGACCCTATGTAGACTCGATGGTAGTGGTGGCTACTAAAAGGGAGCCCTCTGCTGAAAACCCAGTGGTCCAACCACCAGATAGACACTTGAGAGTGATGGTTCAAATGAGGAAGAATGCCTTTACATCAGGCATTTTGGCCATCAGAGCTGTTAATTACCTTATGCAAATAAATTTAGCAGATCAGACTCTGGAATCACTGGAATCATCTCCTACCACTGATGCTCATTGAGAAATCGGGTTACAGGTAGTGATCATGTTAAATATTTCCACTCTCTGTATGTGGCTCCTACGTAATGCAGATGATGGAGAAGCCAGGGCAGCTGGGACAGGCCTCACAATGTGCTATTATGCCTGGAACAAACTTTTTGATTTTGCAAAAAAGCGTCAAGGCAGTTTTCACCAATGGTCCTTCATTGGTACTTCTCTATTTGGGCTGAAGGTGAAAGAAAAACTGATTAAGAGTGATCAGGAAAGCAAGTCACTATCTGCTGCGGAAGCCAAATTCACAGACCCCCAGAGGTCCTTATGTAGGAATCAAGAAGGCCCTAAGAATTTGTGCTATAAGAAATCTCAGTCGCAAACTTTTGATCTGTTCCCTGACAGAGGTTCCCATAGCTGTGAAGATCGCTTCAATTGATGCCACTTATGAGGTAGAAGTGGGCTGCTGATCAAGGGTTTCCATGTCCCTTCCAAAGGAAAAAACAGTAGAACCCCTGAGACCCTGCCACTCTGGAGACAGCCGGGATCACCAATCTCTGCACCAGTAAGTGTGGTTGGCCATCATACAGATGGTTGAGGAATATCATATTGAGAGGCTATACCATACCCTTTTTAGAGACCGAAGTTAATTTCCCCACCACTACCAAACATCTCACCTCATTAAAAGAAGGCAGCGAGAACAGTGGTCATCAATCTTCATAGAAAAAGAGCTATCCAAGAGGTCCCACCAGACCAGACTACAGAAGGTCCAGGGTATACTCAAAATTCTTTTATGTTCCAAAGAAAACACAGGACCATAGACTAGTTTCAGTAGTATGAATCCCTATATCAAGAAAAATAAGTCCTGGATGCTTATGGTGCAGTCAATCCTTCCATGCCTACAGGAAGGGTATTATATATGCTTAGTGAATCTTTGGGATGCCTATTTGCACATAAATTTTGACAAAGTATCTGGGAAATTTCTTCTCTTCCATCTGGGTGCTAGTCATTACCCCTTCCATACCTTGCCAAAGTATGCCAGATTCATCTGCAATGGGGGTTACAAATGCCAAACCTTAACAATCCAATGCCCATTTGTCCTTCACTTACCAGCAGCCACAGTTACCACAGATGCATCTGTTGGGTGGGTGGAGAACACTATTTAGGTTAAACAGGCTAAGAAATATGAATTCAGCAAGAGGCCAGTCTCCATATCAATGTACTGGAGGTGAGGGCAACCGTTCTTTCATTGCAGGCCTTTCAGAACTACTCCTGCAGGGTATCATAGCGATTCACACAGACATGTCAGTGGTGTGATATTGTCAACAAACAAGGTTGCACTAAGTCATACTTCCTTTTTTGAGAGGCCACAAGAATGTGGGAATGGGTGTTGACCTCACAATGCTTTCTTTTGGTAATGTACATCCTCAGTTGGATCAACTACCTAGCAGACAGGCTCAGTAGATGTATTCTGATGCTCCAAGATTGATCCCTTAATCCAGGTGGGACACAGATGATAGTCATTCAGTGGGGGAAGTCTTGCTCAACCTGTAAGCTTCCCTGTCACACACAAATTTCATTAACTTCTTTGCCCTTATCCCCCCACAGGGAAAGACCCAACAGAGATGCTGTAAATCACCAGCGGCCACTGAGACTTATGTATACCTTCTCATTACTTCCTCTGATCATGAGATTCATAGAGAAAGCAAGGTCGTGCAGAACAGCAATGATCTTCATAGCCCTATTCTGTACATAACAGATATGGTTCCCTTTGCTTTATTGTCATCTCAGGAAGAAACCTCTGTTTCTAGATTCACTTCTGGATCTCCTGTTCCACATATCTGGCAGGACCATTCACATGTGCTGAAGTGGTTGAATGGTCCCTTCTTTCTGTACTGTTATGTGGTGTTCATGCTGACATTCAATCCCTACAACTAATTCCATGGTTTCTCCATTTCCCTTTATGGTCAGTGACCCATGGGTAGTCCAAATCCTTATCACATCATAGAACCCTTCTACTAGGTGGCTGTACAAGAATAAATGGAAACAGTTGTCCCTTTGGGAAATTCAGCAGATTCTAGACCCCTACTCTACACTAATACCCTGTGTCTTACTATTTTATAATCCTTGTTCAATGTGGGTTCCATTTTCTCCATTATCAAGGTACATTTGTCAGCAATGTCTAATTTACACATTATCATAATTGAAGGGTGGGTAAGGCCTTTTTTTTCCTTCTTTGCCCCCCCCCCATTAAAGACCCAGTCTACCTTGAGATCTTAACTTAGTTCTTGAAAAGTTAATCCTCCCCCAGTTTGAATCAGCAGTTGGGCTGATCTAAAATACGTCTCTAGAATAAATTTCTTCTTAATGGCTGCCACCTCATCTAAAAGGTTTCAGAGTTAATGGCTGCCACCTCGGCTAAAAAGGTTTCAGAGTTGCAAACACTTTTCTGGCACCCCTTTACTTGATTTTTCACAGAGATAGGGTCACTGTACCAAATAATCCTTATTTTATGCTTGAAATAGTTTCAGAACTGAACACCATTTGGGCTGGCCACCCTTTTTTGTTTTTCCTCAGTATTCCAGTAAAGAAGATTGCATCCTTCATTGTCTTGATGTGCAGAAACAATTAAGATTTTATTTGCAATGAACAAAGCAACACAGAAAACATGACCAACTATTCATATACTTTGCTCCTGCAAAAATGGGACATACAATACTAAAGTAAGTTTGTCCAGATGGCTGTCAGACTGTATATCGTTTTAATATAATTCTTCCTTTCAAATCAAAGGAACATTCTACCAAATTCATGCCCACATCATCTGCATTTTTTTAGAAACTCTGTATACAATATTTGTGCTAGTACAATGTGGGTTTCACTATATACTTTCAAAAGACACTATAAGATGGATGTGATCTTTAGATTAAGGTCTTCCTCTGAGGCCATAGTATTCTGTCATGATGCCACCCAAAGCATATCTCTGAAGACTGAGTCCCATGAGATGAAGTGGATAGACTGGATAATCCAAGATACCATAGTTATATATTTATCATAACATTGGATTTTGATTATCTATGTCTGTCCACTTCAACAAGCCTACCCTCCTTCACATTCAAACTGTCACTACAGACTTTGTATACTATCCAAGACATGTCTATTTTTGCATTTTCCTAATCTGAGGTATGCTGGGTTTTGAGATTTAGGGCTGTCTGACCTTTGAGTGTCTAGAGTAGATATAATCTAGAGTACTGAGGGAGGTGCAGTGCATTGCAGGATCCAGCGGAGGAATTTTAGCTTTGAGGACAAAGTCTGAATGTTGATCAGGACCACCTACAGGGGACCATTCCCATGTACTGAAGTGGATGAATGATCCCTTCTTTCCATGCTGTTATGTGGTGTTCATGCTAATTCTGACATGACAATACTGTAAGCGAAGCAGTAGGTGTTGGTCTAAGCAGGGATATGTTTGACTATTGGAAAAAAATCATGCTTCATCACAGCTGATGCTGGTGAGGGAACCCAAATGTTCTAAATATTACTATAAGAATTTCTTTCTTGAAGAGATACTAATATGGTGAGTATATTCACTACTTAAAATGTTCATAGACAAACAAAATAATGCTATCAAGGACATATTATTTTTTAGGGTCTCTGAGAATGCAAAAAAAAAATAGGAGAAAATATGTCTGAATCTGGTATTGTAATTACAGGCACATTTGGAGAGTCTGTATGGCAGATTGGTGAAGATCTTTCAGTACCTAAAGAGCTGCCATCTGATATCAAGAAAGTTGGCTCTAATCAGACGTTAAAAGTACTGAACAAAGGTGCATATCCACATTGGGAGTAAGTAGACAATACTAACTATAGTCTTAGCTGGATTTTACTCTAAGGTATTTATTAGCATGATCAAAATTAAATATTTTCTGTTTTCTAAATCTGTGTTTATGAACAAATCAGGTAGCTGGTCTCACATTTTCTAAACATATCCTTTATGCAGCATTTACATTATTTTACTTTCCTTCATCAGATAACAGATGATGTTATGTGATCCTATCTCGCCTACATTCTGAATGATGGGTTCGGAGCCGATCCCTCGGCTCCGACTCGGCACGCTTATGCCAAAGAGCGAAGTCTCTTATTGGCTGAGCTTACTATATCCCAGGATGCACCACTACCAGTCCCCCAGATCTCGTTTGCCGCTTCCCTGCGAAGACGTGGTCTCGAGCTGGCTGGGCTGAGTAGTTTTTATTAACTAACTTTTCTGTCATTTTTTTGCTGTTTTTGCTCACAAAAGCTGTTTTAACGGCTATCGCTAACTTTGTGTACGATTTGGATTGTTAAATTGTTGTGTGTGACTGGGTTGAGTTTGTTTTCGGCCCCCCTCCATCCAGGGCCTTCCCGGGCTGTCAACCTTAATACTTTACAGGGTCTCTAGTAATTCTATAATTGGTTAGAGTTCCCTGTTCTTTTTTACAGGAAGTGCGTGCATTAGATATTACTGTAAGCTTAGATTTATCAGCAGTAAGAATTTAGTGGTTTACTTTCCTGTCAAAGTGACTAGAATTGTGTATTATCATGTCTCAAACCCCTAGGCCTTCGGGTTTTAAAAAATGTTCGAAATGCGGGTTTAAAATGTCTATCACAGACGATCATTCGCTCTGTGTATATTGTCTCGGGGCAAAGCACTTGCAGGAGTCATGCAGTGTATGTCATGCTTTTTCCTCAAGGGTCCTCCAGGAGAGGAAAAATAAATTGATTCTTAAGGGGTTAGTTAAACCTTCCTTTGAAGAAGCCTTGGCATCCTCTCCTGCTCCACCAAAGAAAAGGGCTTCGGTTCCGACCAGTCCGTCGGATCCGACTGCCAAGAAACTTAGGCAGGCCTCTCCTTCGGCTCCAAAGACTTCGGAGCCGAGGTTGGAACGGTCTGCCTCGATGCCACCAGTATCGACTCCTCTGGCTTCGGAGCCGATGGCTGGGGCATCGAGAGGCGGGTCACCTTCGGCTCCGCTGCTCTCGGAGCCGACAAGGGTCGCTCAGACACTTCCTCCTCGGCGCCAAGTCTACCTCGGCACCGATGGAATCTGCTGTGTATTCCTCGGCGCCGATACTCATCGAGTCGCCGAGCCGGTCCCCTAGCCCTTTGGGGCCGTTGGAGAGGCCTTCTCGAACCCGTTCTGTTTCCTCTCGGTCTTCGAGGATGTCGGATTCTGATATAGACAGGGTGCTCCTAAGACTGTTCCAGTCCCCAGTCTTCCAAAATTTGTTTGGTTCCGACCCAGCTGGTTTCGAGCCGATGACCTTGGCCCACCCCATTGCCATTCCTCCTCCGACTGCTTGGCTCCGCCGGAGCAGGTGCTGTTGGAGCCGGTGGAGATCTCAGGGTCGGCTCCGACCCTTACTCCAACCCGACCTTCGGGTCCGAGTTTGGTACGGACTTCTTCGGCTGGACCCGGGGTGATGTTTGGGACCTATGCTGGTTCCGAGCCTCCCTCGGTGCTTCGCTGCGGGACTTCCGTCGGCTATCACGGCTCGAGTCCGGACACTCCCAGGATTCTGGGGTCCGGCTTTCAGGGCCATGAGGAGTGCTTTGGCCAAGTCCTCTTCGCCATCTCTCCGGTTTACCAGCACCTTCCCTGGGCGTGGAGACTGGGTCTTTGGCAGTTCCCTGTCCGTAGCCAGCGGAGCCCCGAGGCCTGAGGTTACCCCCAGTGGGGTTCCCCTCCTCCTGAGGGTTCTTCGGAGTTGTCTTCAGAGGAACCCCCAAGGAAGAGATCGTGCAAGAGGAAGCACGTGGACTCCCCGAGTCTATTACATCGACACTGATATGGATGATGCAGAGGGGTCCCCGAAGTCGCCCTCGGATGATGTCTCATTTGCAGACATCTTAGAGATCCTCAAACAACGAGGTGGCTGGATATCCAAACCCCTCTGCTGACGAGTCAGTGCTCCTCAAGGCCTTTGGGGCTCAGCCTCCGCCTCCTGGGTGTCTCCGCCCTGATGAGCTTCTGGATTTAGTTTGTCGGGCGTGGGAACATCCAGATACCGTGGAACCAGTCCCTTCGCCCAAATAAATTTTTATCTGCACCCCGAGAAGGAGTTCCTTACTAAAGGCGTGGCTGTAGATGCCATGGTGGTGGCATCTGCTACACAACAAGACGTGGCAGAGGCTTCAACGCCCATCCATCCTCCTAATAAGGAGTCTAGGAGTATGGATAGGTACGGAAGCGCACCCTGACTTCAGCGGCCTTTACCTTAAGGTCTCTGAATTATTTGGCACATTTTACCAGGCTTCAGAGGGATCTGGTCAAGGAGTTGTCAGATTCCTCTCGGTAACCTACCTGAGCAGCTAGCCCAGTCGGTTAGCTCTCAGTTGGCTATCTTTACGCCAATTTCTAACTCGTCCATGAGGCTCATTTCCTATGCGGCGGGCGGGTAGAGCGCAGGCACAGGCGTGGCTCTATGTAGACAAGCCTGGCTCGCTTGTGTCAGTTCGGAGGCCTTCAAGTCTTCCTTCCGACGCTCCCCTTTGATGGGTCCTCATTGTTTGGACCCAAGGTGAAAGACACCCTTACCGCTGTGAGCAAGAGGGAAAACGTTATCTGCCGTAGGGGCCCGTTATTCCACTCCCTTCGGCCTTACCCCAAGGCCAAAGGAGGGGAAAATGTGGTTCAAAATCTCGCAAGTTTTTCTCCCAACAGCAGGAAGATTCCCCGTCCAGAGGCAGAGGCGGGAAATTTTTCAGGGAGACGCCGTCCCAGAGGCGGCAGAGGGCCCACAATTGTGGAGACCGCGAGTCCTTTCGTGGCTCTTCAGCCTCCCACACATGAGGGATTGCCCGGCTGTGCTGCTCGGAGCCAGTCGGGTGTCGTTGCCAAGCACCTAAAAGCCTGGGAGTCAATCACTCAGGACAGATGGGTGCTTCGGATCATTGCCGGAGGTTACACCATCCCATTCAAATACTCACCCTCCGTCCAAGAGAATCCCGGACCCACCACCCAGTCAAAGGGAAATAGCAGCCGCAGAAGCTTTAAAGCTGCTAGAAAAAGGAGTCATCCAACCGGTCCCCACAGACCAGATCGGATCAGGAAATTACTCCAGGTTCTTTTTAGTGCCAAAAAGACAGGGGACCTGAGACCAATATTGGATCTCAGCAGACTGAACCAATCCGTCACGAAATCCAAATTCCGAATGGTCACGTTGCAATCCATTCTCCGTTGTTGGAGAAGGATGTTTGGATGTGCTCCATAGACCTCAAGGACGCCTATTATCACATACCGATACATCAGGCGTCCAGAAGGTATCTGCGCTTCAGCCTGGGAGTCAGTCATTACCAATTTTGTGCTCTGCCCTTTGGTCTCACCACAGCCCCAGGGTGTTCACCAAGTGTTTGGCAGTAGTGACGGCTCACCTGAGGAGTCTTGGATTCCAAGTGTTTCCCTATCTCGACGACTGGCTCCTGACTGCCACCACCAGGCATCTACTAATGGACAACCTCAAAGCCACCATCTCCTGGGTGTTTCCCTAGGGATTACATTCAATTGGTCAAAGTCTGTCTTGCTGCCCTCTCAGCATAAAGTTTATAGGAGCAGAGATAGACTCAAGATTGATGCGTCTTTCTTCCTGCCGAAAGGATCCGAACTTTACAGGGCCAAGTTCAAGCTCTGATCTCGAGATCCAAAGCCCCAGCCAGGATGGTCCTACAGGTTCTAGGCTCAATGTCTGCCACGGTTCTTTTAGTTCCTCTAGCAAGGTTACACATGAGGATTCTTCAGTGGCTCTTGTCAACTCAATGGTCCTTTCAGGATCTTCCCCTCAATCATCACATCATGATTACGGAAATATGCAAAGGGACCTTCGCTGGTGGCTTCAAACATCCAACTTGGATCAGGGAAAACCCTTTGTTCTCCCTCCAGTGGTTACCCTGACGACAGATGCCTCCCAGATAGGGTGGGGGCATTGTCTGGGCAGGCTAGTTCAGGGCTCCTGGCTTCCGGACGAAGCTCTTCTCCACATCAACGTGTTGGAGATGAGGGCTGTACTTCTATCCCTACAGGCCTTACACAAGTTTCTTCCTCAGGGCATCATCGCCATCCACACAGACAACATGTCGGTGGTTTGGTATCTGAACAAACAAGGAGGGACCAGATCGTATCCCCTTTGCAGAGAGGCCATGAGAGTGTGGGAATGGGCTGTAGCTACCAACCGCTTCTTGGTAGCGACCCACATCCCGGAAAGTCAAATGTATTGGCGGACAAATTAAGCAGGACAATTCTCTCTCCTCACGAATGGTCTCTAAACCGCACAGTAGCAGCCCAGGTTTTCAAGAGATGGGGGACGCTGCTGCACCTATTTGCAACTCCACAAAACACAAAGTGCCGAGGTTCCTTCTCCTTGATTCCACATCAGGAAGTACCAGCCATGGATGCTCTAGCACAACCTTGGCCAACAGGGCTACTTTATGCCTTTCCTCCAATTCCACTCCTTCCCAAAGTTATTCAAAAGCTTCTCAACTAGGGTCTTCAATGATTCTGATTGCCCCATACTGGCCTCGTCAGATATGGTTTCCTTACCTGAAAAAGCATGCAGTGGACGATCCGTGGACCTTAGACCTGATCCCGGATTTGCTAATCCATCAGTCGGGACATTGGCATCAGTCCCTTCAATCTCTGAAATTGACAGCTTGGCTCCTCCACTTCCAACCTTAGTTAGAAGTCACACACTAGACCCGGAAGTTGTTCACATTTTATCTTCGGCCCACAAACCCACCACTAACAAATTGTACCTCAGTAAGTGGAAGAGGTTTGCTATCTGGGCTCAACTCAAGGGCTTAGACCCTATCACTGCTCCTGTCCCAGAGGTTTTGAAATTCTTAACATCCCTGTTTAATCAGGGATCTTCTGTCTCAACTATTAAAGTTCAACTAGCTGCTATCTCTAAATTCCATGAATCCACGGACCCTCCTTTGATGAGCAGCAGACTATGCAAAACATTCATTAAAGGTGCGAGTCTGTTAAGACCACCAGTTTTTCATCCTGCACCTCCGTGGGATCTTGATTTGGTGCTTCGCGCATTAACATCTCCCCTTTGAACCGGCTGCTACATGAATTAAAATATCTGTCTTGGAAAACGGCATTCTTAGTGGCTATTACTTCTGCAAGAAGAGTCTCAGAGCTTCAAGCCCTGTCTATTAAACCACCGTACTTGATTTTCCACAAAGATAGAGTATCACTTAGGCCTAATCCATCCTTTTGTCCCAAAGGTCTGCTCTAGTTTCTGTCTTCAACAATCTCTAGAACTACCAGTTTTCTTTCCAAAATTCTCTAATGAAGCAGAATACACTCTCCATAAATTGGATGTTCACAGGCAATTACGCTTCTATTTAGACAGGACTCAACAACTTCGTAAGTCAGACCAGTTGTTTGTGTCCTTCTCAGATAATAAATTGGGCCAAACCATCACAAAAGCTACAATCTCAAAATGGATCAGAGATTGCATAACTCAGGCCTATTCTTCTTCGAATAAACATCTTACATCATCTATCAAAGCTCATTCTACCAGAGCTATGGCTACTTCTATAGCCTTTCATTCCAAGCTCGCTATATCGAAATTTGTGCTGCGGCTACTTGGTCCAACCCGCACACTTTCATTTCCCACTACAAATTGGATGTGGCATCTAAAGGACGAGCATCATTTGGTTCCACGGTACTCAGGAGTGTTTTCCAGTGAGCCACCCAGGATTCAGGTGCTAGGACGCTGTCCCATCATTCAGAATGTAGGAGATAGGATCACATAACATCTTTTAGTTATGTACTCACCATAACTTCAGATGTTTGGGATCCATCTCGCCTACATTCCTGATACCCACCCTCCTTCCCCCTGCCTTGCAGACCAGAAGAGATTGAACGGTTTTGAGTTCAACTGTTTTTATCTTGTTTCATCTGACGATGTTATATAAGCAGGGTATGCATGTGTGCATGTATGCGGACAAACTAGATCTGGGGGACTGGTAGTGGTGCATCCTGGGATATAGTAAGCTCAGCCAATAAGAGACTTCGCTCTTTGGCATAAGCGTGCCGAGTCGGAGCCGAGGGATCGGCTCCGAACCCATCATTCAGAATGTAGGCGAGATGGATCCCAAACATCTGAAGTTATGGTGAGTACATAACTAAAAGTTTTTCCGTTATCTGTTTGAAATAGAGACAACTGTTGCTTATCATGGGTATTCGGCTTGCAGCTCTATGGACCAGAAAACAATTGAGACTAGAGCAAAAAGAAGCTACAGTTGCATGTTGCAATTGGTGGCAGGACAACAAATGAGGACAAACAGTGACACTGTAATGAGGCTACTTTGTGTGAAAGAATATTAGGAGACTAATACTGAATCAGAAAGGAAAGCAATACATTCCACAAGAAAACAGTGAAGATGGCAGAAGAAATGCTCCAAGGAGCAGCTGAAGCCAGTGAGATTGTAATGCAAACTCCTGGAATGTGAAAGCCCTCAAGAGCAAAACATTATTTTATTTATTTTTAATCTATTTACTTAGCATTTGTTTACTGGGAAAGTCCAACTTGGAACAAAGCCAATTTTCAGTGGAGGCCTGGGGAGAAATGCTCCAGATGCATGTCTTTGTAACGTGAAGAAACCAGAGAAAACCCGCACGAATGCAGGGAGGACATGCAGACTCTGCACAGAAGGTACTCCAGCCGTGAATTGAACCACAGAACCTCTTGCTGTGAGGTGACAACGCTACAGCTGCACAAATCTTGCACATGAGTTAAAGGCAGACAAGTATAGAAGGAAGGAGTCTTCGCACCAAACAAAAGGTAGACAGGGCAGCACTCACAAAATATGTTCATTGTAAGAGGAGTAGAACATACTGCAGTCACTGATCATCCTTGTTGATAATTATGAGCTATAAAAAGTGTTCCTTACTCAAAGCCTGCATAGCCATTTCATTCATCCATTCATTCTGTCATTCATTATATCTTTTACTTTTTCACAGTCAGAGTTTTTGGAGGGGCATTAGACTGTTTCAGAAAGCAAGTGGCAGCTGCTTGATCACTGTTAAAAGATGATCACTTACAAGGGCAAGTAATGGCATTTTTTGTGGGGGTGGGGAATAGTGGGGTTGCCCAAGAACACCATCCTGAACTATATTACTTTGGCCATTTATACTTCTGTGACATTTGTATAGTCAGAGTTGGTGTACCCTCTTAGATGGACTATGTTCCACATGGACAGTATGTGTGCAAAACGACATGCAGCTGATGTTTATTGCATTTTAGAAACACTATTAAGGCACAGCCCTCGTTTTGGCTTTCAGGTTGATATTCATTAGATCACTCTTGCAATAGTATAATGCTATGTGGGATGTATCCTCCCAAGGATTAGGTGCTTGGTCATTATATAAAAGCGTATGGGTACCTTTTCCTCAGGTAGATAGGAAATGTTGGAGGTGTGATGGAGAAGAAACAGGTAAGTGGAAACATATGATGTTATGTGATCCTATCTCGCCTACATTCTGAATGATGGGTTCGGAGCCGATCCCTCGGCTCCGACTCGGCACGCTTATGCCAAAGAGCGAAGTCTCTTATTGGCTGAGCTTACTATATCCCAGGATGCACCACTACCAGTCCCCCAGATCTCGTTTGCCGCTTCCCTGCGAAGACGTGGTCTCGAGCTGGCTGGGCTGAGTAGCTTTTATTAACTACTTTTCTGTCAGTTTTTTGCTGTTTTTTGGTCACAAAAGCTGTTTTAACGGCTATCGCTCTTTTGTGTACGTTTGGATTGTGAAAACTGTTGTGTGTGATTGGGTTGAGTTTGTTTTCGGCCCCCCTTACATCCAGGGCCTTCCCGGACGGTCAACCTTTGAAAACTTTTCAGGGTCTCAAGTCTATAGTAGTCATTTACAGGAAGTGTTTGTGTTAAACTATAACTGTAAGCTTAGATTTATCACAAGCAAATCTATAGTTGTTTAATTTCCTGTCAAAGTCACTAGAATTGTTTAACATCATGTCTCAAACCCCTAGGCCTTCGGGCTTTAAAAAATGTTCGAAATGTGGTTTTAAAATGTCTATTACTGACGATCATTCGCTCTGTGTATATTGTCTAGGGGCAAAGCACTTGCAGGAGTCATGCAGCGTATGTCACGCTTTTTCCTCTAGGGTCCTCCAGGAGAGGAAAAATAAATTGATTCTTAAGGGGTTAATTAAACCCTCCTTTGAAGAAGCCTTGGCATCCTCTCCGGCCCGCCAAAAGAAAGGGCTTGTTCCGACCAGTCCGTCGGATCCGACTGCCAAGAGACCTAGGCAGGCCTCTCCTTCGGCTCCAAAGACTTCGGAGCCGAGGTCGGAACGGTCTGCCTCGATGCCACCAGTATCGACTCCTCTGGCTTCGGAGCCGATGGCTGGGCATCGAGGCGGGTCACCTTCCGGCTCCGCTGCTCTCGGAGCCGACAAGGGTCGCCCGCCAGACACTTCCTCCTCGGCGCCAAGTCTACCTCGGCACCGATGGAATCTGGTGAGTATTCCTCGGCGCCGATTCTCATCGAGTCGCCGAGCCGGTCCCCTAGCCCTTTGGGGCTGATGGAGAGGTTCTCGAACCCGCTCTGTTTCCTCTCGGTCTTCGAGAATGTCGGATTCTGATATAGACAGGGTGCTCCAAAGACTGTTCCAGTCCCCAGTCTTCCAAAATTTGTTTCGGTTCCGACCCAGTTGGCTTCGGAGCCGATGACCATGGCCCACCCCATCGCCATTCCTCCTCCGACTGCTTCGCTCCGGAGCAGGTGCTGTTGGAGCCGGTGGAGATCTCAGGGTCGGCTCCGACCCTTACTCCAACCCGGCCTCGGGTCCGAGTTTGGTACGCTGGACTTCTTCGCTGGACCCGAGGGTGATGTTTCGGGACCTATGCTTTCGGTTCCGAGCCTCCTCTCGGTGCTTGCCTTGGGACTTCCGTCGGCTATCACGGCTCGAGACCGGACACTCCCAGGATTCTGGGGGTCCGCTTTCAGGGCCATGAGGAGTGCCTTGGCCAAGTCCTCTTCGCCATCTCTCCGGCTTTACCGCACCTTCCCTGGGCGTGGAGACTGGGTCTTTGGCAGTCCCCTGTCTGTAGCCAGCGGAGCCCCTAGGCCTGAGGTTACCCCAGTGGGGTTCCCTCCTCCTGAGGGTTCTTCGGAGTTGTCTTCAGAGGAACCCCCAAGGAAGAGATCGTGCAAGAGGAAGCACGTGGACTCCCGAGTCTATTACATCAGACACTGATATGGATGATGCAGAGGGTCCCAGTCGCCCTCGGATGATGTCTCATTCGCAGACATCTTAGAGATCCTCAAACAACGAGGCGGCTGGATATCCAAACCCCCCTCTGCTGACGAGTCAGTGCTCCTCAAGGCCTTTGGGGCTCAGCCCTCCGCCTCCTGGGTGTCTCCGGCCCTCGACCGGCTTCTGGATTTAGTTTGTCGAAGGGCGTGGGAACATCCAGATACCGTGGAACCAGTCCCTTCTCGTCCAAATAAATTTTTATCTGCTCCCCCCCGAGAAGGAGTTCCTTACTAAAGGCGTGGCTGTAGATGCCATGGTGGTGGCATCTGCTACACAACAGGACGTGGCAGAGGCTTCAACGTCCGTCCATCCTCCTAATAAGGAGTCTAGGAGTATGGATAGGTACGGGAAGCGCACCCTGACTTCAGCGGCCTTTACCTTAAGGTCTCTGAATTATTTGGCACATTTTACCAGGCTTCAGAGGGATCTGGTCAAGGAGTTGTCAGATTCCTCTCGGTAACCTACCTGAGCAGCTAGCCCAGTCGGTTAGCTCTCAGTTGGCTATCCTTACGCCAATTTCTAACTCGTCCATGAGGCTCATTTTCTATGCGGCCGAAGGGGCGGTAGAGCGCAGGCACAGGCGTGGCTCACGTAGACAAGCCTGGCTCCGCTTGTGTCAGTTCATGGAGGCCTTCAAGTCTTCCTTCACGACGCTCCCTTTGATGGGTCCTCATTGTTTGGACCCAAGGTGAAAGACACCCTTACCCGCTGTGAGCAAGAGGGAAAACGTTATCTGCCGAGGTGCTCAAGTTATTCCACTCCTTCGGCCTTACCCCAAGGCTAAAGGAGGGGGAAAATGTGGTTCAAAATCTCGCAAGTTTTTCTCCCAACAGCAGGAAGATTCCCCGCCCAGAGGCAGAGGGCGGGAAATTTTTCAGGGAGACGCCGTCCCAGAGGCGGCAGAGGGCCCCGCAATTCTGGAGACCGCGAGTCCTTTCGTGGCTCTTCAGCCTCCCACACGCCATGAGGGATTGCCCGGCTGTGCTGCTCCGGAGCCAGTCGGGTGTCGTTTTGCCAAGCACCTAAAAGCCTGGGAGTCAATCACTCAGGACAGATGGGTGCTTCGGATCATTGCCGGAGGTTACACCATCCCATTCAAATACTCACCCCCACCGTCCAAGAGAATCCCGGACCCACCACCCAGTCAAAGGGAAATAGCAGCCGCAGAAGCTTTAAAGCTGCTAGAAAAAGGAGTCATCCAACCGGTCCCCACAGACCAGATCGGATCAGGAAATTACTCCAGGTTCTTTTTAGTGCCAAAAAAGACAGGGGATATTGGACCTCAGCAGACTGAACCAATCCGTCACAAAATCCAAATTCCGAATGGTCACGTTACAATCCATTCTCCCGTTGTTGGAGAAGGATGTTTGGATGTGCTCCATAGACCTCAAGGACGCCTATTATCACATACCGATACATCAGGCGTCCAGAAGGTATCTGCGCTTCAGCCTGGGAGTCAGTCATTACCAATTTTGTGCTCTGCCCTTTGGTCTCACCACAGCCCCCAGGGTGTTCACCAAGTGTTTGGCAGTAGTGACGGCTCACCTGAGAAGTCTTGGATTCCAAGTGTTTCCCTATCTCGACGACTGGCTCCTGACTGCCACCACCAGGCATCTACTAATGGACAACCTCAAAGCCACCATCTCCTGGGTGTTTCCCTAGGGATTACATTCAATTGGTCAAAGTCTGTCTTGCTGCCCTCTCAACGCATAAAGTTTATAGGAGCAGAGATAGACTCAAGATTGATGCGTCTTTCTTCCTGCCGAAAGGATCCGAACTTTACAGGGCCAAGTTCAAGCTCTGATCTCGAGATCCAAAGCCCCAGCCAGGATGGTCCTACAGGTTTTAGGCTCAATGTCTGCCACGGTTCTTTAGTTCCTCTAGCAAGATTACACATGAGGATTCTTCAGTGGCTCTTGTCAACTCAATGGTCCTTTCAAGATCTTCCCTCAATCATCACATCATGATTACGGAAATATGCAAAGGGACCTTCGCTGGTGGCTTCAGACATCCAACTTGGATCAGGGAAAACCCTTTGTTCTCCCTCCAGTGGTTACCCTGACGACAGATGCCTCCCAGATAGGGTGGGGGGCATTGTCTGGGCAGGCTAGTTCAGGGCTCCTGGCTTCCGGAAAGCTCTTCTCCACATCAACGTGTTGGAGATGAGGGCTGTACTTCTATCCCTACAGGCCTTACACAAGTTTCTTCCTCAGGGCATCATCGCCATCCACACAGACAACATGTCGGGTGGTTTGGTATCTGAACAAACAAGGAGGGACCAGATCGTATCCCCTTTGCAGAGAGGCTATGAGAGTGTGGGAATGGGCTGTAGCTACCAACCGCTTCTTGGTAGCGACCCACATCCCGGAAAGTCAAATGTATTGGCGGACAAATTAAGCAGGACAATTCTCTCTCCTCACGAATGGTCTCTAAACCGCACAGTAGCAGCCCAGGTTTTCAAGAGATGGGGACGCTGCATATGCACCTATTTGCAACTCCACAAAACACCAAGTGCCAAAGGTTCTTCTCCTTGATTCCACATCAGGAAGTACCAGCCATGGATGCTCTAGCACAACCTTGGCCAACAGGGCTACTTTATGCCTTTCCTCCAATTCCACTCCTTCCCAAAGTTATTCAAAAGCTTCTCAACTGGGGTCTTCAATGATTCTGATTGCCCCATACTGGCCTCGTCAGATATGGTTTCCTTACCTGAAAAGCATGCAGTGGACGATCCGTGGACCTTAGACCTGATCCCGGATTTGCTAATCCATCAGTCGGGACATTGGCATCAGTCCCTTCAATCTCTGAAATTGACAGCTTGGCTCCTCCACTTCCAACCTTAGTTAGAAGGCACACACTAGACCCGAAGTTGTTCACATTTTATCTTCGCCCACAAACCCACCACTAACAAATTGTACCTCAGTAAGTGGAAGAGGTTTGCTATCTGGGCTCAACTCAAGGGCTTAGACCCTATCACTGCTCCTGTCCCAGAGGTTTTGAAATTCTTAACATCCCTGTTTAATCAGGGATCTTCTGTCTCAACTATTAAAGTCCAACTAGCTGCTATCTCTAAATTCCATGAATCCACGGATCCTCCTTTGATGAGCAGCAGACTATGCAAAACGATCATTAAAGGTGCCAGTCTATTAAGACCACCAGTTTTTCATCCTGCACCTCCGTGGGATCTTGATTTAGTGCTTCATTAACATCTTCCCCTTTCGAACCGGCTGCTACATGCGAGTTAAAATATCTGTCTTGGAAAACAGCATTCTTAGTGGCTATTACTTCTGCAAGAAGAGTTTCAGAGCTTCAAGCCCTGTCTATTAAACCACCGTACTTGATTTTCCACAAGGATAGAGTATCACTTAGGCCTAATCCATCCTTTGTCCCAAAGGTCTGTTCTAGTTTCTGTCTTCAACAATCTCTAGAGCTACCAGTTTTCTTTCCAAAATTCTCCAATGAAGCAGAATACACTCTCCATAAATTGGATGTTCACAGGCAATTACGCTTCTATCTAGACAGGACTCAGCAACTTCGTAAGTCAGACCAGTTGTTTGTGTCCTTCTCAGATAATAAATTGGGCCAAACCATCACAAAAGCCACTATCTCAAAATGGATCAGAGATTGCATAGCTCAGGCCTATTTTTCTTCGAATAAGCAACTTACAACATCTATCAAAGCTCATTCTACCAGAGCTATGGCTACTTCTATAGCCTTTCATTCCAAGCTCGCTATATCGGAAATTTGTGCTGCGGCTACTTGGTCCAACCTCAATACACTTTCTTTTCCCACTACAAATTGGATGTGGCATCTAAAGGACGAGCATCATTTGGTTCCACGGTACTCAGGAGTGTTTTCCAGTGAGCCACCCAGGATTCAGGTGCTAGGACGCTGTCCCATCATTCAGAATGTAGGCGATAGATCACATAACATCTTTTAGTTATGTACTCACCATAACTTCAGATGTTTGGGATCCATCTCGCCACATTCCTGATACCCACCCTC